>NC_091282.1:77507992-77816492 GCF_032444005.1 Ranitomeya imitator | reverse complement strand
AGATAATAGATAGATGATAGATAAATAATAGATAGATAGATAATAGATGATAGATAGATAATAGATAGATAGAAAGTCACAAGAGCTTTCTCTCATAATTCGTGTTACCTAGGACTGCAGGACAGTGTCGCACAACTGATTCCAAAAGTGTGAAATAATTGCAAAAATATATAATAAATAAGGATTCTGCATAATGTTAACATGGGAAAAATGCCACAATTGATTAATCAGAAAAAAGCATAAAATGTGATTATTACCTCTGCATATTCCAAATTCATCTCCAAAATCATCCTCCTCTGTAAAAAAATGGCATTTCAGTCCGGGCCCACATTTAACACCATCCATGCCAGACACAGTCCGGTAACAAGTTTCCCCAGCAGCCGCCGCACAGACCCTGCAGCAGCCGCAGTCGTCCAGCACCGTCCTCTTACACCTTACGGTGCTCTTGCACTCATTGCTGTCGCAGCGCTCGGGGCAGTCCACCGCATACTGGGCGCTCCGGGCTACGCCAAGGTGCACGTTAATCAGGAGAGAGGCGACAAAGATGCAGCCCTTCATATCTGCAGACAGGGCGGACTGGGCTTCAGCTGAGGACAGGAATGAATCCAAAGTAGTAGCTGAGCATCAACCTACAAATTTCGCAGCTTTATACATTGTCTTCCCACAGGCTTGTCAGTCGTCAGCTTCCTCAATCCGGCAGTGCTATCCTACTGCCAGCCTCCCTTGTTTTACTCCATGAGATCCAGGATGGAGGCTGGATCAACAAGCTGCTGCCATCCCGGAATTGAAAAGCCTGAGTTGATGTCATTTGTTTGTTTGTGCTTAGATAGTGTTTTTTTTGTTTGTTTGTTTGTTTTCATGATTTTTTTTTTAGTTTTTTTCTAAGCCCTCAACAAAATGTTAATGAGGATGAGAAAAAGATGAGAGGAGCTGAATATAAAAAAATAACTTTTTTTCATTTCTCCTTCTAGTTTTCAATAACATTTTTAGTCAAAATGTAATCTCTTGCTTAATTTTATGTTAGTACTGTACATTATGAAACTTTTATTAGCTCCCCTCTTAGGAAACATGATACCACTGTGAGCAGGTTGTAGAATGCAGTAACGGACAGGAGGCAGAGCAAGAGTTAACAGATTTATTAACAGAGGTATACTCCACGCAGGGAGGTAATGGGTTAATCATGGGGTATGAAAGGTGATATTAACATGGTATGAGTGCGGGGTGAGGTAACAGATAAAGCAACTGTTCATGAAAGGGTTAACTTATCAGTCCGCCAGCTTCCTGGCTGCAGAGCCTTAAGTTCTAATGGTGGCGCCCACGTAACTGGCGCGTGGTGACTCCGGTGTCGTCCTAAAGAAGCTGAAGGTCCGGTTCCTGGCGATGGTGGTGAGTCCTCGTCATATCAAGTGGGGTCCTGGTTCCAAGGTTCGTCGTACAGGGTGCAGCACAGTCTGTAACACCACCAGAGCTTGACTCAGCTCGGCAGTACTATGCGGGTGAGGAATGACACAGTTCTAGATGAGTCATCTGGTCTGTCTTAGGCGGCACACGCAAAGTAACCACCGGCCGGAGTGTTTGTAACATTTGTTCACGGGAGACAACGGGCACACGGCAGATGTCTGTCCACAGTCAGTGTACCTGGACACAGGGGATCTACAGCCTGCGCTATCACGATGCTCAGAGGACGGAGCATCAACTTTCCCCTGCTGCATGCTCTGTCTTCCCGCCAAGTCTGCCCTCTCTATCCCGCGCACAGGACCTTTTATCATAGTCACGCCCCCTGCTGTCAAGTGCAAAGGTAGGTCTGGGTTGGAAAGCTTTCCCCCGCGCAATAATGGTGACAGCACCGACAGTTCCAGAACCGGTACAAGAGCGGTACCCCCGGTCTGGTCTATCTTCTTACACCACCATGTGCTCAAGACAATCTCTTGCAGTTTTCTTTGTCCATTTGGTCTTTTGCTTTCTGTCTTGAACTATAACTGGTTTGAATAGTGACACAAATTGAAGCTTCTAGGCCCCAAAGCAGAATTGTTATGAAGGCCTCACCACCTTCCATGTGACGTCTAGGATACTACTGTTTTCTTATGTAGACCTAAGAGTCAAGGGATATCTGCTACCTCCGCCTGCCTACAGATTTGTCCTTGAGTTGGTTTTCTGCAAAATATTACCTCACTTCTATTTGTCTTTTCCTTCACCACTATTCTCTTGGGCTCCTTCATCAGGACCTTCTGGCTGTTGTGGTACTTGCTATCTTCCATGATAGTTAAACCTATGGAGGGTACACTTGCACTCAGGACTTGTTGCCTAATAAACCCATAGAGCCTGCTGTTCCATTTAGAGAGGGCTAAAAACAACCTAAATAGTAGCTTTATAGAAAAAAAATAGACAAATTGGTCATATTGGGTGAAGCCCCAAACTGTGTTTCTGGCTCATTTGGCTGTATTGAAAAAGAGCCCCAGTGGCTTCATAAACAAGGAGTTCTGCGTTGACAAGTAGAGTATAGAGTTGAGCACATTTTTCAAAATTCAGCTCCGATTACGATCAGCGGCGAATATTGTTTTGCAATATTCGCCGAACACTGCCGAACGTCAGTGGAGTCAATGGGAGTAGAAATGACCGAATATCATCAAACATAAATTCAGCACGAATAGGGTACAAATATGGCATGAATATGGCAAATTCAGATTTGGCGACCGATTCCAAACATTCACTTAACTCTACTCTATAGGCAACAACTAAAAGAAGAGTCACTTGACCAGGGGGTGAAGCCACTGCATGTCCATAGCAGTAGAGTCCTACAATAAGGGACACAGGCAAGAGACACAAAAGCTGTACTAAAAGCCCAGAAGCTCACTTTGAGAGGAGAGGACATAATTCTGGAGCAGGAACACTTTTACAGATCTAGCAGATTCTCAAGAATTACTTACAGTACCACAGAGGAGGATCCTACTTTTTGCTTTGTGTTCCTGCATATGAAGTTTGCAGTCTCAAGCTAGATCATAGTATAACACCAGATTTTATACAATCAAGAGAAAGTAAATATTTCTAGGACATGTTTGAGAACACACGTGAATACTGCTATAGGGGACTTTTGGAATTCACACTGATATCAATCTGCTGACCTGTGTGAGCACCACAGACTGGCTTGAAGCTACTGGGTATCTGTGACTGCTGTCATCAGTTGTATATGATTTCCCCTGAAGTGCTGACCAACCTAGATAAAAATGTAGTGTCCCAAAGTTGGAGATTATAATAATGTTTTTTACAATGTAAACTGTACTTGAAATATGCCTTTAAATACTTCTGTATCGTATGAGCAGCCCCACAGCCCCTTATGAGGCATGAGCCCCACACTGCCTCCCCCATATGCGGCATGAGCTCCACACAGCCTCCCCATTATGCGGCATGAGGCGCACGCAGTCTCACTAATACTGCACTGCTAGCACTGCTGCTGCTGTACTCTCTTCTGTGCTCTGGCCCCCTGGATGCTAATTGATGGGCTTACTCTTAACGGTGCATAGCTACTGCTTTGTCCTGGGCCTATAGCCCATGTGGAGCCTTTGGGCGCTCCCGCCGTACTCCACCCTTCCAGGAACTATTCCCTGGCTTACCAAGCAGTAGCCCCTCCTATTGTTAACTATCTGCTATCCTACTTATAGTGCGCCCATCTAGTGGCCACCTTGGGGTACTACTCTCCTATCACTATACCTAATGAAATGCCCCGGGGTACTCACTTTCCCTATCATGTAGCAAATTTGCAAAACATATTATACATAAGAACATTAATGGTAGTACACGTTATTAGTGTAGCAGTACTAAAAATACAGTAGTGATTGTCACTGATCCCTCTCTGTGCTGCCACTAATTCGTCATGTATCCACTCTCAGCACATGACTTGGGGTTGTGCCTGCAAGGGTTAATCTATCTCCCCACTCTCAGTCCAGCATTCAACCTCTGTCCTATGCTATAATGGGAGCATAAATCACACACCGACCCAGGCCACACACCCGCTCATACACGCTGCCACCACTCATCGAACACATGGGTGATGAGTCCCAGAAATATTAATAATAATATTGTCTACCACTCAAAAGGCTCACACACCTTAAGCTATGGATTCGTTAGAACATTCAAGGTTCAACTTGTTAAAGTTTATACTTTAATACAAAAAGGTTCAGTGCTTACAGTAAGAAAAAGGTATAAAAATATGATAATAAAAAGACATACAACTTATGCAAAACAATATGGCTTAAACAGGAGAAAACTAACATAAATCATCTAACTTGGTAGTTTGCTTTCTGCTCCCTGGAGGGGGGGGGGGTGAGTATAGAGTTGGTGGAACACATCAGCTTCTCAGGCTGCCCTCACATGTGAACACGATTCTAGGTATACCGGTCTAATGTGTATCTTTGGTCTGGAGGTCAGATTTCTAGACCAGCCCCTCAGGTTAACCCCTTCATGACCTCTGCTGTACTATTACTGTGGAGGTCGGATCCCCTGCTTTGATGTGGGCTCCGGCGCTGAGCTTTAGAGATGCAGTAGGGAGATGGGAGAAAGTTCAACAAAGTCAACTATTACTGCAGCCCTCCACCAGTCGGGCCTTTATGGCAGAGTGGCCCAACGGAAGCCTCTCCTCAGTGCAAGACATATGAAAGCCTGCATAGAGTTTGCTAAAAAGCACAGGAAAGACTCCCAGACTGTGAGAAAGAAGATTCTCTGGCCTGATGAGATGAAGATAGACCCTTTTGGTGATAATTCTAAGTGGTATGTGTGGAGAAAGCTAGGCACTGCTCATCACCTGCCCAATACAATTCCAACAGTGAAACGTGGTGGCAGCATCATACTATGGGGGGATTTTAGCTGCAGGGACAAGACAACCAGTTGCCATTAAAGGAAACATGAATGCCGCCAAGTACAGAGATATCCTGGATGAAAATCTCTTCCAGAGTGCTCTGGACCTAGGACTTGGCTGAAGGTTCACCTTCCAACAAAACAATGACCCTAAGCACACAGCTAAAATAACAAAACAGTGGCTTCAGGACTACTCTGTGACCATTCTTGACTGGCCCAGAAATAGCCCTGACCTAAACCCAATTGAGCATCTCTGGAGAGACCTGAAAATGACTTTCCACCAACGTTCACCATCCAACCTGACGGAACTGGAGAGGATTTGCAAGGAAGAATGGCTGAGGATCCCCAAATCCAGGTGTGAAAAACTTGTTGCAAGAAGACTCATGGTTTTTCTAGCTCAAAAGGTGCTTCTCAATACTGAGAAAAGGATCTGAATACTTATGACCATGTGATATTTCAATTTTTCTTTTTTAATACATAGTAACATAGTAACATAGTAACATAGTTGGTAAGGCCGAAAAAAGACATTTGTCCATCCAGTTCAGCCTATATTCCATCATAATAAATCCCCAGATCTACATCCTTTTACAGAACCTAATAATTGTATGATACAATATTGTTCTGCTCCAGGAAGACATCCAGGCCTCTCTTGAACCCCTCGACTGAGTTCGCCATCACCACCTCCTCAGGCAAGCAATTCCAGATTCTCACTGCCCTAACAGTAAAGAATCCTCTTCTATGTTGGTGGAAAAACCTTCTCTCCTCCAGACGCAAAGAATGCCCCCTTGTGCCCGTCACCTTCCTTGGTATAAACAGATCCTCAGCGAGATATTTGTATTGTCCCCTTATATACTTATACATGGTTATTAGATCGCCCCTCAGTCGTCTTTTTTCTAGACTAAATAATCCTAATTTCGCTAATCTATCTGGGTATTGTAGTTCTCCCATCCCCTTTATTAATTTTGTTGCCCTCCTTTGTACTCTCTCTAGTTCCATTATATCCTTCCTGAGCACCGGTGCCCAAAACTGGACACAGTACTCCATGTGCGGTCTAACTAGGGATTTGTACAGAGGCAGTATAATGCTCTCATCATGTGTATCCAGACCTCTTTTAATGCACCCCATGATCCTGTTTGCCTTGGCAGCTGCTGCCTGGCACTGGCTGCTCCAGGTAAGTTTATCATTAACTAGGATCCCCAAGTCCTTCTCCCTGTCAGATTTACCCAGTGGTTTCCCGTTCAGTGTGTAATGGTGATATTGATTCCCTCTTCCCATGTGTATAACCTTACATTTATCATTGTTAATACATTGCCAAAATTTCTACATTTCTGTTTTTTTTTTCAGTCAAGATGGGTTGCAGAGTGTACATTAATCAGAAAAAATGAACTTTTTTGAATTTACCAAATGGCTGCTGCAATGAAGCAAAGAGTGAAAAATTTAAAGGGGTCTGAATACTTTCCGCACCCACTGTATCTGCGGTGCCCCAGGGTCCTGGTTGTCGCAGTGGTATTGCTTTCCTCTCGGGGAGAGTGATGCTATGTTTGGAGGCAAAGAAGGATAACTGCATCCAGGTATCACAAACATGCAACACATTTCACACTCCAGACCACCAGGGGAAGCTTTTGCTCCTATTTATTAGCTCACTCCCTATATATATATATATATATTTATATATAGCTGGTAGTCTGTAGGGAAAGTTAGTTAGTTCCAGACAGGAGTTCAGGCAGAACGTTCCAGACCAGAGTCTGAGGTGAACAGAGGGTCCAAGGAGCTGTGCATGCCCTCAGAGCAGCAGCTCCCAGAAAGAGACATTCAGAAGGCAGAACTGCAGCGAGCGTGAAGGAAGTCGTAGCAAAGGAGGGTAGCTGTACACAGGCTGCCTCCTTCTGAGGCGCAGAATCCCGGTGGCCGGAACACCAAGGGAGTAAGGACCTTTATGCTTTGCTTTGCACCAGAGACTGGCAGGACAGCTAATTGCAAGTTACCTGTCCGCCCTATACCCAGGAGGCACAGTTGCAACCCTCAGAGGCCAGGGCATGCTAGACTCCCTATAAACAGCCTCAAGCCACCAGTCATACGGGTTTGTCCTATCCTATATGGGGGAGAGAGAGAAAAACACCACATCTGTGAGACCCTTATGTGAAGCCATAGGCAGTAAGGGACTACACCACTGCAGCGCAAGGGAAGGCTACTGATTTCCACATGGACAAGGGGACTCTAGACTTGCCTCCAAACCGGCCGGACTCTGCCTGCCCTGTGATCTGGTGCCCTGGACTGTGGATGTTGAAGTCTTCAGTAAAGGTAAAGAGACTGCAACCTTGTGTCCTCATTCTTCTCTGCACCTCTCACCATCCACCATCTACACACCGGGAAACCCTGGAGACATACTTCAGCTGTGGGAAGATATACCATCTAGCTGTCATAACATCACCCCAATGGACCCCATAAAGCAGCGTCGGTCACCCTGACTGAATAACACAGGTGGTGTCACAAACACAAACTTTATCCCTTTAAAGACCTTTCCCTTTTACACGGACATCCCAGGGCCACGGACCGGGTCAGCCACCGTGACATCCCCCTGTGAACCGCAGGACCAGGTACGAAGAACCCCACGGCCCCATGGGGGCGATCCAACTTTGGCGTCACGAACAGGATCTACTAAACCCCGTAAATCAGGTCATGTGCACCTAAAAGACTGTGCCTAACCGTGATTTGTGCTAAAAGACTGTATGACTAACGAACCGTGATTTACCGCCAAAAATTGTCACCAAAACTGCCGCCATTACAGCACCATGTGGCGTGCAAGAGGAGTGGCACGTGTCGTCGTGGGCATAGCCTGGAAAAACGGCGCGAAAATGGAAGCTGTCCCTCACAGATACTATGTCCGAAAGATATGCCCATCAACAAAAGGGATCCGCCTCCTAGTCTGGAATGGTGGAGGGAGAAGAAGGAACCGCCCTCCAGGAGAGGAGGAGCAGGAACAACAGGAGGACGCCGACACAGACCTGGTTGGCAAGATGGCGAGCGAAGGTCACCCGGAGAAGGGGGAGAAAATCCGTGACGCTTCGCACAAATTGGAGGAAGGGAAGATCCTGTCGTCACTCTTGAACCCGGAGGTTCTTGGAGCAGAGGTGTAAGAGCTGTGCTGTCAGCTCCGGAGCTCATTGTATCGTGCGGCCGCCAGCGTCCAGGAGCAGCGATGCAGCCAGCCGCCGGAGCCCCAGCCTGCAGAGGAGGAGACCGGCACTGGAGATGCCACGGCAGCGTGTAAGACTACTGACCCTGCCCCGGTGGCCGACCCCATTCCAGTGACTGCTCATGCCACAGCTACTGACCCCACTCCTGTGATTGATCTTACCGCGGCCCCTGACTGTGCCACACTGCAGACCAAAGAGTCACTGGTAGGCCCGCTCCCAGCATAAGAGAAAGTAAAAGAAGAATCTGAAAATGACTGTACAAAGTTAACTGTTTGCCTTTTGCTGCTTAAACCCAACCAGGGTTATTCCTTAAAGGGGTCCTCAGTTTTAAGAGGATCCTAAGTTTTGCACATGTTTGCACAAGTTGTCTTAAGGAACTGAGAATCATGAACTGTCCATGATCAAGACTATGCTTGTAAATAGTTTGCACCTTCTTAAAGGTGCTTCCTACTGGTTTTACAAGAGAAGCTTTTAAAAAGACTGCTATTAAAGAGATTGTTTCTAATTTTGCTGTGAAAGTTAATTTGTTTTCCAGAGGCCTGAAGAAAAACCCGTTTGGCGCCGCAGGATTCCAGGTCTGGATACACGCCTTGCAACCCGCAAAAGCCCAACGTTGAGGGTTAATGACGGGTCCCTCGCATCGTTGCTGCTGTGCTTTGCACTACCTCGGTAAAAGAGACTTGAGTCCCCCCTTAAAGGGAATGTTTGCTTGTTGCACTTTTCTAGAGCGATGATGTCTGATAGTGTTCTAGAAGTTAAAAGAATTGTATTTTTGCATAGCAGATAAATTAAAGGTGATGTACTTTGATGAGCTGAAGAAGATATAGTAAACCCGTGGGGGTTGGTTGAAACATTGCACTGTGACTTGAATAAAGAAAAATGCTTGATTTGCATTTTAAGGTTTTAAGATAGTATACCCATATGGGTAATCGTATTTCATAGTTAGTAATTGTTTTCCACTCTTGTTCAAATGGGCCCATAATGTAAATATGTTTTGTTATGTAACGTTCAAGTGTCCTCACCTCCCATAAAGGGAAGCATCAGTATGTATTAATTAGTTTTATAGCATTTCAAAAAATTTGTATGTCTGTTTGCTAACCTGTAACTGTTGTTTTCTTTTCCCAGTACGGGAGTACTGGATTTAATGGGGGGAGTGCGGCACCCCAGGGTCCTGGTCATCGCAGTGGTATTGCTTTCCTCTCAGGGAGCGGGATGCTACGTTTGGAGAACTTGACACAATAACATGCCACTTCATTCCAAACTTTAACACAGTCTTCATCAGAAGCATAACACACCTCTTCAATCTGTCACTAACAACTGGTGTCTTCCATCTTGATTGAAACATACAGTACCTCGATCACACCCTTCCTCAAAAAGCCCACCCATGACCCATCCTCTGTGTCTACCTATCGCCCCATATAATTTCTCCCCTATGCCACCAAACTACTGGAACAACATGTCCATTTTGAACTTTCCTCTCACCTCTCCTCTTGCTCCCTCTTTGACCGCATACAATCTGACTTCAGACCACACCATTCCACTGAAACTGCCCTGACTAAAGTCACCCATGACCTACTAACCGCCAAATAAAAGTGACAAGAGTTTGTCCTCCTCCTCCTGGACCTGGCATCTGTCTTTGACACAGTGCACCATTCCCTCTTACTACAGACTTTCTGATCTGTTGACAATGGGAGACGTTTATTAGCATCCTGGCTAGGACCTGTGCACAGTATATACCGTATGGGAATAAACATACTAGAAATAGGAGGAAACCAATATGGCTAAATAGAGCTGTAAGGGGCGCAATAAGTGAAAAAAAGAAAGCATTTAGAGAATTAAAGGAAGTAGGTAGTGAGGAGGCATTAAATAAATACAGAAAATTAAATAAATTCTGTAAAAAGCAAATCAAGGCAGCAAAGATTGAGACAGAGAGACTCATTGCCAGAGAGAGTAAAAATAATCCTAAAATATTCTTTAACTACATAAATAGTAAGAAACTAAAAAATGATAGTGTTGGCCCCCTTAAAAATAGTCTGGGTGAGATGGTGGATGAGGATGAGGAAAAGGCCAATATGCTAAATGACTTTTTTTCATCAGTATTTACACAAGAAAATCCCATGGCAGACAAAATGACTAGTGATAAAAATTCCCAATTAAATGTCACCTGCTTAACCCAGCAGGAAGTGCGGCGGCGTCTAAAAATCACTAAAATTTACAAATCTCCGGGCCCGGATGGGATACACCCTCGAGTACTGCAGGAATTAAGTACAGTCATTGATAGACCATTATTTTTAATCTTTAAAGACTCCATAATAACAGGGTCTGTGCCACAGGACTGGCGTATAGCAAATGTGGTGCCAATATTCAAAAAGGGAACAAAAACTGAACTCGGAAATTATAGGCCAGTAAGCTTAACCTCTACTGTGGGTAAAATCCTGGAGGGCATTCTAAGGGACGCTATACTGGAGTATCTGAAGAGGAATAACCTCATGACCCAGTATCAGCACGGGTTTACTAGGGACTAGTGTTGAGCGATACCGTCCGATACTTGAAAGTATCGGTATCGGATAGTATCGGCCGATACCCGAAAAATATCGGATATCGCCGATACCGATATCCGATACCAATACAAGTCAATGGGACATCAAGTATCGGAATGTATCCTCATGGATCCCAGGGTCTGAAGGAGAGGAAACTCTCCTTCAGGCCCTGGGATCCATATTAAAGTGTAAAATAAAGAATTAAAATAAAAAATATTGTTATATTCACCTCTCCGGCGGCCCCTGGACATCAGCGGGAGGATCCGGCGTCCGGCACGGCTTCTTTCTTCAAAATGCGCGCCTTCAGGACCTGTGGAATGACGTCCCGGCTTCTGATTGGTCGCGTGCCGCCCATGTGACCGCCACGCGACCAATCAGAAGCCGCGACGTCATTCCTCAGGTCCTAGAAGGCGCTCATTCTAGGACTTTAGCTGAGGAATGACGTCGCGGCTTCTGATTGGTCGCGTGGCGGTCACATGGGCGGCACGCGACCAATCAGAAGCCGGGACGTCATTCCACAGGTCCTGAAGGTGCGCATTTTGAAGAAAGAAGCCGTGCCGGACGCCGGATCCTCCCGCTGATGTCCAGGGGCCGCCGGAGAGGTGAATATAACAATATTTTTTATTTTAATTCTTTATTTTACACTTCCGATACCGATACCCGATATCACAAAAATATCGGATCTCGGTATCGGAATTCCGATACCGCAAGTATCGGCCGATACCCGATACTTGCGGTATCGGAATGCTCAACACTACTAGGGACCGTTCATGTCAGACTAATTTGATCAGTTTCTATGAAGAGGTAAGTTCCGAATTGGACCAAGGGAAACTAGTGGATGTAGTGTATATGGACTTTTCAAAAGCTTTTGATACGGTGCCACACAAAAGGTTGATACATAAAATGAGATTAATGGGGATAGGGGAAAATATGTGCAAGTGGGTTGAGAGCTGGCTCAGGGATAGGAAACAAAGGGTGGTTATTAATGGAGCACACTCGGACTGGGTAGCGGTTAGCAGTGGGGTACCACAGGGGTCAGTATTGGGCCCTCTTCTTTTTAACATATTTATTAATGACCTTGTAGGGGGCATTCAGAGTAGAGTTTCAATATTTGCAGATGACACTAAACTCTGCAGGGTAATCAATATAGAGGAGGACAATTCTATATTACAGGATGATTTATGTAAACTAGAAGCTTGGGCTGATAAATGGCAAATGAGCTTTAATGGGGATAAATGTAAGGTCATGCACTTGGGTAGAAGTAATAAGATGTATAATTATGTGCTTAATTCTAAAACTCTGGGCAAAACCGTCAATGAAAAAGACCTGGGTGTATGGGTGGATGACAAACTCATATTCAGGGGCCAGTGTCAGGCAGCTGCTACAAAGGCAAACAAAATAATGGGATGCATTAAAAGAGGCATAGATGCTCATGAGGAGAATATAATTTTACCTTTATACAAGTCACTAGTTCGACCACACTTAGAATACTGTGCACAGTTCTGGTCTCCGGTGTTTAAGAAAGACATAGCTGAACTGGAGCGGGTGCAGAGAAGAGCGACCAAGGTTATTAGAGGACTGGGGGGTCTGCAATACCAAGATAGGTTATTACACTTGGGGCTATTTAGTTTGGAAAAACAAAGACTAAGGGGTGATCTTATTTTAATGTATAAATATATGAGGGGACAGTACAAAGACCTTTCTGATGATCTTTTTAATCATAGACCTGAAACAGGGACAAGGGGGCATCCTCTGCGTTTGGAGGAAAAAAGGTTTAAGCATAATAACAGACACGGATTCTTTACTGTAAGAGCAGTGAGACTATGGAACTCTCTGCCGTGTGATGTTGTAATGAGTGATTCATTACTTAAATTTAAGAGGGGACTGGATACCTTTCTGGAAAAGTATAATGTTACAGGGTATATACACTAGATTACTTGATAGGGCGTTGATCCAGGGAACTAGTCTGATTGCCGTATGTGGAGTCGGGAAGGAATTTTTTTCCCCAATGTGGAGCTTACTCTTTGCCACATGGGTTTTTTTTGCCTTCCTCTGGATCAACATGTTAGGGCATGTTAGGTTAGGCTATGGGTTGAACTAGATGGACATATAGTCTTCCTTCAACCTTAATAACTATGTAACTATTACAGACTTGACCCTTTGTTGGATCTCCTCGTACCTAACAGATAGGACATTCAGTGTCACCCACTCACACACCACCTCCTCATCTCGCCCCCTATGTGTCAGTGCTCACCAAGGTTCAGTTGTAGGATCGGGAACAATGCTTAGAAAGCACACTTGCGCGCTCCCTCCCTCTTAAAGGGACCACCTGCATCAACCTAAGGTATTCCCAACCTACAGCTGGGCGATGCCTTCTATTTAAGGCTTCTCCTCCAATGTGGAGGTGCCTGAGCTATGTTGTTAGTTTGCCTTGCATGCTTGCTAGTTGTCAGGTTCCCCAGGTCCGTCTGCTTGTCTACCCTGTACCCATCTGCTCTTACCTGTCTTTGCCCATCTTCTCATACCTGTCTGCATTCTTCTATCCATCAACCGGTCCAAATCGCACCTGCCAGCACCTATCTAACTCCCGCTCCAGGCCGCACCTGCCAGTGCTTTTCTTTTCCTCAGCCGGTCCCTTTTGTATCCATGGTTCCAGAGTCCCTACAGTGCCTGCCTGCATTTTTCATCCCTCCTTCAGGCCTTAGCAGCTTACCCGCTGTAGGGGGTCAGCTGCCACATTCTGTAGGTCAGCCGTGGAGTAGCATCTGGTGCCACCTCTTCGTACCTCCTTGGGTCGCAGTTTTCGCCTGCTGCCACTTGTCCGAGTAGGGATTTGATAGGCCACCTAGTTACGCCCCTTCCATATCAAATGGATATGGAACAGTGAATCCACCACCTTGCCTGTTACAGTCTCCATCTGCTGGGTTGGCTGTAGTGGAAGAGGTGTCGGTCCCAGCTAATTATACTTTATTGCAATTGATGACACTTTGTTGGTGCCTGCCACTAATATTTGTAAATGTCTAGATTCCTGGCTGGGTCTCCATGTGTGTTGCCTGTAGCAGTAGGCCTCCACTTCATTTGGACTCAACTACCCATGTTATTATCCTTAAATTTTTCTGACAATGGTAGTCTAGAAAACTGATATTTGTGCCACCTGAATGTGGCTCAGCATGAAAGCAGGTAGAGGTGTTGCATGTGGTATCAGGGCTCCCAGCAAAGGGGACCTACACCCACCTCGTCTTACTGTGATGTTCAATTGAAAGTTGTAAATGCTGTCCAAGACCCTGATACCTCATGCCTGGCTGATTTCTGCAATGCCATGCTAAAATCTGTACTGTGGGTGAATTGAGGCCACTTTCCTGGTGTCTGTCCCTCATTTGATATGTTTTGGCAGCATTTGGGTCCGTTCTAAGGTGTTGTGCATGCATTTGTTTTTGCCTCACATTCAGCTGAATGGCATTCGGTAATGTTTGGCGAATATTCGACGACTTAATCGGCGAATATTTTAAAATCGGCGAACGTAATTGGAAGTGAACATTAAAATATTCACTCATCTCTATTGATAAGTGTATGGTGATGGAAAATATATAACAAGGGGAATCACAATAATATCTATTAAAATCTCTTGACCAAACAAGAAAGGGTGCCCATATCAAACAGCCACACAAAGAAGTATATAGAATTGGAGACTGGTGGAGTTATTTACAGTTGCTGAAAAAGGTATATAATAGTGTCAAAAGATTACATCTCTAGTGTCAAAAGATAAAGTTACCATGTCCATGATCCATTAGGGTATACACCTGTAGCCAGGTTGTATTCTTCCTGAGCACAAAGAAAAAAGAACCTCTTAGATAAAGCAGCCAAACAGCATTTGCTCGCTTAGACCCTTGGGGGCAAAGGTGTCTAGTCTGTGGATCCATTTGAGTTCTTTCTGTACTATTTTTTGGTCCCAATTACCTCCCCAAATCCCCTTGTGTATCTCCTGAATGTGCCTTGATATTGGTGTTTCTCTAGCATGTTTTATGTCTCCAAGATGGTCCCCCATATGTCTCCTGAACCCTCTTTTCGTCTTCCTGGCATAGTTGAGGGGACAGGAGCATCTGAAATTTTATATGGTGTCTGCAGTTTTGCAATTTGCAAAGTGTCTATTCTTGTAGATCCTGCTTGTAGTGACACTACAAAATTGCTTACCAACCTCCTCAAACCTGCAAAAGGAGCAGCCACCACATCTGAAAGTACCTAGATGCCTCTTTTCCAGCCAAGCACCTGTTTTTTAGGGGGATAAAGGTACTATGGACTAAATGGTCAGCCACCGACCTACCTCTCCTATAAATGATGACAGATTCTGCTGGTAAAAAGTTGTTAATTCAATATCAGCCCTTAAGATGTCCCAGTGTCTCTTGATAATGTCCCTCACTTCGTGGGAACAATTGTCAAAGATTCCTATCAATCTTAGGAGATGATCATCCTTTTTTTCTTTTGGTTGTAATAGACTAGTCCTGGTTTGTGATTCAGCATTTTTAAAGGTATCCCGAAGTACTTTGTTGAGATAGCCCCTGTCAAGAAACCTATTTTTAAGTTCCTTAGCTTGCGTGGAAAAGCATGAGGTATTAGAGAAGTTCCTTTTAACCCTTAGGCATTGACCTTTCGGAATACCTCTTTGAGACTATAGAGGTGGTGACTGCTCCAACCAAGCAAGGTGTTCTTGGAGTTTAGCTTTCTATAGACACTTGTTTGTAAGTGGCCCTCATCATCCTTTTTGATGGTAATGTCAAGGAAGTTAATAGAGGATAGATCTATTTCAGAGGTAAAGTTGAGACTGATGTTATTTACATTCCTTTCAAAGACAAAGCTGTTGAAAAAGAGGAGGTCTCTTGACCAAAATATCAGAATGTATTCAATGTAACGTCCCCAGAAAACAGAAAAATAGATTAGGGCACCTCTAGTGCTAGGAACCTGGTGAGCGCCCAAAGTCCCAACGCCAATTTGACAGTTTTCCTCTTTTCTTTTCTTTTTAGAATAAAAAAAATATAATAAAATCAATGATGTTTTATTACTTAGATATGTCCATTTTTTATGTTAGTGACCACAAACTTGGGACCTACAGGACGATTTTATAAGACTCTCCCATTGGGCCGATGCATAATTAGGATTATTGTGAGGAGTTATTTGCATATCGGTGGTAGTGGATATTATGAAAAATAATGCA
Organism: Ranitomeya imitator; assembly: GCF_032444005.1. Taxonomy (NCBI): domain Eukaryota; kingdom Metazoa; phylum Chordata; class Amphibia; order Anura; family Dendrobatidae; genus Ranitomeya; species Ranitomeya imitator. Next base: position 77,800,695 of record NC_091282.1, on the reverse strand, counting down.
CAGACTTTTGCTCATCAGCTTTAGTTACTGTTTGTGTATTTAATGTGTGGCCCAAGGCAACTCTTCTTCTTTGAATGTGACTCAGAGACCCCAAAAGGTTTGACACCCCTAGTCTACACACTGAGGTCTACACACTCACCCATTCCTGAATAGTCATACCTTTGCTAAATTTTATAGGTACCCAAGGCTATGCACTCAATATACTCTCTAGAAAACTAAGGCCATGCACTCATGCATCAATGTAGAGACCCATTTACAGGTCTTTAGACAAAAGAATATAAAGCTGTAATTTGGAGCTATTATTAATTCCTGAAAGAGGTTGTCCAGCCTTGGGTTACAAGTCTGAAGTCAGTTTCATTGAGCGGGACCATACACGTTTAGTTGGCATGTGACCGTATGTATGCAGATCGCATACTTGTAGTCACGTGTCTGATGCTCCTGGTGCCGGCACCAGAGAATCCCGACATTGTACATTGTGCACACTGTAAGAAATTCACAAGTCTGCAGTCACATAGAGTGACTGCAGACTTGTACCTTAAAGCCGGACAACTCCTTTAAGGCTTGTTAGCTGTGTAGTGCAGCCATGAAACATGTATGCATTGAAAAACAAATTACATGACATCAGAAATAATTGTCATCTTTCTTACATTTTCATGTAGATTAGTCTTTATTACATCTTGCATAAAAAATAGTCCTAACTTGCAATGGAATAATACACAAAGAACAAAAAGCAAAAAGAAAACTGCACTGTAATGTACAGTAGATGACACATCCAGTACTTAATTCAGCAAATATATGCAATATCAAAAGCTCTTTATTCAATGTAATGATAGACAAGGAATGAAAAGCATTGAAAAACACACAAATGTGAATAACACATAATAGTGTCCGACTAATATAAAGTCAGAAATGCCCCCACCTGGAGTTACTATTCATGAAGGAGCAACATCCAAAAAATACAGTTAGGGCCAGAAATATTTGGACAGTGACACAAGTTTTGTTATTTTAGCTGTTTACAAAAACATGTTCAGAAATACAATTATATATATAATATGGGCTGAAAGTGCACACTCCCAGCTGCAATATGATAGTTTCCACATCCAAATCGGAGAAAGGGTTTAGGAATCATAGCTCTGTAATGCATAGCGTCCTCTTTTTCAAGGGACCAAAAGTAATTGGACAATGGACTCTAAGGGCTGCAATTAACTCTGAAGGCGTCTCCCTCGTTAACCTGTAATCAATGAAGTAGTTAAAAGGTCAGGGGTGGATTCCAGGTGTGTGGTTTTGCATTTGGAAGCTGTTGCTGTAAGCAGACAACATGCGGTCAAAGGAACTCTCAATTGAGGTGAAGCAGAACATCCTGAGGCTGAAAAAAAAGAAAAAATCCATCAGAGAGATAGCAGACATGCTTGGAGTAGCAAAATCAACAGTTGGGTACATTCTGAGAAAAAAGGAATTGACTGGTGAGCTTGGGAACTCAAAAAGGCCTGGGCGTCCACGGATGACAACAGTGGTGGATGATCGCCGCATACTTAATTTGGTGAAGAAGAACCCGTTCACAACATCAACTGAAGTCCAGAACACTCTCAGTGAAGTAGGTGTATCTGTCTCTAAGTCAACAGTAAAGAGAAGACTCCATGACAGTAAATACAAAGGGTTCACATCTAGATGCAAACCATTCATCAATACAAAAAATAGACAGGCCAGAGTTAAATTTGCAGAAAAACACCTCAAGAAGCCAGCTCAGTTCTGGAAAAGTATTCTATGGACAGATGAGACAAAGATCAACCTGTACCAGAATGATGGGAAGAAAAAAGTTTGGAGAAGAAAGGGAACAGCACATGATCCAAGGCACACCACATCCTCTGTAAAACATTGTGGAGGTAACGTGATGGCATGGGCATGCATGGCTTTCAATGGCACTGGGTCACTTGTGTTTATTGATGACATAAGAGCAGACAAGAGTAGCCGGATGAATTCTGGAGTGTACCGGGATATACTTTCAGCCCAGATTCAGCCAAATGCTGCAAAGTTGATTGGACGGCGCTTCATAGTACAGATGGACAATGACCCCAAGCATACAGCCATAGCTACCCAGGAGTTCATGAGTGCCAAAAAGTGGAACATTCTGCAATGGCCAAGTCAATCTCCAGATCTAAACCCAATTGAGCATGCATTTCACTTGCTCAAATCCAGACTTAAGACGGAAAGACCCACAAACAAGCAAGACCTGAAGGCTGCGGCTGTAAAGGCCTGGCAAAGCATTAAGAAGGAGGAAACCCAGCGTTTGGTGATGTCCATGGGTTCCAGACTTAAGGCAGTGATTGCCTCCAAAGGATTTGCAACAAAATATTGAAAATAAAAATATTTTGTTTGGGTTATGTTTATTTGTCCAATTTCTTTTGACCTCCTAAAATGTGGAGTGTTTGTAAAGAAATGTGTACAATTCCTACATTTTCTATCAGATATTTTTGTTCAACCCTTCAAATTAAACATTACAATCTGCACTTGAATTCTGTTGTAGAGGTTTCATTTCAAATCCAATGTGGTGGCATGCAGAGCCCAACTCGCGAAAATTGTGTCACTGTCCAAATATTTCTGGCCCTAACTGTATATACATTGTAGTAGCCAAAATTTATACAGATAAATATGCCATATTGTGCCGTCAAATGCTTAGGCTAGGGTCACATTGCGTTAGGGCAATCCGTTTAGCGCTAGCGCTAGCGGATTGCGCTAACGCAATGTTTTTAAGGGGCCGCATTTCGGGGTCGCGTGAACGTCCCCGCTCTCGCAGATCCCTGATCTGCGAGAGTGGGGAACGGACCTCGGGCGCGCCGCGGACGCTGCAAGCAGCGTCCGAGGCGCGCTGCAAAAGACCGGCACATCGCTAGCGCGTGCCGAAAAGGACACGCGCTAGCAATGCGCTGGTTACATTGCGGGCTTTGGGAGCGCTAACGGGCGCATTGAATGGCGTTAATTTCGCCATGCAACGCTGTCCGTTAGCGCTCACACTAAAACGCAATGTGACCCTAGCCTTATAAATATAGACACTATTTCTGATATCTGCACACATTTACTGTTCAGTTTATATCATAAAGTTCCAAATTATTGACATCCGTTGTAAAAAAAAAAAAATTTGTATCACCAGATTCTGATTCTATCCATTTTGACCCACGGATGCTTTGTAAGCCATATCTTGCCATGCTTCCTTGTTTTCCCACCTCATGGTCATTCCCGTGTCATACTTGATACTACCAAGCCAACGGGCTTCTCAGTTTCCTTTCACCAGAGACCACTCTGGGTAGCATCTCCCTTTCTAGTAAATTTGCCTTCCTCACATGACTAAAACTGGTCAGATTTTATCTCCCAGGATCATCTCTGGGTTTACATGATCAAGAACATCTTTGTTGGAGATCCAAGCTGTCCATGGGATTCATAGACGTCTTGTCCAACATCACAAGTCAAAGGCATTCATTTTTATTCTATCTGTGTTTGTGAGTGTCCACTTCTCATAGTCATATGTTGCAGTAAGGAATACGACGGCAGTGATCAGTCTTTGTTTGATGGTGACTGAGACGTCCTTGCACTTCTATAGTTGGTCCATGCTCACTATGTCCCAATGCTATTCAATGCATGATCTTTGCGGATATATCTTGCGATTAATGAGAAACCCAAGAAAAATGATGCTATTGACCACTTCTATTTCTTCATTGGTGATCTTCATATGGACTGCCTCGTTGGTGGAAGTTATGATTTTACTCTTCTTAATGTTCAGATCAATGGTCTGAACATAAGCTAAAAAAATATATCAGGTATTCTATGGAAGGAGTGTTCAGCACTAGATTTAGAGAATCGGTGCTAATAAAGGATTTTGAGAAGTCGTAACAATCCAGAAGAACATCTGGTGGCACACATAGTGCTCGTGTGGGTCATGAAATGAATAGATCTGGATTATTTTGGCATATATGAAGCCCATTATGCTTCCTACACATATTGAAGGTGAATTATTTTCTGCACAATGTATTTATAATCTGTATATATCAGAATAATCCCCGCCAATTGTATTTTGGATCCACTTGAGATAATTGTTTGTAAGTCGTGTGTAGACCCCTGGAAGCTTTGGATTACCACAGTCATTAGGTCCAAATGAGACAAGGCCAACATATTTTCCATCACAGATCAATGGACCACCAGAATCCCCCTGGAACAGATCATAGGACGGATTAATTTCATGGTGATTTGAAAGCTGAACAATGAACACAGTTGACATTTCTAACTTTCTATTTCATGCACACAAGTTTCCAGTGTTTCATTTCTCTGCAGTTTCTGAGATTTCTGCTGATTGCATAGACAAAGGTGCAAAATCTCTCACATGAGCCCTGTTCCCCTAAGGGTATGTGCACAGGTTGCGGATTCTGCTGCGGATTTTTCCGCAGCGGATTTGGAAAATCCGCAGTGCAAAACCACTGCGGTTTTCACTGCGGATTTTCATGCGGTTTCCTGTGCGGATTCCTCTGCGGGTTTTTAACTGCACTTTCCTATTGGTGCATGTTGAAAACCGCTGCGGAATCCGCACAAAGAAGTGACATGCTCCTTCTTTTTTTCCGCAGCGAATCCGCGTGGATTTTTCCGCATCGTGGGCATAGCGGTTTTTGTTTCCCATAGGTTTACATGGTACTGTAAACTTTGGGAAAACTGCTGCGGATCCGCAGCGGTCAAATTCGCTGCGGATCCGCAGCAAAAACCGCAACATGTGAACATAGCCTTAAACGGCTTGTCCAGCCTTAGGGTGCACACTTTGTGACTGCAGACTTGTGAATCCTCACAGTGCTCATGAACCTGGAGTCATGTGCCGACTAGACTTACTCGGCCTAGCCTAATGCAAGTGTATTAAGTAAGACTACACACATGCTAGCCACCTTAGGGAGAGACCCAAGTTGGGCTTAAGTAAGACTAGACATGGCTTGTCTGAATGTGGCCAGATGTATGCAAATCACATACTTGCAGTCACATGACCGGCTGCCTCAAACACCGGAGAATCTTCACAGAGCGCAGTGATAAAATTTATAGAGTTAATTACTATTTCTCATGATTATTATGGGTATTAGATAATTATATTTTTTTATACTTGTGATGTTAATTATTAAGTGCTGATTCAGTTTCTCTAGATTCACACTTTATCTTATAAAGTAAACTAATATTGACTTACACATGGAGTTACTTACCGCACATGTATCAGCTTTATGCTTCTTATTTGGGGCTCCAGCACACAACATGCTGTCAGTAATAGATTTCTCCTTTTTGCTGTATTCTTTCTTACAGACCTTATTGTCAACAATTGCCAGCTTAACTTCTCGAAGGACGTCTGATGTTGTCCTTTTCCTTAAATCACTTATTCCCCATCCTGCTGCGCTGCATATCTTCCTGGCTGCAATGTTTTCTTCATTTTTTGGTAATGGAAGAAGTGAAACAAATTTGTTCAGCTTTACAGGTTTCTCCAGCTGTAACAGAAAAAAAATATACTGTATCCAGACAAACCCTAAAAATATGGCTGGTAAAGGGCTCAGTGCTTCGCTATTTAAATTTATGTACAACTGCATCTGTAACACCCCAGGGTCCTGGTTGTTACAGTGGCATTGCTTTCCTCATGCGGAGCGTGATGTCATGCTTGGAAGCAAGGGTAGATCTCTTCTATCTGGTAAACACAAACATGTTTGCACACCAGCCTAGAAGGGGGAGCTCTGAACCCGGTTTTCCGGGAACTGCCCTGGAGATATATTCTGGCTGGAGGGGAAGTCAGTAAGCAGTCTGTCAGAGGACAGAGAAGTGAGCAGTCATACAGTGAGTGTCGGAAGGACTGAAGGGGCCGTGTAGCCAGAGTTGCTGCAGCTCCTGGGGAAAGAGAATTAAGAAAAAAGAACAGTTTATAGAGAGCGTGCAGGAGAGCAAAGCAAAGGAGAGTGACATCTGGGAAGGATAGCTGTGACAGGGCTGGCTACCTCCCTGGCTGAGCGCAGACACCTGTAACCGGTAGTAGAGGCACAGCAGAAACTGGCAGAACAGCTGGATTACAAATCACCTGTCCGCCTTAATACCCAGGAGGCACAGTGGCACATAGAGCCCGGGTCGTGATAGAGATCCTGTAAAAAGGCTCGAGCCACCTGTCATACGGGTTTGTGTCCCACCTTTATGGAGGACAGAGAGGAACTGTGAGGACCTTGCTAGAATCCATAGGTAGTAAGGGACTACAATACCACTGCACTATGAGGAAGGCTTTCATCTCCACCTGGTAGAAGGGACTCTGAGCTTGCTTCGAAGCCAGACAGACCCTGCCTGCACTGTGATCTGGTGCCCTGGACTGTGGTTGCCTGAAGCCTACAGTAAACTAGGTAAAGAGACTGCAAACCTGTGTCCTCCATTCTTTACTGCACTACTCACCATCTTCACCTACTCACCAGGAGCCCAGGGGACCTACTTCACCTGTGGGAAGTTATTCCATCTAGCTGCCATAACATCACCCCAGCAGACCCCTTTAAGCAGCGTCGGTCCCTATTGACCGAATACCACAGGTGGCATCACAAACATAAACTTTATTCACCAATCCCCTTAGAGACCTTCCCTTTTAATTGGGCGCGGAAGTGAAGTAGTGATATTTTGAAATGCAGACTTTGATGGAATGCTCTGCGGGCGTTATGTTGCGTTTGGAGAGCCCCTGATGTGGCTAAATAGTAGACACCCCCCACAAGTGACCCCATTTTGGAAACTAGATCCTGAAAGGAACTTATCTAGATGTGTGGTGAGCACTTTGAACCCCCAAGTGCTTCACAAAAGTTTATAATGCAGAGCCGTGAAAATAATAAATACGTTTTCTTTCCTCAAAAATAATTATTTAGCCCAGAATTTTTTATTTTCCCAAGGGTTACAGGAGAAATTGGACCCCAAAAGTTGTTGTCCAGTTTCTCCTGAGTACGCTGATACCCCATGTGTGGGGGTAAACCACTGTTTGGGCACACGTCGGGGCTCAGAAGGGAAGTAGTGACTTTTGAAATGCAGACTTTGATGGAATGGTCTGCGGGCGTCACATTGCATTTGCAGAGCCCCTGGTGTGCCTAAACAGTAGAAACCCCCCACAAGTGACCCCATTTTAGAAACTAGACCCCCCAAGGAACTTATCTAGATATGTGGTGAGCACTTTGAACCCCCAAGTGCTTCACAGACGTTTACAACGCAGAGCCGTGACAATAAAAAATCATTTTTCTTTCCTCAAAAATGATGTTTTAGCAAGCATTTTTTTATTTTCACAAGGGTAACAGGAGAAATTGGACCCCAGTAATTGTTGCGCAGTTTGTCCTGAGTACACTGATACCCCATATGTGGGGGTAAACCACTGTTTGGGCACACTTCAGGGCTCGGAAGTGAGGGAGCACCATTTGACTTTTTGAATACAAGATTGGCTGGAATCAATGGTGGCGCCATGTTGCGTTTGGAGACCCCTGATGTGCCTAAACAGTGGAAACCCCTCAATTCCAACTCCAACACTAACCCCAACACACCCCTAACCCTAATCCCAACTGTAGCCATAACCCTAATCACAACCCTAACCACAACCCTAATGCCAACCCTAACCCTAAGGCTATGTGCCCACGTTGCGGATTTGTGTGAGATTTTTCAGCATCATTTTTGAAAAATCCACGGGTAAAAGGCACTGCGTTTTACCTGCGGATTTACCGCGGATTTCCAGCGTTTTTTGTGCGGATTTCACCTGTGGATTCCTATTGAGGAACAGGTGTAAAACGATGCGGAATCCACACAAAGAATTGACATGCTGCAGAAAATACAACACAGCGTTTTCGTGCGGTATTTTCCGCACCATGGGCACAGCGGATTTAGTTTTCCATAGGTTTACATGGTACTGTAAACCTGATGGAACACTGCTGCGAATCCGCAGCGGCCAATCCACTGCGGATCCGCAGCCAAATCCGCACCGTGTGCACATAGCCTAATTCTAAAGGTATGTGCACACGCTGCAGAAAACGCTGCGGATCCGCAGCAGTTTCCCATGAGTTTACAGTTCAATGTAAACCTATGGGAAACAAAAATCGCTGTACACATGCTGCGGAAAAACTGCACGGAAACGCAGCGGTTTACATTCTGCAGCATGTCACTTTTTTCTGCGGATTCCGCAGCGGTTTTACAACTGCTCCAATAGAAAATCGCAGTTGTAAAACCGCAGTGAAATGCGCAGAAAAACCGCGGTAAATCCGCCATAAAATCCGCAGTGGAAAAATCCGCAGAGGAACAGAATACGTGTGCACATACCGAAACCCTAACCCTAGCCCTAACCCTAACCCTAGCCCTAACCTTAGCCCTAACCCTAACCCTAGCCCTAACCCTAACCCTATTCTAACCTTAGTGGAAAAAAAAAAATCTTTATTTTATTATTGTCCCTACCTATGGGGGTGACAAAGGAGGGGGGGTCATTTATTATTTTTTTATTTTGATCACTGTGATAGATTATATCTCAGTGATCAAAATGCACTTTGGAACGAATCTGCCGGCCTGCAGATTCGGCAGGCGCACTGCGCAATCGCCCGCCATTTTGGAAGATGGCGGCGCCCAGGGAGAAGATGGACGGACCCTGGCAGGATCGGTAAGTATGATGGGGTGGGGGGAGCACGGGGGGGGGGATCGGAGCACGGGGGGTGGGGAGATCGGAGCATGGGGGGTGGGATCGGAGCGCGGGGGGGGTGGAACGTAGCACGGGGGGGTGGAACGGAGCACGGGGTGGGGTGGATCGGAGCATGGGGAGGTGGATGATGCACGGAGGGGGTGGATCGGAGTGCAGGGGGGCTGGTTGGAGCACGGGGGGGTGATTGGAGCACAGGGGGAGTGGACAAGAGCACGGGGGGAGCGGAGCACAGGACGGAGGGGAGCCGGAGCAGTGTACTGGACAGATCGGTGGCTTGGGGGGCGATCGGTGGGGTGGGGGCACATTAGTGTTTCCAGCCATGGCCGATGATATTGCAGCATCGGCCATGGCTGGATTGTAATATTTCACCAGTTTTAATAGGTGAAATATTACAAATCGCTCTGATTGGCAGTTTCACTTACAACAGCCAATCAGAGCGATCGTAGCCACGGGGGGGTGAAGCCACCTTCCCTGGGCTAAACTACCACTCCCCCTGTCCCTGCAGATCGGGTGAAATGGGAGTTAACCCTTTCACCCGATCTGTAGGGACGCCACATAGGCGTCATGGGTCGGATTGGCACCGACTTTCATGACGCCTACGTGGCGTCAAAGGTCGGGAAGGGGTTAAGTACCGGACCCAGTACCGAGTACCCCACGACCCTGGCAGGCGTTCCACATATACCCATACAGGCTTGTCTAGTTGCTTTCCATGTATATGATCAAATAAGTCAAAACTGTTTAACAAAACTTTGTATCCAGTTTCCTATTATGCTAATTCAATGCATTCTTATACACACACATATACCATAAACAACACCTGCTAGAGTAACACAATTACTTTTTTGGTCAAAGCCAATTCCACCACTCATTATGTCTTTGACGCACCGAACATCAGTTCAGCCGTCCAATCTGTGGCTGGAGCGTGCTAAGCTGTCAGTGTTGTAAGTGACAGTCCAGCCATCCAATCAAAACCCTGGCAAGTAGGGTTGAGCGAAACGGGTCGAACATTTTCAAAAGTCGCCGACTTTTGGCTAAGTCGGGGTTTCATGAAACCCGATCCGACCCCTGTGCGGGGTCGGCCATGCGGTACGCGACTTTCGCGCCAAAGTCGCGTTTCAATGACGCGAAAAGCGCCATTTCTCAGCCAATGAAGGTAAACGCAGAGTGTGGGCAGCGTGATGACATAGGTCCTGGTCCCCACCATCTTAGAGAAGGGCATTGCAGTGATTGGCTTGCTGTCTGCGACGTCACAGGGGCTATAAAGAGGCGTTCCCGCCGACCGCCATCTTACTGCTGCTGATCTGAGCTTAGGGAGAGGTTGCTGCCGCTTTGTCAGAAGCAGGGATAGCGTTAGGCAGGGTCCATTAACCACAAAACCGCTTGTGCTGCAGCGATTTGCACTGTCCAACACCACCCTCGGTGTGCAGGGACAGTGGAAGTTTTTTTTTTTTTTTTTTTCCCCTCAGCGCTGTAGCTCATTGGGCTGCCCTAGAAGGCTCCCTGATAGCTGCATTGCTGTGTGTACGCCGCTGTGCAAACCAACTGCTTTTTTCAAAGCACAAATCCTCTTGTTCCTTCCTTTCTGCACAGCTATCTTTTTTGTTTGTCCACACTTTTTATTTCATTTGTGCATCAGTCCACTCCTTATTGCTGCCTGCCATACCTGGCTGAGATTACTGCAGGCAGGGAGATAGTAGCTGCCTGCCATACCTGGCTGAGATTACTGCAGGCAGGGAGATAGTAATTGTAGGACATTCCCTGTTTTTTTTTTTTTTTTTTTTTTGGTGGGAGATTAAGATTGGCAATTTGGCATTTCTGCTAGAGTGCCATCCCTGTGTGTGCCATCTCTCTCACATAGTGGGCCATAGAAAGCCTTTTCATTTTTCTGTATTTTTTTTTGTGGGGTGTATAAATTCTCCCTGATAAAAATACAGTGGGAGATTAATATTGGCCTTTGGGCTTGTGTGCCAGTCCTGAGTGTGCCATCTCTCTCACAAATAGTGGGCCATAGAAAGCCTATTTATTTTTTTTTTTGGTTTTATAAATTCTCCCTGAAAAAAAGGGAGATTAATATTGGCCTCTGGGCTTGTGTGCCAGTCCTGAGCGTGCCATCTGTGCCAGCCCTGAGCGTGCCATCTCTCTCACAAATAGTGGGCCATAGAAAGCCTATTTAATTTTTTTTTTTGTTTTATAAATTTTCCCTGAAAAAAGGGAGATTAATATTGGCCTCTGGGCTTGTGTGCCAGTTGTGAGCGTGCCATCTGTGCCAGTCCTGAGCGTGCCATCTCTCTCACAAATAGTGGGCCATAGAAAGCCTATTTAAATATTTTTTTGGTTTTATAAATTCTCCCAGAAAAAAAGGGAGATTAATATTGGCCTCTGGGCTTGTGTGCCAGTCCTGAGCGTGCCATCTGTGCCAGCCAGCCCTGAGCGTGCCATCTCTCTCACAAATAGTGGGCCATAGAAAGCCTATTTAATTTTTTTTTTTGTTTTATCAATTTTCCCTGAAAAAAGGGAGATTAATATTGGCCTCTGGGCTTGTGTGCCAGTTGTGAGCGTGCCATCTGTGCCAGTCCTGAGCGTGCCATCTCTCTCACAAATAGTGGGCCATAGAAAGCCTATTTAAATATTTTTTTGGTTTTATAAATTCTCCCAGAAAAAAAGGGAGATTAATATTGGCCTCTGGGCTTGTGTGCCAGTCCTGAGCGTGCCATCTGTGCCAGCCAGCCCTGAGCGTGCCATCTCTCTCACAAATAGTGGGCCATAGAAAGCCTATTTAATTTTTTTTTTTGTTTTATCAATTTTCCCTGAAAAAAGGGAGATTAATATTGGCCTCTGGGCTTGTGTGCCAGTTGTGAGCGTGCCATCTGTGCCAGTCCTGAGCGTGCCATCTCTCTCACAAATAGTGGGCCATAGAAAGCCTATTTAAATATTTTTTTGGTTTTATAAATTCTCCCAGAAAAAAAGGGAGATTAATATTGGCCTCTGGGCTTCTGTGCCAGTCCTGAGCGTGCCATCTGTGCCAGTCCTGAGCGTCCCATCTCTCTCACAAATAGTGGGCCATAGAAAGCCTATTTTATTTTTTTTTTGGGTTTTAGAAATTCTCCCTGAAAAAAGGGAGATTAATATTGGCCTCTGGGCTTGTGTGCCAGTTGTGAGCGTGCCATCTGTGCCAGTCCTGAGCGTGCCATCTCTCTCACAAATAGTGGGCCATAGAAAGCCTATTTAAATATTTTTTTGGTTTTATAAATTCTCCCAGAAAAAAAGGGAGATTAATATTGGCCTCTGGGCTTCTGTGCCAGTCCTGAGCGTGCCATCTGTGCCAGTCCTGAGCGTCCCATCTCTCTCACAAATAGTGGGCCATAGAAAGCCTATTTTATTTTTTTTTTGGGTTTCAGAAATTCTCCCTGGAAAAAAAAAGGGAGATTAATATTGCCCTTTGGGCTTGTGTGCCAGTACTAAGCGTTCCATCTCTCTCTCTCTCTCAGTCAGTGGGCCATAGAACGCATATTTTTGGTTTTATTTGTTTTCTAAATTCTCCCTGAAAAAATCATTTTATTTTATTTGGTTTCTAAATTCTTCCTGATAAAATCATATTTTTTTTATTATTTTTATTTCTAAAGTCTCCCTGAAAAAAAAAAAAAAAAAACAACCAAAAAAACAGTGGGAGATTAATATTGGCCTTTCTGCTTGTGTGCCAGTCTTGACTCCTGGGTGTGCCATCTCTCTCTCTCTCTCTCTCTCTCTCTCTCTCTCTCCAATTGTGGTCCATAGAAAGCCTATATTTTTTTTCCTTGATTTGGGTTCTAAAATCTACCAGAGAAAATAACTACATCAATCATTGGTAGAAAAATATTGGCCTCTGGGTTTGTGTGCCACTCCTGACTCCTGTGTGCGTCATCTCTCAGTCAGTGGGCCATAGAACGCCTATTTTTGGTTTTATTTGTTTTCTAAATTCTCCCTGAAAAAATCATTTTATTTTATTTGGTTTCTAAATTCTTCCTGATAAAATCATATTTTTTTTATTATTTTTTTTTCTAAAGTCTCCCTGAAAAAAAAAAAAAAAAACAGTGGGAGATTAATATTGGCCTTTCTGCTTGTGTGCCAGTCTTGACTCCTGGGTGCGTCATCTCTCAGTCAGTGGGCCATAGAACGCCTATTTTTGGTTTTATTTGTTTTATAAATTCTCCCTGAAAAAATCATTTTATTTTATTTGGTTTCTAAATTCTTCCTGATAAAATCATATTTTTTTTATTATTTTTTTTTCTAAAGTCTCCCTGAAAAAAAAAAAAAAAAAACAACCAAAAAAAACAGTGGGAGATTAATATTGGCCTTTCTGCTTGTGTGCCAGTCTTGACTCCTGGGTGCGTCATCTCTCAGTCAGTGGGCCATAGAACGCCTATTTTTGGTTTTATTTGTTTTATAAATTCTCCCTGAAAAAATCATTTTATTTTATTTGGTTTCTAAATTCTTCCTGATAAAATCATATTTTTTTTATTATTTTTTTTTCTAAAGTCTCCCTGAAAAAAAAAAAAAAAAAAACAACCAAAAAAAACAGTGGGAGATTAATATTGGCCTTTCTGCTTGTGTGCCAGTCTTGACTCCTGGGTGTGCCATCTCTCTCTCTCTCTCTCTCTCTCTCTCTCTCTCTCTCTCTCTCTCTCTCTCTCTCTCTCTCCAATTGTGGTCCATAGAAAGCCTATATTTTTTTTCCTTGATTTGGGTTCTAAAATCTACCAGAGAAAATAACTACATCAATCATTGGTAGAAAAATATTGGCCTCTGGGTTTGTGTGCCACTCCTGACTCCTGTGTGCGTCATCTCTCAGTCAGTGGGCCATAGAACGCCTATTTTTGTTTTTATTTGTTTTATAAATTCTCCCTGAAAAAATCATTTTATTTTATTTGGTTTCTAAATTCTTCCTGATAAAATCATATTTTTTTTATTATTTTTTTTTCTAAAGTCTCCCTGAAAAAAAAAAAAAAAAAAAAAAAAAACAGTGGGAGATTAATATTGGCCTTTCTGCTTGTGTGCCAGTCTTGACTCCTGGGTGTGCCATCTCTCTCTCTCTCTCTCTCCAATTGTGGTCCATAGAAAGCCTACATTTTTTTTCCTTGATTTGGGTTCCAAAATCTACCAGAGAAAATAACTCCATCAATCATTGGTAGAAAAATATTGGCCTCTGGGCTTGTGTGCCACTCCTGATTCCTGTGTGCGTCATCTCTCACTCAGTGGCCCATAGAAAGCATATAGTTTGTTACATTTGTTTTCTAAATTCTCCCTGCAAAAATCTATTTTTTTTTTTTTGGGGGGTTTCTAAAGTGTTCCTGAAAAAAATAAAAATAAAAAAAAAATAATAGTGTGACATTAATATTAACATTTGTGCTTCAGTGACAGTCCTGCGTGTGGGGCATCTCTCTAATTTGCAGCCACCAAAAAAAGAGTGTGTAACATTGGGCCTGATTTTCGCTGTGGTCTCACCAACCTGTAAAGGGGTAGCTAAATCATACTGAAGTTATAGCTCACCGTGTAAGTTGTGTGACTGCAACAAATAACGTTAGTTTGGTTACGTTTTTAAAACAATGAGGAAGTCTAGTGGAAGAGGTCGTGGCCGGGGGCGTTCATTGTCAGCTGGTAATGAGGGTAGTGGTAGTGGTGGAGCATCAGGTGGTCGTGGGGGAAAAAATATTGCACCTAAGTCTGGAGCTGTGGAGCCAGGTTCGTCGTCCGGCTACACAAGGCCTCGAACGCTCCCTTTTCTGGGATTAGGAAAACCGCTTTTAAAGCCGGAGCAGCAAGAGCAAGTTTTGGCTTATCTTGCTGACTCAGCCTCTAGCTCTTTTGCCTCATCTCGTGAAACTGGTAAAAGTAAAAGCAGCGCGTCGTTAGTGGATGTTCACGGTCAGGGACAAGTCACTTCCTTGTCCTCTTCAGCAAAAACAACAACAGAGAAGAATGCAGCAGGCGACACAACGGGTTACTCCATGGAGCTCTTTACACATACCGTCCCTGGCTTAGAAAGTGAAGCAGTTAACAGTCCATGCCCATTACAAATTGAATCTGACATGGAGTGCACTGACGCACAGCCACAGCCAGACTACTATGCTGGTCCTTTGACTCAGACCACAACATTGCCCTCGCAGGGTGCTGATCAAGAATCAGACCCTGATGAGACTATGTTGCCCCATCACGAACGCTATACCACCGAACGACACGGTGACACAGACGAAGTTGCGCAGGAGGTACAAGAAGAGTTATTAGATGACCCAGTTCTTGACCCCGATTGGCAGCCATTGGGGGAACAGGGTGCAGGCGGCAGCAGTTCTGAAGCAGAGGAGGAGGAGGGGCCGCAGCAGGCATCAACATCGCCACAGGTTCCATCTGCCGGGCCCGTATCTTGCCCAAAACGCGTGGCAAAGCCAAAACCTGGTGGAGGACAGCGTGGCCATCCGGTTAAAGCTCAGTCTGCAATGCCTGAAAAGGTATCCGATGCTAGAAAGAGTGCAGTCTGGCATTTTTTTAAACAACATCCAATTGATCAGCGCAAAGTCATCTGTCAAAAATGTTCTACTTCCTTAAGCAGAGGTCAGAATCTGAAAAGTCTCAATACTAGTTGCATGCATAGACATTTAACCACCATGCATTTGAAAGCTTGGACTAACTACCAAACGTCCCTTAAGGTTGTTGCACCCTCGGCCAATGAAGCTAGTCATCAACGCAACATCCCTTCCGGCAGTGTAGGACCACCATTTAGCGCACCACCTGCTGTATCTGTGCAGGTATCTTTGCCAGGCCAAAGCAGTCAGGGTCAGGGAATCACCAGTTTCGTAGTAGGAAACACTGCATCTAGGGCACCGGCGGCAACAATACCATCTCCCACCGTCTCTCAGTCTGCCATGTCCACCGGCACCCCCGCTAGTTCCACGATCTCCAGCTCTCCAGTCCAGCTCACCCTACATGAGACTATGGTTAGAAAAAGGAAATACTTAGCCTCGCATCCGCGTACACAGGGTTTGAACGCCCACATAGCTAGACTAATCTCGTTAGAGATGATGCCCTACCGGTTAGTTGAAAGCGAAGCTTTCAAAGACCTGATGGACTACGCTGTACCACGCTACGAGCTACCCAGTCGACACTTTTTTTCCAGAAAAGCCATCCCAGCCCTCCACCAGCATGTTAAAGAGCGCATCGTCCATGCACTCAGGCAATCTGTGAGCACAAAGGTGCACCTGACAACAGATGCATGGACCAGTAGGCATGGCCAGGGACGTTACGTGTCCATCACGGCACACTGGGTAAATGTGGTGGATTCAGGGTCCACAGGGGACAGCAAGTTTGGGACAGTTCTGCCTAGCCCACGGTCTAGTAAACAGTTGTCTGTAGCCGTTCGCACCCCCTCCTCCTCCTCCTCCTCGTCCTCCTGCAGAAGCAAGAGCTCGTCCACAGACCGCAGTCGCACAAACACTCCATCCGCACCTGCCACTGTTGCACACCAGGTCTCCCATTATGGGGCAGCTACTGGCATACGTCAGCAGGCTGTATTGGCTATGAAGTGTTTGGGCGACAATAGACACACCGCGGAAGTTCTGTCCGAGTTCTTGCAGCAAGAAACGCAGTCGTGGCTGGGCACTGTAGATCTTGAGGCAGGCAAGGTAGTGAGTGATAACGGAAGGAATTTCATGGCTGCCATCTCCCTTTCCCAACTGAAACACATTCCTTGCCTGGCTCACACCTTAAACCTGGTGGTGCAGTGCTTCCTGAAAAGTTATCCGGGGTTATCCGACCTGCTCCTCAAAGTGCGTGGACTTTGCGCACATATCCGCCGTTCGCCTGTACACTCCAGCCGTATGCAGACCTATCAGCGTTCTTTGAACCTTCCCCAGCATCGCCTAATCATAGACGTTGCAACAAGGTGGAACTCAACACTGCACATGCTTCAGAGACTGTGCGAACAGAGGCGGGCTGTTATGTTTTTGTGGGAGGATACACATACACGGGCAGGCAGTAGGATGGCAGACATGGAGTTGTCAGGTGTGCAGTGGTCGAAGATTCAAGACATGTGTCAAGTCCTTCAGTGTTTTGAGGAATGCACACGGCTGGTTAGTGCAGACAACGCCATAATAAGCATGAGCATCCCCCTAATGCGTCTGCTGATGCAAAGTTTGACGCACATAAAGGATCAGGCGTCTGCACCAGAGGAAGAGGAAAGCCTTGATGACAGTCAGCGATTGTCTGGTCAGGGCAGTGTACATGACGAGGTACCGGGCGAAGAGGAGGTGGAGGATGAGGAGGATGATGGGGATGAGTATATTTTTAATGAGGAAGCTTTCCCGGGGGCACGGGAAATTGGTGGCGTGGCAAGGCCGGGTTCTGGTTTTTTGAGGGACACAAGTGACGTAGATTTGCCTGCAACTGCCCCTCAACCAAGCACAACCGCAGATTTGACAACGGGAACTTTGGCCCACATGGCGGATTATGCCTTGCGTATCCTCAAAAGGGACACACGCATTACAAAAATGATGAACGATGACGATTACTGGTTGGCCTGCCTCCTTGATCCTCGCTATAAAGGCAAATTGCAAAATATTATGCCACATGAGAACTTGGAACTAATATTAGCAACAAAACAATCAACTCTTGTTGACCGTTTGCTTCTGGCATTCCCTGCACACAGCGCCCGTGATCGTTCTCACACGAGCTCCAGGGGCCAGCAGACCAGAGGTGTTAGAGGGGCAGAAATCAGAAGTGGCGTTGGACAGAGGGGTTTTCTGACCAGGTTGTGGAGTGATTTTTCTATGACCGCAGACAGGACAGGTACTGCAGCATCAATTCAAAGTGACAGGAGACAACATTTGTCCAGTATGGTTACAAACTATTTTTCATCCCTTATCGACGTTCTCCCTCAACCGTCATTCCCATTTGATTACTGGGCATCCAAATTAGACACCTGGCCAGAATTGGCAGAATATGCATTGCAGGAGCTTGCTTGCCCGGCAGCTAGTGTCCTATCAGAAAGAGTATTCAGTGCTGCAGGTTCAATACTAACAGAAAAAAGGACTCGTCTGGCTACCCAAAATGTAGATGATCTAACCTTCATTAAAATGAACCACAACTGGATTTCAAAATCTTTTGCCCCACCCTGCCCGGCTGACACCTAGCTTTCCTATGAAAAGGTCTTGCCTGTGGACTATTCTGAATGACTTTTCCAATCTCGTAA
Organism: Ranitomeya imitator; assembly: GCF_032444005.1. NCBI lineage: Eukaryota > Metazoa > Chordata > Amphibia > Anura > Dendrobatidae > Ranitomeya > Ranitomeya imitator. The sequence continues at coordinate 77,782,789 of NC_091282.1, read as the reverse complement.
TTTTCTTCACCTGATTGTCCAGCATACGACATGTTTCCACCTCACGAAATGGCCAAACTCCCCACACGGGGCCGTGCTATCGCCACTTTGCGCTTGGACCCTTGAGAGTGCTGTTTGTCTGAAGAGGTGGGTGTGGCCGCTTTTGGTCGACGGCACTGCCACTGGGTCCCTCATAGTACAATAAAGTGTCTCTGGCGGTGGTGGTGCGCACCCAACGTCAGACACACCGTTGTAATATGAGGGGCCCTGTGCCTGTACCGCCGGCCACAAGACAGTTCCCCCCCCCAGCTCAAACAGTGCTCTACCACTAGCAAAATTATCTCTCACAGCTTCACCAATGTGTAGTCTAGCCGCTGACATCCTTCAATGCCTGGCACTGACAATACCATTGTTTTGACATTTTTGTTATGTTAGGCCTTCGAAGCCTGTCTGCGGTCCCTTCTTTCTACAACTACTACACTGACCAGGCCACTGCTGGCCGTGTTACCCTGGAACCAATTTAAAAGTGCCTACAGTCAGCCCAATTTTGTTATGTTAGGCCTTCGAAGACTGTCTGCCGTCACTCCTTCCACTAGACTTCCACTGACCATACACTGCTGCCCATGTACCCCTGGAACCAATTTAAAGTGCCTACAGCCAGCCCAATTTTGTTATGTTAGGCCTTCGAAGCCTGTCTGCGGTCACTCCTTCCACTAGACTTCCACTGACCAGACCACTGCTGCCCGTGTACCCCTGGAACCAATTTAAAAGTGCCTACAGCCAGCCCAAGTTTGTTATGTTAGGCCTTGGAAGCCTGTCTGCGGTCACTCCTTCCACTAGACTTCCACTGACCAGACCACTGCTGCCCGTGTACCCCTGGAACCAATTTAAAAGTGCCTACAGCCAGCCCAAGTTTGTTATGTTAGGCCTTGGAAGCCTGTCTGCGGTCACTCCTTCCACTAGACTTCCACTGACCAGACCACTGCTGCCCGTGTACCCCTGGAACCAATTTAAAAGTGCCTACAGCCAGCCCAAGTTTGTTATGTTAGGCCTTGGAAGCCTGTCTGCGGTCACTCCTTCCACTAGACTTCCACTGACCAGACCACTGCTGCCCGTGTACCCCTGGAACCAATTTAAAAGTGCCTACAGCCAGCCCAAGTTTGTTATGTTAGGCCTTGGAAGCCTGTCTGCGGTCACTCCTTCCACTAGACTTCCACTGACCAGACCACTGCTGCCCGTGTACCCCTGGAACCAATTTAAAAGTGCCTACAGCCAGCCCAAGTTTGTTATGTTAGGCCTTCTAAGCCTGTCTGCGGTCCATTCTTTCAACTACTACTACACTGACCAGGTCACTGCTGCCCGTGTACCCCTGGAACCAATTTAAAATTGCCTACAGCGAGCCCAATTTTTTTATTTTAGGCCTTCGATGCCTGTCTGCGGTCCATTCTTTCAACTACTACTACACTGACCAGGTCACTGCTGTCCGTGTACCCCTGGAACCAATTTAAAATTGCCTACAGCCATGTGTTATTATTTTAGGCCTTCGATGCCTGTCTGCGGTCACTCCTTCCACTAGGCCTCCACTGACCACACCACTGCTGTCCGTGTACCCCTGGAACCAATTTAAAATTGCCTACAGCCATGTGTTATTATTTTAGGCCTTCGATGCCTGTCTGCGGTCACTCCTTCCACTAGGCCTCCACTGACCACACCACTGCTGTCCGTGTACCCCTGGAACCAATTTAAAATTGCCTACAGCCAGCCCAATTTTTTTATTTTAGGCCTTCGATGCCTGTCTGCGGTCCATTCTTTCAACTACTACTACACTGACCAGGTCACTGCTGTCCGTGTACCCCTGGAACCAATTTAAAATTGCCTACAGCCATGTGTTATTATTTTAGGCCTTCGATGCCTGTCTGCGGTCACTCCTTCCACTAGGCCTCCACTGACCACACCACTGCTGTCCGTGTACCCCTGGAACCAATTTAAAATTGCCTACAGCCATGTGTTATTATTTTAGGCCTTCGATGCCTGTCTGCGGTCACTCCTTCCACTAGGCCTCCACTGACCACACCACTGCTGCCCGTGTACCCCTGGAACCAATTTAAAATTGCCTACAGCCAGCCCAATTTTTTTATTTTAGGCCTTCGATGCCTGTCTGCGGTCCATTCTTTCAACTACTACTACACTGACCAGGTCACTGCTGTCCGTGTACCCCTGGAACCAATTTAAAATTGCCTACAGCCATGTGTTATTATTTTAGGCCTTCGATGCCTGTCTGCGGTCACTCCTTCCACTAGGCCTCCACTGACCACACCACTGCTGTCCGTGTACCCCTGGAACCAATTTAAAATTGCCTACAGCCATGTGTTATTATTTTAGGCCTTCGATGCCTGTCTGCGGTCACTCCTTCCACTAGGCCTCCACTGACCACACCACTGCTGTCCGTGTACCCCTGGAACCAATTTAAAATTGCCTACAGCCAGCCCAATTTTTTTATTTTAGGCCTTCGATGCCTGTCTGCGGTCCATTCTTTCAACTACTACTACACTGACCAGGTCACTGCTGTCCGTGTACCCCTGTAACCAATTTAAAATTGCCTACAGCCATGTGTTATTATTTTAGGCATTCGATGCCTGTCTGCGGTCCATTTTTTCAACTACTACTACACTGACCAGGTCACTGCTGCCCGTGTACCCCTGGAACCAATTTAAAATTGCCTACAGCCATGTGTTATTATTTTAGGCCTTCGATGCCTGTCTGCGGTCACTCCTTCCACTAGGCCTCCACTGACCACACCACTGCTGCCCGTGTACCCCTGGAACCAATTTAAAATTGCCTACAGCCAGCCCAATTTTTTTATTTTAGGCCTTCGATGCCTGTCTGCGGTCCATTCTTTCAACTACTACTACACTGACCAGGTCACTGCTGCCCGTGTACCCCTGGAACCAATTTAAAATTGCCTACAGCCATGTGTTATTATTTTAGGCCTTCGATGCCTGTCTGCGGTCACTCCTTCCACTAGGCCTCCACTGACCACACCACTGCTGTCCGTGTACCCCTGGAACCAATTTAAAATTGCCTACAGCCATGTGTTATTATTTTAGGCCTTCGATGCCTGTCTGCGGTCCATTCTTTCAACTACTACTACACTGACCAGGGCACTGCTGGCCGTGTACCCCTGGAACCAACATCAGAAAATATAAAAATAAGTATTTTGCTTATAAAAAAGAAAATACTGGTGAGATATCAAATGCAGACATTTTAACATTAAAAACAAACACACAACTCTAATCTGGTACAGTACTAAAAATGGCCACCAGCTACAATTACTTTCTCCTGCAAGTAGTTAACTGAAAGTTTTTTTAAATTGAAAACACACATATGGCATCCACCGAGTGTTGTCCTGTCGCGTCTTCTTTATATTATTGCCGAGAAGATGCAAAATAATGAAAATAATAAAATCATTAATTACCAAAATAATAGAGAAAGTCAACACCACATTGCAAATAAACATTCATTCCAAATAAAGAAGCAGGGCGCGTCCGAGGGTGAGTATATACCTAATAAGAATATAATCACCCTCGGACGCGCAATGCTTATTTCCAACAGCCTTCCTTCCTAAGAATCAGCCCTTCCGTCGTGTAGAGAGACGTTGTGTTACACTCCAAGGTGTTCCCCAGGTTGCCTTTCCTGAGCTTCGATCTTCCGGCTCTCGTTTAGTAGTTCTTGGAAACTACTCTGCATTAGGCCTTCAAATTGGGTATGGGGTGTAGAGAGATGGTGTGTTCCACTCCAAGGTGTTCCCCAGGTTGCCTTTCCTGAGCTTCGATCTTCCGGCTCTCGTTTAGTAGTTTTTGGAAACTACGCTGCATTAGGCCTTCAAATTGGGTATGGGGTGTAGCGAGAGGGTGTGTTACACTCCAAGGTGTTCCCCAGGTTGCCTTTCCTGAGCTTCGATCTTCCGGCTCTCGTTTAGTAGTTCTTGGAAACTACACTGCATTAGGCCTTCAAATTGGGTATGGGGTGTAGAGAGAGGGTGTGTTACACTCTAAGGTGTTCCCCAGGTTTCCTTGCCATTGCTTCGGTCTTCCGACTCTCGTTTAGTAGTTGTAGAAAAGTACACTGCATTAGGCCATACAAAATGGGTATGGGGTGGAGAGAGATGGTGTGTTACACTCCAAGGTGTTCCCCAGGTTGCCTTTCCTGAGCTTCTATCTTCAGGCTCTCATTAAATTGTGGTTAAATGGAACAACTGCATTTGGCGTACTAGTTGGTTTGGGGCCTACTATCGGTGTCTGCCACTCCTTGCTGTTCTCCTCCACTGAACAAAGCTGTGCCGCCTGTTTACTACGGTTGCCAATTTTGAACTGCATTTCGACTACTTACTGATTTGGCCCTACTCTCTGTGTCAGCCTCTCATTCCAGTTGTCCTCCACTGCAATGCCCCCTGGTTATTCCTGTGTTACCAATTTTGAACTGCATTTAGCCCACTTTCTTCTTTGGGCCTATATCTGTGTTTCCACTTCATCGTGCCCATTGCCCAGCCAGTGATAGATGAGTCTGCTGGTACATTGACCCATAACGCAACATTCCCCGTGCACGCTACACAACAACATTGTGACCCTGCTGAAAGTCAGGTTGCTCTTCCCGCATACCATACCACCTTACACGGGGACAAAGAGGAAGGTGCAGATGAAAGTGCAGGTTCCTTCATCAGGTGGGGGGAGGAATACTAGTTGGCGACGTCACTGGCACAGGGCCTCTCATAGTACGCAAAAGTGTTGCTGCCGGTGGGAGGCGCCCCCGCCGTGCAAACACACCGCTGTACTTTGAGGGGCCCTGTGCCAGTGCCAATGCCAACGAGTGGGCCCCCCCTGCTTGCTCAGGTTCACAGCACTTGCAAAGTTGAAATACTTACCTCTCCCTGCTCCACTGCCGTGACGTGGTCCAGATTTCCTGGGCCCACTAATTACTTGAACCAGCCCTACCCCCCACAACTTTAGCCAAATGACCCCCAATTTCAAATGCCTTCCAATTATTATAAGGTAAATTACGCTTGACAAGCTTCATTAAGAAGAATGGATGGTTTTGACATTAAAATGGCCACTCTAGGTGTTTTCCTGGCCCCCACTCACTGCCGACTATGCTGCCCCATTGACTTGCATTGGGTTTCGTGTTTCGGTCGATCCCGACTTTACGTCATAATCGGCCGATTTCACTCGACCCGACTTTGGACATAGTCGGGTTTCGCAAAACCCGGCTCGACTCTAAAAAGGTCAAGGTCGCTCAACTCTACTGGCAAGCTTTGTTCCCTCCAGTTGTCTACCATCCTGGGTTATTACCTGGCTATTTACCTGGATGTCTGTATCTAATTACTGCCGGTCATAACCTTATATCGGTGTTATGTGTGTGTATTTCTGCGCTCTGTTTCTGATCTATTGCTACCTGACATCGGACCTTTGCTTCTGACCATCCATTTGCCTAGCCCCTTTGTCTTAATCCACTACCTTCATGGAATTCTGACCTCAGACCGAGACTTGATTACACCTTTGTCTTTCCCCTTAGTTTACGGTGAGCTTTCTTGGTATCTGACCCCGGACTTCTTGACTACCCTGCCTCACAGCTTGTCCATGAGTAGTGACTAATGCTACACTGTCAACTTGCTCTGCACAGTTTGGCAAAACTTAAGCCAAGAGGAAATGTAAGCGAGTATACATACATTTGCATATAAAGATCTCCATGCTGTACAGTACACATGTCAAACGTTTTTCCAAATCAGACAGCAAGAATTATGATATGAATAATGTACATGATGTAATGCTATAAGCTATATATATAACACTGAGTAAGAAAAGGCCAAGACAAAACATTATTCAATACTATCAAATATGGTGACTTTCAAGATGGTGGAGAGTAGGCTGACATCTCTTTGGTGTACCCATGACAAGCATTGACATTACATAGATATTTCTTTGACCCATGAGTTTGACTTCACTCTACAGTTCTGGTTTTGTAGTTTAGTCCCTGATTTACATCCTCCATTACATCTCCTTGCTTTTTATTCTTACCTGTAAAAGCTGAAGGTCATTGATCCTGAGATCCTTGTCATAACAGGGGTACTTAATGCCTCGTTTAATCCTTATCTTCTGCTGTTCTTGAGTATCTTGCAGTCTGTGTGCACCCAGTATGGCATATGAAGTATTTGCACTGAAAACAAAATACAAAATTCTCCTCGGTCAAAACAGTTTTGTAGAAAAATAAAAACTCTGTTGATCAATATCACTTAAAGGAAGCGGAGCACCTAAATTTTTAACTACAGAAAACCAGAAAGTGATAAATATTTTTTTTTATGATCTGTTTTAAGTTTTAGGGTTTTTTGTTTCTGATGGCTGCCATTTTACATAAGTTGCTGTTCATTGATATGTTTTATGGCAGCCTCACTGAGCGCAGGAATTTATATTATAGTCTGTGTATTCCTCATTGACTTCTATGGCGGAGTGCTGTGTGCGTGCTCTAACCTGTGCATAAATTACTGTGCAGTGAGGGAGAGGAGGTGAGCTGTGATTACCATCAATGTGAATGATGAATTCTCTGTATGCTAAGGATGTTAACTTCTGCAGCAATCCTGCTTGTTATGATAATGAGATGACTGCTGAGGAGTAAAGTTAGACAAAATGAGACATAGGACCCCGTTAGACTAGCTACAATGGTAGTCCTTATCTGATAGACCAGAGCCCTGCAAACCTCCCCCTGCCAGCATCCTTGGCTCCTCTTTTGATTGGCATGCACAATGCTCAGTGTTTGTCACACTGCAACAATGTCAGGGTACCAGATCTACTAGTCTGAAGAAGCATTGGGGATGCCAGGAGATAGGAGGAGGTTTAATACAAACTACCAATAACCAGCAAACAGCATGGCCACTGGATGAGATTCCTGTGACTCATTTTGCTCAACTCTACTGAGAAAAGGCATCTGCAGAACAAGAAGTGTCAGTCTATAATGATGGTCAATAACCAGAGAAAGACCTGCAAAATTTCAAGTTCTTTTCTTAAAATGTAGATAGTGACGTAAAATATTTTAAAATCTTACCAAATTGTACTGAAAACATGTTACCTTTAAAAGCCTAATTCATAAGTTTGTCTCTCTTTATATGCTCTAATAGGGTGTATAAACATTATAGAGGTTTTTTTTTACTTTCCATCCCCTTACATGAGTCATAAGACAGTGGAGAGCCCCACTATTTGACCTAGCTTGTCCATATATTACTTAGATGAACAATTATTGGATTGTCCTGCAGAAAATTCTATTGTTCCCCCTTCAAATACCTTAAAGCGAACCTCTCAGCAGGATTTTGCTGAGTAACCTATAGACACTGTCAAGGTGGCAGTGTTAAACTGATTAAAATGATACCTGGGGTAACGAAATCCATCTTGTGGTTCTTGTCTAATCAGTGTTAGAAGTTTTCAATTAATGATACGCCCGTGCTGTGGGGCAGGACTGTAGGCAGATTCTTATGTTCCTGCTCTAAGCCAGAGAAACCAAGGAGAGACCTGCCCACAGGCCTCCCCAAAGAACAAACATGTTCCTCGTCATAGACACAGACTGTGCTTCGATGTGGCCTGTGAGCAGGTCTTTCCTTGGTTTCTCTGGCTTAGCGCAGGAAGATAAGACTCTGCCTACAGTCCCGCCCCGGAGCATGGGAGCATCTTTAACTGAAAACTTCAACACAGATTACACAAGAACCACAAGAGGGATTTCTCCACCTCATTTTACCCCCTTCCCCCCGAAGCCTGTTTTCAACTTCCTGATCAGGCCATTTTTTTCAATTCTGACCACTGTCACTTTAGTAGGTCATAACTCTGAAATGCTTCAACGGATCCTGGTGATTCTGAGACTGTTTTCTCATGACATATTGTACTTTATGATAGTGGTAAAATTACTTCGACTTGACTTGCATTTATTTGTGAAAAAAACATAAATTTGGCTAAAATTTTTCAATTTTTCAATTTTTAAACTTTAGTTTTTATGCCCTTAAATTAGAGAGTTATATGCGGCGCCCCAGGGTCCTAGTCGTTGCAGTGGTATTGCTTTCCTCTCGGGGAGAGTGATGCTATGTTTGGAGGCAAAGAAGGATAACTGCATCCAGGTATCACAAACATGCAACACATTTCACACTCCAGACCACCAGGGGGAGCTTCTGCTCCTATTTATTTGGTCACTCCCCATATATTTAACTGGTAGTCTGTAGGGAAAGTTAGAATGTTCCAGACCTGAGTCTGAGGTGAACAGAGGGTGCAAGGAGCTGTGCATGCCCTCAGAGCTGCAGCTCTCAGAAAGAGACATTCAGAAGGCAGAACTGTATTGCAGCGAGCGTGAAAGAAGTCAGAGCAAAGGTAAGGATACCAGACGGGGTCCAGCCCTGCACAGGCTGCCTCCTTCTGAGGTGTGAAATCCCAGTAGCCGGAACACCGAGGGAGTAAGGACCTTTATGCTTTACTCCAGAGACCAGCAGGACAGTTAATTGCAAGTTATCTGTCCACACCTACACCCAGGAGGCACGTGGCACCCCTCGGAGGCCGGGGCGTGCTAGAGTCCCTATAAACAGCCTCAAGCCACCAGTTATACGGGTATTGTCCTATCCGACTACGGGGGACGGAGAGAGAGAGACACCACATCTGTGAGACCCTTTTGTGAAGCCATAGGCAGTAAGGGACTATACCACTACAGTGCAAGGGAAGGCTATTGATTTCCACCTGGACAAGGGGACTCTGGACTTGCCTCAAAACCGGCCGGACTCTGCCCTTTAGTAAAAGGTAAAGAGACTGCAACCTTGTGTCCTCGTTCTTCTCTGCACCTCTCACCATTCACCATCTACACACCGGGAAGCCCTGGGGACATACTTCACCTGTGGGAAGGTATACTGGGTCAGCCACCATGACATCCTCCTGTGAACTGCAGGACCCGGTACCAAGTACCCCACGGCCCCATGGGGGCGCTCCAACTTTGACGTCACGAACAGCATCTACTAAACCCCGTAAATCGGGTCATGTGCACCTAAAGACTGTGCCAGAACTGTGCCTAACCATGATTTGTGCTAAAAAGCTGTATGACTAATGAACTGTGATTTGCCGCCAAAAATTCTTGCCAAAACTGCCGCCATTATAGCGCCATGCAGCGTGCAGGAGGAGTGGGGCATGTCATCATGGGAGTAGCTTGGAAGAATGGCACGAAAATGGAAGCCGTCTGTTGTGAATTCTGTTGTCGGGCTCCCTCCTGTGGTCATGAATGGTACTTCGGCTGGTTCTGTCCATGGACTTCCTCTGGTGGGTGTTTCTGAGTTTCCTTCCACAGGTGACGAGGTTAATTCGTTAGCTGGCTGCTCTATTTAGCTCCACTTGGATCTTTGCTCCATGCCACCTGTCAATGTTCCAGTGTTGGTCTAGTTCACTCCTGGATCGTTCTTGTGACCTGTCTTCCCAGCAGAAGTTAAGTTCCTGCTTGTTTTTCTTTGGTTTGCTATTTTCCTGTCCAGCTTGCTATTTTTATTGTTGTCTTGCTTGCTGGAAGCTCTGGGACGCAGAGGGAGCGCCTCCGCACCGTGAGTCGGTGCGGAGGGTCTTTTTGCGCCCTATGCGTGGTCTTTTTGTAGGTTTTTGTGCTGACCGCAAAGCAACCTTTCCTATCCTCAGTCTGTTCAGTTAGTCGGGCCTCACTTTGGTAAATCTTTTTTCATCTCTGTGTTTGTATTTTCATCTTTAATCACAGTCATTATATGTGGGGGGCTGCCTTTTCCTTTGGGGAATTTCTCTGAGGCAAGATAGGCTTTATTTTTCTATCTTCAGGGCTAGCTAGTTCCTTAGGCTGTGCCGAGTTGCATAGGGAGCGTTAGGCGCAATCCACGGCTATTTCTAGTGTGCGTGATAGGATTAGGGATTGCGGTCAGCAGAGTTCCCATGCCCCAGAGCTCGTCCTTATTATTAGAAACGATCAAGTCATTCCGTGTGCTCTTAACCACCAGGTCCATTATTGTCCTGACCACCAGGTCATAACAGTACAGGTGGCCAAAAGTACTAATGCATATCAATAGAGGGATAAGAGAAGTTCTGAGACCATTTTTTTTTCTTTGCAGTGTGTTTTGTCTCTCTTTTCCCCTTTACCTCTGGGTGGTTCAGGACACAGGTGTAAACATGGACATTCAAGGTCTGTCCTCTTGGATGGATAATCTCACTACAGGGGTACAAAACATTCAAGATTTTGTGGTTCAGAATCCGATGTCAGAGCCTAGGATTCCAATTCCTGATTTGTTTTTTGGTGATAGATCTAAGTGCTTGAATTTCAAAAATAATTGTAAATTGTTTCTTGCCTTGAAACCTCGCTCCTCAGGTGACCCTGTTCAACAAGTAAAGATCATTATTTCTCTGTTACGTGGTGACCCTCAAGACTGGGCATTTTCCCTTGCGCCAGGAGATCCGGCATTGCGTGATGTTGATGCGTTTTTCCTGGCGCTTGGATTGCTTTATGATGAACCTAATTCAGTGGATCAGGCAGAGAAAATCTTGCTGGCTCTGTGTCAGGGTCAGGATGAAGCGGAGATATATTGTCAGAAGTTTAGAAAGTGGTCTGTCCTCAGTCAGTGGAATGAATGTGCCCTGGCAGCAATCTTCAGAAAGGGTCTCTCGGAAGCCCTTAAGGATGTCATGGTGGGATTTCCCATGCCTGCTGGTCTGAATGAGTCTATGTCTTTGGCCATTCAGATCGATCGACGCTTGCGTGAGCGTAAAGCTGTGCACCATTTGGCGGTACTATCTGATCATGGGCCTGAGCCTATGCAACGTGATAGGACTTTGACCAGGGCTGAACGGCAAGAACACAGACGTTGGAATGGGCTATGTTTTTACTGTGGTGATTCCACTCATGCTATCTCCGATTGTCCTAAGTGCACTAAGCGGTTCGCTAGATCTGCCACCATTGGTACGGTACAGTCTAAATTTATATTGTCCGTTACTCTGATTTGCTCTTTGTCATCCTATTCTGTTATGGCATTTGTGGATTCAGGCGCTGCCCTGAATTTGATGGACTTGGAGTATGCTAGGCGCTGTGGTTTTTTCTTGGAGCCCTTGCAGTATCCTATTCCATTGAGAGGAATTGATGCTACGCCTTTGGCCAAGAATAAGCCTCAGTACTGGACCCAATTGACCATGTGCATGGCTCCTGCACATCAGGAGGATATCCGCTTTCTGGTGTTGGATAATCTGCATAATGTGGTCGTTTTGGGGTTGCCATGGCTACAGGTTCATAATCCAGTATTGGACTGGAAAACTATGTCTGTGTCCAGCTGGGGTTGCCAGGGGGTACATGGCGATGTTCCATTTTTGTCTATTTCGTCTTCCACTCCTTCTGAGGTTCCGGAGTTTTTGTCGGATTACCAGGATGTATTTGATGAGCCCAAAGCCAGTGCCCTACCTCCTCATAGGGATTGCGATTGTGCAATTAATTTGATTCCTGGTAGTAAGTTTCCTAAGGGCCGATTGTTCAATTTATCTGTGCCAGAACACGCCGCTATGCGGAGTTATATAAAAGAATCCTTGGAGAAAGGCCATATTCGCCCGTCGTCATCACCGTTAGGAGCAGGGTTCTTTTTTGTGGCCAAGAAGGATGGTTCTTTGAGACCTTGTATTGATTACCGCCTTCTTAATAAAATTACAGTCAAATTTCAGTATCCTTTGCCGTTGCTGTCTGATTTGTTTGCTCGTATTAAAGGGGCTAGTTGGTTCACCAAGATAGATCTTCGAGGGGCGTATAATCTTGTGCGTATTAAACAAGGCGATGAATGGAAAACAGCATTTAATACGCCCGAGGGCCATTTTGAGTACCTGGTTATGCCATTCGGGCTTTCCAATGCTCCATCAGTAATTCAGTCCTTTATGCATGACATCTTCCGAGAGTACCTGGATAAATTCCTGATTGTGTATTTGGATGATATTTTGGTCTTTTCGGATGATTGGGAGTCTCATGTGAAGCAGGTCAGAATGGTGTTCCAGGTCCTTCGTGCGAATTCCTTGTTTGTGAAGGGGTCAAAGTGTCTCTTTGGAGTTCAGAAGGTTTCATTTTTGGGGTTCATTTTTTCCCCTTCTACTATCGAGATGGACCCTGTTAAAGTCCAGGCCATTTACGATTGGACTCAGCCGACATCTGTAAAGAGCCTGCAAAAGTTCCTGGGCTTTGCTAATTTTTATCGGCGCTTCATCGCTAATTTTTCTAGTGTTGCTAAACCGTTGACTGATTTGACCAAGAAGGGTGCTGATGTGGTCAATTGGTCTTCTGCAGCTGTAGAGGCTTTTCAGGAGTTGAAGCGTCGTTTTTCTTCTGCCCCTGTGTTGTGCCAGCCAGATGTTTTGCTCCCGTTTCAGGTTGAGGTTGATGCTTCTGAGATTGGAGCAGGGGCTGTTTTGTCGCAAAGAAGTTCTGATGGCTTGGTGATGAAGCCATGTGCTTTCTTTTCTAGAAAGTTTTCGCCTGCTGAGCGTAATTATGATGTTGGTAATCGAGAGTTGTTGGCCATGAAGTGGGCATTCGAGGAGTGGCGTCATTGGCTTGAAGGAGCCAAGCATCGCGTGGTGGTCTTGACAGATCACAAGAATTTGACTTATCTTGAGTCTGCCAAATGGTTGAATCCGAGACAGGCTCGATGGTCGTTATTTTTCTCCCGTTTTGATTTTGTGGTTTCATACCTTCCGGGCTCTAAGAATGTGAAGGCTGATGCCCTGTCAAGGAGTTTTGTGCCTGACTCTCCGGGTGTTCCTGAGCCGGCGAGTATTCTCAAAGAGGGGGTAATTTTGTCTGCAACCTCCCCTGATTTGCGGCGGGTGCTGCAAAAATTTCAGGCTGATAGACCTGACCGTTGCCCAGCGGAGAAACTGTTTGTCCCTGATAGATGGACTAGTAGAGTTATCTCTGAGATTCATTGTTCAGTGTTGGCTGGGCATCCTGGAATCTTTGGTACCAGAGATTTGGTGGCTAGATCCTTTTGGTGGCCGTCTTTGTCACGGGATGTGCGTTCTTTTGTGCAGTCCTGTGGGACTTGTGCTCGGGCTAAGCCCTGCTGTTCTCGTGCCAGTGGGTTGCTTTTGCCCTTACCGGTCCCGAAGAGGCCCTGGACGCATATTTCTATGGATTTTATTTCGGATCTCCCCATCTCTCAAAAGATGTCGGTCATTTGGGTGGTTTGTGATCGCTTTTCTAAGATGGTCCATTTGCTACCTTTGTCTAAATTGCCTTCCTCCTCTGATTTGGTGCCATTGTTTTTCCAGCATGTGGTTCGTTTACATGGCATTCCGGAGAACATCGTTTCTGACAGAGGTTCCCAGTTTGTTTCGAGGTTTTGGCGATCCTTTTGTGCTAGGATGGGCATTGATTTGTCTTTTTCCTCGGCTTTCCATCCTCAGACAAATGGCCAAACCGAACGAAGTAATCAAACTTTGGAAACATATCTGAGATGCGTTGTTTCTGCTGATCAGGATGATTGGGTGTCCTTTTTGCCGTTGGCTGAGTTCGCCCTTAATAATCAAGCCAGCTCGGCTACTTTGGTTTCGCCGTTTTTCTGCAATTCTGGTTTCCATCCTCGTTTCTCTTCAGGGCAGGTTGAGTCTTCGGACTGTCCTGGTGTAGATACTGTGGTGGATAGGTTGCAGCAGATTTGGACTCATGTGGTGGACAATTTGACATTGTCCCAGGAGAAGGCTCAACGTTTCGCTAACCGCCGGCGCTGTGTGGGTCCCCGACTTCGTGTTGGGGATTTGGTTTGGTTGTCGTCTCGTTATGTCCCTATGAAGGTTTCCTCTCCTAAGTATAAGGCCTCGTTTCATTGGTCCGTATAAGATTTCTGAGGTTATCAATCCTGTGTCATTTCGTTTGGCCCTTCCTGCTTCTTTTGCCATCCATAATGTGTTCCATAGGTCGTTGTTGCGGAGATACGTGGCGCCTGTGGTTCCATCCGTTGATCCTCCTGCCCCGGTGTTGGTTGGGGGGGAGTTGGAGTATGTGGTGGAGAAGATTTTGGATTCTCGTATTTCGAGACGGAAACTCCAGTACCTGGTCAAGTGGAAGGGTTATGGTCAGGAAGATAATTCCTGGGTTTTTGCCTCTGATGTTCATGCTGCCGATCTGGTTCGTGCCTTTCATTTGGCTCATCCTGGTCGGCCTGGGGGCTCTGGTGAGGGTTCGGTGACCCCTCCTCAAGGGGGGGGTACTGTTGTGAATTCTGTTGTCGGGCTCCCTTCTGTGGTCATGAATGGTACTTCGGCTGGTTCTGTCCATGGACTTCCTCTGGTGGGTATTTCTGAGTTTCCTTCTACAGGTGACGAGGTTAATTCGTTAGCTGGCTGCTCTATTTAGCTCCACTTGGATCTTTGCTCCATGCCACCTGTCAATGTTCCAGTGTTGGTCTAGTTCACTCCTGGATCGTTCTTGTGACCTGTCTTCCCAGCAGAAGTTAAGTTCCTGCTTGTTTTTCTTTGGTTTGCTATTTTCCTGTCCAGCTTGCTATTTTTATTGTTGTCTTGCTTGCTGGAAGCTCTGGGACGCAGAGGGAGCGCCTCCGCACCGTGAGTCGGTGCGGAGGGTCTTTTTGCGCCCTATGCGTGGTCTTTTTGTAGGTTTTTGTGCTGACTGCAAAGCAACCTTTCCTATCCTCAGTCTGCTCAGTTAGTCGGGCCTCACTTTGCTAAATCTATTTCATCTCTGTGTTTGTATTTTCATCTTTACTCACAGTCATTATATGTGGGGGGCTGCCTTTTCCTTTGGGGAATTTCTCTGAGGCAAGGTAGGCTTTATTTTTCTATCTTCAGGGCTAGCTAGTTCCTTAGGCTGTGCCGAGTTGCATAGGGAGCGTTAGGCGCAATCCACGGCTATTTCTAGTGTGCGTGATAGGATTAGGGATTGCGGACAGCAGAGTTCCCATGTCCCAGAGCTCGTCCTTATTATTAGTAACTATCAGGTCATTCCGTGTGCTCTAAACCACCAGGTCCATTATTGTCCTGACCACCAGGTCATAACAGCCGTCCCCCACAGATACTACTATGTCAGAAGAATATGCCCATCATCCAAAGGGATCCGCCTCCTAGTCTGGGATGGTGGAGGAAGAAAGAACCGCCCTCCAGAAGAGGAGGAGCAGGAACCAGAGGAGGAGGCAGACACAACTCTGGTTGGCAAGATGGCGAGCAGAGGTCACCAGGAGGTGGGGGAGAATACCCGCAGAGCTTCACACAAATCAGAGGCAGAAGAGGCCCCACCGTCATACATGAACCCGGAGGTTCTCGGCATAGAGGTCGAGGAGCTGTGCCGCCAGCTACGGAAATCCTGGTATCGCGCAGCTGCCAGCATCCAGGAGTAGCAGAGCAGCCAGCAGAAGGAGCCACAGCCTGCAGTGGAGGAGACCAGCACCAGAGATGCTGTGGCCGCGGGTAAGCCTGCAGACCCTGCCCCGATAGCTGAGGACACTGCCCTGTTAGTGCCGTCGACTCTCCTCCACCACCACCACCCGGCCGGGTGTGTAGCCGTTTAGCCTGGGACCGGCCCTGGGAGACCTTGGAGACTGCTGATACCCCGCTGCAGCCCACCAAAAAGGCCATAGACATTCAAAGGGAGTGGGTGACCTTCAGGTGGACTCATACCACCACTGACCTGATCAGGTTCCCTGGGGAGGCTCAGCGAGAGGAGGAGCGGATTGAAGTCATCATCCGGCAGAAGTATTGCCGACAGCAGGCCTTACAGCGTGAGCAGAGAGAGAGGGAGGAGGAGCTCAAGCGCCAGGCCGCGCACGAAAAAGACTTACAAGCCAAGGCCCGGGCCAGGAAGGTGGGCCATGGAGACCGGGGCCCATGGAGGTGCGGGACCGTTGTGGTGTTTCGCCTCTATGCCGGGTGAGGTTTCATCAAGGAGCCCGATCTGTACCCGGAGGTCTTTGTGAACCGATGTGACGTGGAGGCCCATCTGTTGGAATGGCATTTAGGCCGTGACCTCTACCCTGGTGACCGCATCACTTATACGCGACATTGGGGAGATAGAAGGTGGTACACCCTCCACATGCACAAGCGTGAACTAAACGAGGGAAGACCGCCTCTTGGAGCCATTGCCACCGGAGGTTCCATATTGCCCAACACAGCCTTCACCTGGCCAGGTGAAAGACACATCTACCTATGACAGAACACCCGTTGTTCTGTATTCCAGATGTGCACGGGCTCTAATGGAAGAGAGGACAGTAAGTATGCAGACGCACTGTATGTGATGCCCGGTAGCCACCCATATCCGAAGGGACTGCCTTTACCGGTGCTACCAGAATAAGACACTCGACATCTGAAAAAGACTGTATATAGTTATTCAACTCTTTTTGCTACTGTTCCAAGTTTATAAACCCTACCAGTGCTTCCATTTTAAGGGGTCTCCTGTTTAAAGGGATCCTTTGTTTACAAGTTGCCTGTTGTTTTGAGAACATTTGAGTCAAGGACAGTGAGTGGCTCACAAACTTTAATTGTAAATAGTTTGCGCCTTCTTTAAGGTGCGTCCTACTGGTTTTACAAGAAGTAGCTTAATGAAAAGACTGTTCCGGATTTTTTGAAAGTTGATATTGCTGCTGTTTAATGATTGACTTGAATGCTATTTGCACTACCTCAAAGAGAAAGGACTTGAATCTTGTTTGAACCCCTTAAAGGGGATGTTTAATCGTTGTACCTAAATAGAATATATTAAAGAGTTAATGTAGTATGAAAGCCGAAGTTTGAATTTAGTTAGAATGATGATTCCATATAGTCGATAGTGAGTACTGATATCCTGACGCACTTTTGATAAAATAAAGAGAATAAAGAAACCCGTGGGAGTTGGTTGAAACTTTGCACTGTGACTCGAATAAAGTTAATGCTTGATTTTGCACTTAGCAGATAGTATATCCGTAATGGGTACTTGGGTTTCATAGCTAGTTCATAGCTATATTGGTCTATTCCCAAAAGTGTGCACACGATGTAAATATGTTTTGTTACGTAATGTTCAAGTGTCCTCACCTCCCATAAAGGGAAGCTTAGATATAATATTAATTTGTTTTATAGCATTTCAAAAATTTGTATGTTTTTTGATAACCTGTAACTGTTGTTTTTATTTTCCCAGTCTGGGAGTACTGGATTTAACAGGGGGGGAGTGCGGCGCCCCAGGGTCCTGGTCGTCGCAGTGGTATTGCTTTCCTCTCGGGGAGAGTGATGCTACGTTTGGAGGCAAAGAAGGATAACTGTATCTAGGTATCACAAACATGCAATACATTTCACACTCCAGTCATATACAGCTGACACCGCACGCGATCACCGCAGGGCTCACTGTGAGACCGTGCGATCGTGCCGCCGTACTAGTACTGCAGTTTGCAGGAACTCAGTTCCCGCAGAGCAGTACTAGTACGGCGCATGTCGGGAAGGGGTTAATCAGTTTAACAGTTCCAAACTGACACTGTCTGTAGTTTACTTAGCAAAATCCTGCTGAAAAGTTCACTATAACATATGAAAGATATGACCTTAGAAGATCTATATTTGGCTTATAGACACGGGTCCCAGTAATGGTATTATCTTTCTATTTCCTCAAATTGCCCCAATAGGACATTTTACTTGAGGGTTCCCTATGAATGCTGAGCAATTGCAATAAACCTCTGAAAAAGAACATTACAGAATATGCGGCTTCTTTACTATTTGTTCTACTGTCAAAATTTGTCAAGACAGGATATACTTACAAATTACAGTGAGCAGCTGTTAAAATCCAATTTGGTTTAATTAATGCTCCACCACACATCTCATTTGACTTTAGAAAAACCATGTAAGGTCTGGAGTGTGGAGCGGCCTCATTTCCTCCAATAATTTCCATGCCGGCATCTGTGAATAAGGATGAATACTGGAGATTAATAGGAATGGGCAAATGAGCATGATGTTGTCCAGTAGGTTTCAATTTGGAATAATCCAGAAATAACTATGGTGGGTGCAGGGATTGCCGACACACCCAGGTCCTGGTGCCTTGGTGGACAAAAATCTTAATTTGGCAAATAAGAGACTACTTTTATTAAAGATCTATGTTGCCACAAGATTCAAAGAATCTTTAATGAAGCAGACCGAGTCATTTTGTGCTCTGTGTGACTTCATTTTCGGCATTGTCTGTCTTTTTTGAGGCACAAAACACAGTTGACCACCTTTGCCGTTGTTAAAGGCTTCAGATGAGCGAGTGTACTTGTTGCTCGGATTTTCCCGAGCACGCTCTGGTGACCTCCGAGTATGACTGCTCGGAGATTGTTTTCATCGCGGCAGCGGAATGATTTACAGCTATTAGCCAGGCTGAGTACATGTGGGGGTTGCGTGGTTGCTAGGGAATCCCCACATGTAATCAATCAGGCTAGTAGCTGTAAATCATTCAGCTGCTGGGATGAAAACTAAATCTCCGAGCAGTCATAAATACTCGGAGGTCACCCGAGCGACGAGTACACTCGCTCATCACTACATCAGATGGATGACATTGACGTGTGGCTAAAACATGAAGTGAACCCAGCATTATTATCCAGATGTTTTCAATGGGGAGATGAGGAAAAAGTAATGTAAAATGCCTCTGGCCGGTCTTAACATGTAAGAAATGAAATGAGTGTTGAAAGTCAACAAGTTCGATCTTTTTCTCCTCCAACTTAATTTGATGAGAAAGATTCAGCCCCCATTCCACCATATAAACTAAATATCAGCTGGTCCAACTGAAATTGATTGACTTTTATCTAATGTGTAACAGGGTTATAACAGATATTCAAAACTAACAGATATTAGTAAATCCCAGGAAGCCAACCAGTTATTGACACTGGTAAGGGTCTCAACTACCTTTAATATCTGAATATGTCAATTCGGTGGCCATCTACAAGTCTTGAGTCCAAGAATTAATCTAAATCAGGATTTCACACCTTAGGCTAGGTTCACGCTGCGTTAGTGCAATCCGTTTAGCGCATACGCTAACGGAATGTGCTAATGCAATGTCCAAAAAGGGATTGCGTTTGGCGATCCCACTAGCGCAGATGCCCGATCTGCGCTAGCGAAGAACGGACCCAGAACGCTGCAAGCAGCGTTCGAGGTCCGTCCGAAAATAACGGGACATCGCTGACGCATGCCAAAAAAGGCATACGCTAGCGATGCGTTTGCGATGCGTTAGTACATTGCGGTCAATGGGTGCACTAACGGATCCATTACTTAGCGTTAATTGTGCCAATTGCACCATGTAACGGATTCCGTTAGCGGACACCCACTAACGCAATGTGAACCCAGCCTTAAATGCGCTGTGAGAATTCACAAGTCTGCAGTCACATAGCATGACTGCAAACTGGTAGTTTTAGACCAGACAACCTCTTTTAGGCTACGTTCACATTTGCGTTGTGCGCCGCTGCGTCGCACAACGCAAATAAAAACGCACGCAAAAACGCTGTGTTTTGCGACGCATGAGTCCTTTTTTGCCGAAATTTGAACGCAAGAAAAATGCAACTTGTTGCGTTTTCTGCGCCCGATGCTTGCGGCAAAAAAAACGCATGCGTCACACAACGCAGCACAACGCTTGTCCATGCATCCCCCATGTTAAATATAGGGGCGCATGCGTCGCCGCTGCGTCGCCCGACACAAACACGCAAAACGCTAATGTGAACGTAGCCTAAGTCAATTAGGAGGTACTGAACACACATATATACGAAAGTAAACATATAGCATGCATTAGAAAATAATACTAAACCTACAACATAATGCACAACTCAAAGAATCATAATAAATGTAATTTTATTAGTCATAAAAATTTGTGGATACAAATATGGGAACTATTGTGTGCATATGATCTAATGTTCATTGGGGATATACCCATATCTATTACTTGAATTTAGGAGCCACAATATATACTATACTGGTCCCTGTGATACCCCGTGCTTTTTTCCACCTGGTTTTTGTTCTCCCTTTTATATATGTTATGTGATACTTTTTATGATTAATAAAATTACGTTTATTATGATTCTTTGAGTTGTGCATTATGTTGTAGGTTTAGTAGTTCAATTAGGAGGTACCACAACTGACCACATTTATTCTCTATATAGAATATCTTAATAAATGACCCAATGTGGGCACTTGAGAACAGGAAGTTAGAAACACTGTCGCACATTTACTTATTCAAAAGTAACAGAATTCTGGTTGAGAATTCACCAAATATTACTTGCATTTAATATGAAACATTTATTGTCTTTTGTGTCTCACGAGACACCTTGAATACTCAAAAAGAAAATTGCTTTAACACCAGCTAGAGTAAACAATTAAATATTCAGTTTACTGTAAATTCAAATAAAACAATGAATATAAGAGTCAAATACAGCACCACAAGTACAGAACACTAGGTGGGTACACCTGGAAATAAAGAAGTAAATGGTCCTGGACTCCTTGTAAAATCCTCAAATGCAAGAAAATATTACTGCATAAGTGTGCAAAAAAATAAGTCCAATATACACAACATGGTTGCAATCATAGTAAATAGAGATATCAAATTCCAGGTAATAACATGAGTCATATTGCACTAAGTCCTGTAATGTAGCAGCATAGTTGTGCATATAAATATAGGGTATATGAAAATGCAATTATCAAACGCCCATTGTGTAATATCAGGACTGAGAGGTACAATTAGCTTAGGGCAATAAGCGGGGACCCACCACACCCGACGCGCGTTTCGCTTGGGGACCCCTGGACGAAGTAGTATAGCATTATATAGTAGTAGAATATTGTAAAGCAGTATAGTAAATATTGTGAAGCACATTTACCAACAATGTTCAACTATATATATATCAGGGTATGTCACTTTATTAAACAATTATAAAAGCGTTTTTTGTCAGGTTATGGCTTTTGCCCCCCCAAAAATGAAGAGATCTATAAAGTGTTAAAAAACGCATTCCTTTATTAAACCACAAGTAAAAACATTTTTAAAAAGTATATGTAGGGAATGCTTCTAATATACCTCCGACAATACAGAAATTACATTCATGATGTGGAGTTCAGTCCAGCAGGGAATGTAGAGACTCAATGTCTATATAATGCAGGACACTGTAACTACCCTTTAAACAGACTGTAGTTGCTAAATAGCTAACATTTCTATATTATACCTATAATAAGTGCCATAATACTGAATACAGTGGAGAAATTGAAAACATTATGAAAAATGGTCCAAGTAACTTAAAGTTGCACTGGTTTTCAATCAAGCTATATGCGTTATTGAAATGGTGAAACAACTTGTAGCTCCCCTTAAATGCACATATGTATAAAGAAACATGTTACCCAATATAATAGTGGTGTCATGTCACCCAGACACGCATTTCGCCTCACTTCTCCCGGGGGGCGCCAGAAGGTATCCTTGGTTACGACTACTAACATCCAACTGTCACTATGTGAGTGGTCATAACCATGCTATTGCAACGCTCTGCACATGGGTTAGGTTAACTGACATAGTGAATCAGAAGAACTATACTACCTTTCTAATTAGAAGTATTTGTTAATATTATTATTACACTTAATACATATTGAGATAATTTGGATTTTGGATATGGGAAGAGCAGTCCTAAACTGATAATAGGTACTTTTTAATAGCATTGCAAAATAGTGGTAGTAGTAGTGGTAGAACGTAGTAGTGTGCTTTTATATATTATAATAGCATTAGGCTGTTGTATACTAGTGTGTAATAATATATTATTGTGTAGCAGTATTGTATTGTATTGTGACGTCATATTATGTAGTATTGTTTGTTAATATGGTAGTGTGTAGTAGTATAGTATTATGTAGTATAGCATTATGTACTAGTATGCATTGCATAACACAATTCTCATCAATTATTAATGTAATATTTACTTACGTCCATTGATGTGAAGCAGGGATAACACAAGCAGCGTTATAAAATGCCCCATTCTCAGTGGTACGCTCAGTACCTTAGACGGGGCGTGAGATTATATATACAGTATATCTATGTCATGTGGTTTCACTTCTGAGAAAATATCTGCACATTGTGGTTTGTGAGTCAAATGATTAGTGATGTTGCCTTCAAGGAAAATAAAGCTTTACGTGATACCTCAGAAGGATTTGGTTTTGTTTTCTACAGATAATATATCAAGAGATGTTTCTGAATCGCCCCCATGGGGTCGTGGGGTACTCGGTACCGGGTCCTTCGGTTCACAGGGGGATGTCCTGGTGGCTGACCCTGTCCGTGGCCCTGGGATGTCCGTGTAAAAGGGAAAGGTCTTTGAAAGGGATAAAGTTTGTGTTCGTGACGACACCTGTGGTATTCGGTCAGGGTGACCGACGCTGCTTTAAGGGGTCCGCTGGGGTGATGTTATGGCAGCTAGATAGATGGTATGCCTTCCCACAGTTGAAGTATGTCCCCAGGGCTTCCCAGTGTGTAGATGGTGGATGGTGAGAGGCTCAGAGAAGAGCGAGGACACGAGGACACAAGGGTGCAGTCTCTTTACCTTTACTAAAGACTTCAGCATCCACAGTCCAGGGCACCAGATCACAGGGCAGGCAGAGTCCGGCCGGTTTTGAGGCAAGTCCAGAGTCCCCTTGTCCAGGTGGAAATCGGTAGCCTTCCCTTGCGCTGCAGTGGTGTAGTCTCCTACTGCCTATGGCTTCACATAAGGGTCTCACAAATGTGGTGTCTTTCTCTCTGTCCCCCATATAGGATAGGACAATACCCGTATGACTGGTGGCTTGAGGCTGTTTATAGGGACTCTAGCACGCCCAGGCCTCTAAGGGGTGCCACCGTGCCTCCTGGGTGTAGGTGCGGACAGGTAACTTGCAACTAACTGTCCTGCCGGTCTCTGGAGTAAAGCATAAAGGTCCTTACTCCCTCTGTGTTCCGGCTACCGGGATTCTGCGCCTCAGATGGAGGCAGCCTGTGCAGGGCTGGCCCCCTTCTGGTATCCTCTCCTTTGCTTTGCTTTCCTTGCACGCTCACTACAATACAGTTTCTGCTTTTCAATGTCTCTTCCCAGGAGCTGTAACACTTTAGGCTACACGGCTCCTCTGCTTCCTTTCCCTCTGTCTTTCTGACAGGAACTGAATTCTTTCCCTCCAGATCAAGATGTTCTTTTAGGGGAGTTCACCTTAAAACAGGCTTAGAGCTCCCCCTTCTGGTCTGGAGTGTGAACATGTTGCATGTATTGTGTTACCTGGATGCAGTTATCCTTCATTGCCTCCAAACGTAGCATCACTCTCCCCGAGAGGAAAGCAATACCACTGCAATGACCAGGACCCTGGGGCGCCGCATTTCCATTAATGGACTATAGAGACTTATACTATAATTAGGGCTAACAAGTAGAAATTGACCTACTGTTCTGGTACTTTCTTAATGTAGCTTTGTTCTGGTACATTATGTCATTTGGATTGTTCTTGTTCTGTTTTTAATCATTGTACTTTTTTCTTATATTGTATTAACGTGATTTTTTTTCTGGTGCCATAGTTGTGACAACACAGCATTTAATCTTTATTATCCAGACATCTATTTTCAGTAATCCAGGAGCCAAAATAGTTATTGACTCTGGTCCCAAAAATTAGGTACTAAGCTTGGTTCTGGCACTGTATTTATCTAATGATGTTAGTTCTAGCACTGTACTGTATTTGTAAGGGATAACTTTCACCATCTTTAACTTGTTTGACTTTGATTTAACATTTCTGTCTATATGTTCAGCTTTTCCTGTTTTGTATGGTGGACTATTTTGAATAGGGTCACCAGTAAGCAGTTGCGGCATTTGAGTCAAGATCAAGAATAGTAATTTGGTCACCTCATTGGCTTCAGCAGAGCCTGATGTTGGCGCAGGAGCAGTGCTGAGCAGGTTGCAAGGAAAAGTATGGGGAGTGATAATCTGACTATGTGTGAAGACAAAAGAAGCTGCTATAAGGTGCAGACAAAATAAGTGTTGTAAAGGCCTTAGGCCTCTCCCAGGTCCCACAAAAAAGGGCTGGAAATAAGAGAAAAAGAGGCCTTGGAGCTGAGACCACAGAACGGAGAGAGAATCTGTCCTGGAGGCTGGAGAGGGATTTTGGATTTTTAAGCACTAGACAGTAAGGAGGACACCTGATCTTAGAAACAACTGGGAGCATTATCAAAAAAGTAAGAAGAAAAAAAGAAAGCGATAGACTATAGGGAATAGACTATAGATTAGACTATAGGGAATATTTAATTATAGCATATTAGAAACTAATTAAAATTGTGGCATTAAATAGATATAGGAAATCTTTGGCTAGGTTTTTGCTACTTCATCTGAGAGTAGCCTGATGTAGGCAAAGAGAAGCTGAATCCAACAATGTATCACTTACTTTACTGGGTGCAGCTGCTCTGACACAATCAGAGCTTTTAGAATTAGCAATAGAGCAGAGCTGAGAAAGCTAACCCCGCCCACACCAGGCTCTGTATATACAAAGTCAATAGACATCTAGGTGCTTATCACAGGAGAGGGCGTTGCCAAACCAGGAGGCTCCTGCTCCTGAGTCACAGCATTGATGAGCTCCTGGTGCTAAAGCAATCATTACAGGCAAACAAATCGCAGCTTGATAAGAGAAACAACCCTGAAATCCGTGCTTTAACCTCTACAGTATGCTGTCTTAAGCTTACATAGCAAAAACCTGCTGACAGATTCCCTTTAATAAATAAAACAGTGGGCAGCTGCAGATTGGTGAATTGTCTAAATATAGTCCAGTACCAAAATCCCTGAGAAAAGTCCTTAATATACCCTGAAAGGGGCTAACTTTCTAGTAAAGTCGGACACACATTTCCACGTTGTGAGATTCTGACATGAGCAGGATCCCACATCTGTCTGCGACCATTCTTGTTCTGAGATCTCGTTCTTTCCGCCGCTTCTCAGTACTTTATTAATCTGTTATTGATATTACTGTTCAAATTTCAAAAGATCTGCTCTTATCTAACAGCAGATATGAGCTATATTCTGACTATAGTAAAATAATTGCACAAGAATTTATACTATAGACCCTTTAATTCATAGCTCATAGAGAACCTGTCAGCTGCCCCAGCCCCCCTAAATCACGACCATGTTTTTATTGCACCCTACATCTACTTTCTATCAAACCCCTTTCTGTGTCTTACTACTCGATGATTCAATGTAAATTCAAACTTATAACTCTGCTAGCGTTATGCAAATTAGTGGGTGACTAGTCCAGGAGGTGTTGATTTCCCTGGGCAAATCCTCCATATCCTCGCATTATCACTCCCCTGTGAGTATCAGTGACATGATTGTCAAGAGCAATGTCACCACCTGCCCCTTGCAAAATGAACAACATTATGCCTTCGTTGAAGTGCACAATATGTACGCTCCTGGGCTTCATTGGTGCACTGCGCATGCCAAGAGAATACATAGAGCCAGTGGTGACGGCGCACTTGCAAATCATATCACTCAAATCCAAAAGGGCACAATAACATTCTGAGAGGGAGGATTAGTCAACTCTCTCACAACTAGTCATCCATTAATTTGCATAATAACCAATCATTAAGCCACAAAAAAGGGCTTAATGGAGTGTAGGCACCGGGTGCAATGAAGACATGGTGGCCCTTTAGAAGATTTGGGCAGCTGATAGGTTCCCTTATAAATGCCTCTTATTTGTATTAATTTGCACTTTGCTTGAAGTCAAAATACTGCATTACACAACATGCTATTACTAAAAAAATAATCTAAACCCTGAGTAATAGCTAGAAAAGAACAGATCTATGTAACCAGACACACGGGAAGGTTAAACATGTGGTTTCTAAGATATTTTACAACACAAAAATTGAAGAATACAGTAAAGGAAGTGGGGAGACAGCGATGGTCTTTAGGTCAGATATTCACAGGTTTCTTATTACCATGTCACGCTTACAGATATTTCATTGTTTCTGTTATGTGGTTTAGATGGAAATACATCTAATATAGAATACATATATTACACCTCTGCATTTAGTGAGACTCCCATTGTAATTGCTGCAGGCAGAAGGCATTGTATGATTGTCGCTATATCATTATTGGAGGAGGAATTTGGTGCGTAAAGGGTTGCTTCCCAAATCGTAAGTTGTCTCTTATCCATACTTACTGAATATTGGACCCACAGCGATCCGGACAATGCGACTCTTGGTTGCTGGAACCTGAGACTGGGTCTACAGCTATGCTTTCAACGGACCGGAGGTGCACATGCTTGGCTTCTACTCCACTTCATCTATGGGAGCAGGGACGTATATAGAAATCATGGCGCCCCGTAGCAGAAGTTATTTTCCAGCCTTAACATAGAAATTTTCCTTCTGCTCAAGTCTTAGATTCCTCTTTCATTGTCGCCATAAAGTATGATGCCCGCAAAAGTGCACCGCAAGCACAGTATGATACCCCCATGGTGAATTCCTCCACATTAGCCTCCACATGCACAGTGTAATGACCCTACTGTACCCCAGCTCAACTCCCAAGGCATAGTATGGTGACCTCAACACAGTATGATCCCCCAACTGTGACACCCACACAGCCCTCCATGCAGTATAATGGCCGACATACAGAATAATGGCCCCACACCTCTCAACACTGTATAATGGCCCACACTAGCCCTCAAAACAGTATGATGGCCAGCCCACACCCCTCTACACAGTATAATGAACCCTGCACAATAATTGCTTGCATAGAGTATAATGCCCCCCACATAGCCCTTCAAATCTTATAATAGTCCAACATAACCTGCCGTATAGTACAATGGGCCCCATATAGTACTCCATATAGAATAATGCCCTCCCCATGGTCCTCCATTCAAATAATGCACCTCCATGGGCCTCCATATAATATAATGCTCTCCTCATGGTCATTTATACAATATAATGCTCTTCACTTGGTCCTCCATACAATATAATGCACCCCCATAGTCCTATATACAATATAATGCAGTTCTCATATTTCTCCATACAATGTAATGCAATGCCCTTGGTCATCCATACAATATAATGCACTGCCCATGGTCATCCATACAATATAACGCACTACCCATGGTCATCCATACAATATAATTTACCCCTTATTTTTCTCTATACAATTTAATGCACGGCTTATGGTCCTCTATACACTATAATGCACCCTCATTTTCCTCCATACAATATAATGCACTCCCCATGGTCCCCCATACAATACAATGCACTTGCCATGGTTGCCTTATAATATAATTCACTCCCCATGGTCCTCCAGACAATATAATGCACCCCCTATTATTATTAATGAATTTCCCATGGTCCTCTCTGCAATATAATGCACTCCCAATTTCCCTCCATACAATATAATGCACCCCCCCATGGTCCCCCATGAGGCTTCTACTTGGCTCATATGATATATGATACACTTGTTACATCTATATACTCCTTAGATAATTGTAGATATGTTGGTCCACTTTCTTCGGTGATTTTTTCTGTTCCAGGATACTTCACTACCATGCGGCATTGCATTATATATAACGTATACAGATTGAACACATTATTTTGTATGTTATACTGTTCATTTGTTTATTGTTTATTATTTTAGACTTCCTTGAAAAAGGCATGAAATGCCGAAACGTTGGAGATTGTCTGTTATAATATGACCGGTAGTGAATAAATCCATTTGAAACATAGAAATATTGTGATTTCTGAGTGCCAGTGGTTCTTTATATATTTGCATTGAAGTTTTTTCCCTCTGAGCACCACCTTATTGTACAAGAGTGTGCCCCCCTTTTGCTCTTGTTTTCGTTAGATATTTTTTGGAGAGGGCAGCACCGCAGGATTTTGTATTATGGCATTCAACGCTTTTTCATATGGCCAAGTAGAGTCGGATGAAATTATTTCTCGTGTTAATATTCCCGGTGAATTCTTACACACTGCGGTTGAAGAAATACGCACAAGAGATTGGGAACGTGAACTCAGGAAGAAAACAGCCCTAGAATTACATTATGTGACTTTGGCAGAGTACCATAAGGTTAAGCGCATACCACGAGGATTACGTGTATCTTTATGTCCGACTCTATTTTCTGACAAACCAGATTTTTGTTTAAAATTTGAGGGGATTCTTAATAAATGCTCTATGGATATTATGATTTTAACTATAGAATATCTCCAAAAGGAGATTTCTGAGGTAGAAAAACAAATAGAGGTCACCCATCAACAACTGAGAGATACATTATCCACTGAGAAGTTCGATGGTATGAAACAAAAAATTGAGAAAACTATTGATGAATTCAGGAATCAATTACAAGATAAAAAACGCATAAAGTTCCTACGGGACACGGAAGACTATCATCGCAAAACTGTATATAGATGGAGAGATAACAATTTTCAGAGAGATCGCCGTCAATTTAGACGTGGATATTCAACTGCCTCCTCTAGCTCTGATAATGACTCTAATCCTCGTGACACCTTTCCTTTTTTAGAGCAAAGGCGAGGTCGGTCCAACAAAGGCCGACGAGGAGGGGCTCCGGAACCAGTCGACATCAGTTCCAGAGTCAGAACTCGTTCTCAGGTAGGGACCAATTGGTCTATAACATTTCCTCATATAACCTCTCACCATCTGAACTAACCGTTTTACAGAAGGGACTTTCTTTTTGTCCTACTCCTTCGTTCAATGAATTTCAACTTAATCAGGATCTTCAACGTTTCTTTAGAAATTTAAGACTGAAAGTACACTTCTCTACAGCTGATTCAATGAGTAATAGTTTGAACTTGTCTCCAGATTCTATACGAAGTATATTCAGCCTTAGAAGTTTGAATTTATCGATACCAAGCCGTTATAATCCTCCTAAATTGCATCACCCAGTGGAGACATACATTTATTTGGTAACACAGGACATGCAAAATAGATGTTCCCAAATTAATCAGGGTCTTCTGTCCGTTAGAAGGAATTGCACCCCCCTTGAGAAGAGAGCCTTGGATAGTCTGAAGAACAACAAGTCGATTACGATTAAACCTGCAGACAAGGGGGGTGCGATTGTCGTTATGGATAGCTCTTATTATACATCTATTGTGTATCAACATCTAAATGACAAGGACACTTACTTACCTGTGGACAGAGACCCGACTCCAGAGATCTCTTTGAAGATCCAACAGCTGATTAAGCTATATAAGGATCAGAATGTCATTGATTCTAAACTTGGTGAATTTATGCTTAATATGTATCCGGTAATTCCGGTATTTTATGTGTTACCGAAAATTCACAAACATCCAACACGTCCCCCTGGGCGACCTATCGTAGCGTCCACGAATTCTTTACTTTCGCCAATAGCTAGAACTATTGAAAAAATTTTGACTCCTTTACTTATTCATATCACCTCTTACATTAGGGATACTTCTGACTTCTTGATGGGTATAAGGTCAATGGGTACCATACCTAGAGGATGTTTTCTCGTCACCATGGATGTGAATAACTTGTACACCAGTATCGATCACACTAAGGGCCTCAACGCGGTTCACTGGTTTCTTAATACATACACTGACTTCTCTGGTATACAAAAGGAATTTTGCCTGACGATGTTAGATTTGGTTCTATCTAAGAATTTCTTTATGTTCGCTGATCAGTTTTTTATTCAGAAAGTCGGGACCGCGATGGGGTCTAACGTTGCGCCTCCATATGCAAATATTTTTGTGGCGTGGTTTGAGGAGAATTTTGTCTATACACATCATTTATATATTCAACATGCAGTTTGTTGGAGGAGATTTATAGATGATGTCTTCCTGATATGGAAGGGTGACGAATTATCCCTGACACAATTTTTTTCAGACATGAATTCCATGGTACCTGATCTGACATTTACCATGGTTAAAGACCATCACAAAGTGAGTTTTTTGGATACGTTGGTGATAATGAAAGAGGATGGGACACTAGACATTGACTTATACATAAAATCTACAGATAGAAATAGCTTATTGGACTTCTCTAGTTGTCATCCAGTTCATGTTAAGCGATCTTTACCTAGATCACAAATGGGACGTATTAAGCGCATTGTGACTAGACCTGATGTGAAGGAACAGCGCATCTATGAAATGCAAACAAAATTTAGAGACCGGGGTTATCCACTTACAATTCTTGACAGAGCCACTGAACAACGTGACACTCGTCCTCAGAGGACGAAAAGAGTAGCTTTTGTAACTACTTACCATCCATACACTAATTACCTTAAAAAACCTATTTTAGAACACTGGTCGTTATTAGGCAAAGCCTATCCTACTATCCCAGAATTCACGACACCGCCCTTGTTATGTTATAAGAGACCACAAAATATTAGGAATATCTTAGTGAAAGCGGATGTTGGTTCAGTAAAAAGAGATTTAAGACAAGCTACATTCACTACACAAAGAAAGGGTACATTCCCATGTTTACATTGCTCGCAGTGCTCTAATGTCACTAAGGGAGAAACCTTTTCACATCCACGGTCAGGCAAACTGTTTCCTATTAAAGGTTTCTTCACATGCGATTCTACTTATGTCGTTTATTTAGTTAAATGTCCTTGCGGTCTCGGATATGTTGGGGAGACTACTCAACATATCCGAGACCGCATATCTCAACACAAGTCTACCATTCGGTGTGGACGTACATTGTTACCGGTTCCCGCACATTTTATATCAGCGGGTCACTCAATATCTCAACTGAGATTTCAGGTTTTGGAAAGTATTCCTCCACTAAGACGGGGTGGGAATAGAGTCCGAAAATTAAAAGAAAGGGAATCCTTTTGGATTTTCACACTTCAAACACTTTATCCCCATGGTATGAATAGGGAGTATGAGGTGCTCCCTTATTAACAAAGAGTTGTGATAATAGACATATTTTTATGTGATTAGCGATGTTATAACTAAATGTTTTTTGATGTCTTTCTAGATGCCAACTTGATTAGAATACTCTTCTACTGGGCCTGTTCTCTTACTAGGGGACACCTCCTTTAATCCGTTTATTGTTGTGAATGCATAATTTTCTATTTTGATGGATTTGTTAAATGATAGAGATGACTCATATTGATTATAAATGATATTCTTATTTTTTCCTTTTCTTTTCCTTTTCTCTCCCTGCCTCTATGTAGTTTATTCCTTCTTCCATATTTATCTGGCACGGGTGATTTCCCTCTTCTCTAACCTACAGTTAGGGCCAGAAATATTTGGACAGTGACACAATTTTCACGAGTCGGGCTCTGCATGCCACCACATTGGATTTGAAATGAAACCTCTACAACAGAATTCAAGTGCAGATTGTAACGTTTAATTTGAAGGGTTGAACAAAAATATCTGATAGAAAATGTAGGAATTGTACACATTTCTTTACAAACACTCCACATTTTAGGAGGTCAAAAGTAATTGGACAAATAAACATAACCCAAACAAAATATTTTTATTTTCAATATTTTGTTGCAAATCCTTTGGAGGCAATCACTGCCTTAAGTCTGGAACCCATGGACATCACCAAACGCTGGGTTTCCTCCTTCTTAATGCTTTGCCAGGCCTTTACAGCTGCAGCCTTCAGGTCTTGCTTGTTTGTGGGTCTTTCCGTCTTAAGTCTGGATTTGAGCAAGTGAAATGCATGCTCAATTGGGTTTAGATCTGGAGATTGATTTGGCCATTGCAGAATGTTCCACTTTTTGGCACTCATGAACTCCTGGGTAGCTTTGGCTGTATGCTTGGGGTCATTGTCCATCTGTACTATGAAGCGCCGTCCAATCAACTTTGCAGCATTTGGCTGAATCTGGGCTGAAAGTATATCCCGGTACACTTCAGAATTCATCTGGCTACTCTTATGTCATCAATAAACACAAGTGACCCAGTGCCATTGAAAGCCATGCATGCCCATGCCATCACGTTGCCTCCACCATGTTTTACAGAGGATGTGGTGTGCCTTGGATCATGTGCCGTTCCCTTTCTTCTCCAAACTTTTTTCTTCCCATCATTCTGGTACAGGTTGATCTTTGTCTCATCTGTCCATAGAATACTTTTCCAGAACTGAGCTGGCTTCTTGAGGTGTTTTTCTGCAAATTTAACTCTGGCCTGTCTATTTTTGGTATTGATGAATGGTTTGCATCTAGATGTGAACCCTTTGTATTTACTGTCATGGAGTCTACTCTTTACTGTTGACTTAGAGACAGATACACCTACTTCACTGAGAGTGTTCTGGACTTCAGTTGATGTTGTGAACGGGTTCTTCTTCACCAAATTAAGTATGCGGCAATCATCCACCACTGTTGTCATCCGTGGACGCCCAGGCCTTTTTGAGTTCCCAAGCTCACCAGTCAATTCCTTTTTTCTCAGAATGTACCCAACTGTTGATTTTGCTACTCCAAGCATGTCTGCTATCTCTCTGATGGATTTTTTCTTTTTTTTCAGCCTCAGGATGTTCTGCTTCACCTCAATTGAGAGTTCCTTTGACCGCATGTTGTCTGCTCACAGCAACAGCTTCCAAATGCAAAACCACACACCTGGAATCCACCCCTGACCTTTTAACTACTTCATTGATTACAGGTTAACGAGGGAGACGCCTTCAGAGTTAATTGCAGCCCTTAGAGTCCATTGTCCAATTACTTTTGGTCCCTTGAAAAAGAGGACGCTATGCATTACAGAGCTATGATAAACCCTTTCTCCGATTTGGATGTGGAAACTATCATATTGCAGCTGGGAGTGTGCACTTTCAGCCCATATTATATATATAATTGTATTTCTGAACATGTTTTTGTAAACAGCTAAAATAACAAAACTTGTGTCACTGTCCAAATATTTCTGGCCCTAACTGTATCTCCTAATAAGGTGGGTATTAGTATGCGCATGCATGTAGTTTAAGTGTTAGAAAGCGACTTTTTGTAGTCTAGGGGTTTACGCTGAGATTTCTCATTCATTCTTTGCCCTATCATGCTGTATGGCGCTGGCGCCGGGTTAGATCAGCTGTGTTTACAGCTGTAATGACGCTGACGTGTGTTCCTTCCCTGCAGTTTGCATTGCGCATGCGCTGGCTTTCACTATTGATCCTCTCCGTATACAGCGCTGTGCTGTGAGCGGATATGACGTATCGAAGCGCACAGCATTTATACCCGCTTTGCGGCATCTTTCATCACTGCAGGCCAGCATACACACCGGTCTCACGTGGATTCATATGGACTAAGGTATTTTTGCTCTGGGGACAGATACTTTTTGTTTATTGTTAGTATATTACTGGACCGCTGATTGGTACTACTTTTCTTATCTTGATAGCAGGTTGACTTACTTCGCCTATGCCTTAAACTATATTATCAGGATTCAGGTATTTCATTGTGGTCCATACCTTAGAATATATTATCACACTTAGGTTCTTTTTCATGAGCAGGGACATTTAAAGTGGTTCTTTATCTGACCTTTCTTTTCTTTGCTTTTCACTTTGGTTTTTTGAGGCTTCTACTTGGCTCATATGATATATGATACACTTGTTACATCTATATACTCCTTAGATAATTGTAGATATGTTGGTCCACTTTCTTTGGTGATTTTTTCTGTTCCAGGATACTTCACTACCATGCGGCATTGCATTATATATAATGTATACAGATTGGACACATTATTTTGTATGTTATACTGTTCATTTGTTTATTGTTTATTATTTTAGACTTCCTTGAAAAAGGCATGAAATGCCGAAACGTTGGAGATTGTCTGTTATAATATGACCGGTAGTGAATAAATCCATTTTAAGCATAGAAATATTGTGATTTCTGAGTGCCAGAGGTTCTTTATATATTTGCATTGAAGTTTTTTCCCTCTGAGCACCACCTTATTGTACAAGAGTGCGCCCCCTTTTTGCTCTTGTTGCCATATAATATAATTCACTCCCCATGGTCCTCCAGACAATATAATGCACCCCCTATTATTATTATTATTAATGAATTTCCCATGGTCCTCTCTGCAATATAATGCACTCCCAATGTCCCTCCATACAATATAATGCACCCCCCCATGGTCCTTCATACAATATAATGCACTCCCCATAGCTCTCCAAATAATATAAAGCACTCCTCATGGTCCTCCATACAATATAATGCATCCATGGTCCTCCATACAATATAATTTACCCCCCATGGTCCTCCATACAATATAATGCACTCCTCATGGTCCTCCATACAATATAATTTACCCCCCATGGTCCTCTATACAATATAATGCACTCCTCATGGTCCTCCATACAATATAATTTACCCCCCATGGTCCTCTATACAATATAATGCACTCCTCATGGTCCTCCATACAATATAATTTACCCCCATGGTCCTCCATACAATATAATGCACTCCTCATGGTTCTCCATACAATATAATTTACCCCCCATGGTCCTCCATACAATATGATGCACTCCCCATGGTCCTCCATACAATACAATGTACCCTCCATGGTCTCCCATACAATATAATGCACCCCCTATTGGTCCTCCATACAATATAATGCACTCCTCATGGTTCTCCATACAATATAATTCACCCCCATGGCCCTCCATACAGTATAAAGCACTCTCCATGGCCCTCCATACAATATAATCCACTCATTATGGTTCTCCATACAATATAATACATTACCCATTGTCCTCCATACAATATAATGCACTCCCCATAGTCCTCCATACAATATAATTTACTACTCATGGTTCTCCATACAATATAATTCACCCCCATGGTCCTCCATACAGTATAATGCACTCCCCATGGCCCTCCATACAATATAATGCACTCATCATGGTTCTCCATACAATATAATGCATTCCACATGGTCCCCCATACAATATAATTGCACCCCCCATGGTCCGCCATACAGTATAATGCACTCCTCATGGTTCTCCATACAATATAATCCACCCCATGGTCCTCCATACAGTATAATGCACTTCCAATGGCCCTCTATACAATATAATCCACTCATCATTGTTCTCCATACAATAAAATGCATTACCCATGGTCCTCCATACAATATAACGCACTACCCATGGTTCTCCATACAATATAATGCACCAACATGGACCTCTATAAAATATAATGCACTCCATGGTCTCCCATACAATATAATGTACTCCCCATGGCCCTCCATACAATATAGTGCACTCATCATGGTTCTCCATACAATATAATTCACTCATGGTTCTAAATACAATATAATGCATTCCACATAGTCCTCCATACAATATAATGCACCCCATAGATGGATCTACATATAATATAATGCACTCCCCATGGTCCTCTATACAATATAATGTACCCCCATAGTCCTCCATATAATATAATGCATCTATGGTCCTCCATACAATATAGCATACCCCCATGGTCCTCCATACAACATAATGCACTCCTCATGGTTCTTCATACAATATAATGCGCTCCCCATGGTTCTCCATACAGTATAATGCACTCCCCAAAGCCCTCCATACAATATAATGCACACATCATAGTTCTCCATACAATATACAGTAATACATTCACCATGGTCCTCTATACAATATAATGTACCCCCCATGGTCCTCCATACTGTAATATGGCCACCAGTCACTGAAAAGACCAGTTGGCGCCAGAACCTGCACCTGGGGTATATTCTATGCCTGCAAGGTGGGCTTGCATCCACCATTGCCACAGAAGAGTCCGAGAGGGGACAGATGCCGGGGAAGGCCAGAGTTGTGAGAAAGATCTGGGCCCCGCTGTAGTGGAAGGCTGCGACCAGAGCCAAGCCAGGCCAGAGGGACGCTGTGGCCAATTTATATGCTTGGAGAGAAATACAGGTGGGCTGTTGAGAGCCAGTGAGCTAGATTCGAACGACTCCAGTCAAGGCCTGAGATCCAGACTACGCTGGTCAAGACCCAGAACCAAGACAACGTCAGTCAAGAGTTGAGAACCAGCCCCCCATTTTATCAGATCGAGGAGACGCCTGTCGGCAGTCAAACACCGAAGATACCCAAAGAATATGCAAATAGAGATTCTCACCTCAGCTTGTCATCAGAGGACATGAGTGACCAGGGCAGTGCTGAGCAGGTTGCAAGGAAAAGTATGGGGAGTGATAATCTGACTATGTGTGAAGACAAAAGAAGCTGCTATAAGGTGCAGACAAAATAAGTGTTGTAAAGGCCTTAGGCCTCTCCCAGGTCCCACAAAAAAGGGCTGGAAATAAGAGAAAAAGAGGCCTTGGAGCTGAGACCACAGAACGGAGAGAGAATCTGTCCTGGAGGCTGGAGAGGGATTTTGGATTTTTAAGCACTAGACAGTAAGGAGGACACCTGATCTTAGAAACAACTGGGAGCATTATCAAAAAAGTAAGAAGAAAAAAAGAAAGCGATAGACTATAGGGAATAGACTATAGATTAGACTATAGGGAATATTTAATTATAGCATATTAGAAACTAATTAAAATTGTGGCATTAAATAGATATAGGAAATCTTTGGCTAGGTTTTTGCTACTTCATCTGAGAGTAGCCTGATGTAGGCAAAGAGAAGCTGAATCCAACAATGTATCACTTACTTTACTGGGTGCAGCTGCTCTGACACAATCAGAGCTTTTAGAATTAGCAATAGAGCAGAGCTGAGAAAGCTAACCCCGCCCACACCAGGCTCTGTATATACAAAGTCAATAGACATCTAGGTGCTTATCACAGGAGAGGGCGTTGCCAAACCAGGAGCCTCCTGCTCCTGAGTCACAGCATTGATAAGCTCCTGGTGCTAAAGCAATCATTACAGGCAAACAAATCGCAGCTTGATAAGAGAGACAACCCTGAAATCCGTGCTTTAACCTCTACAGTATGCTGTCTTAAGCTTACATAGCAAAAACCTGCTGACAGATTCCCTTTAATAAATAAAACAGTGGGCAGCTGCAGATTGGTGAATTGTCTAAATATAGTCCAGTACCAAAATCCCTGAGAAAAGTCCTTAATATACCCTGAAAGGGGCTAACTTTCTAGTAAAGTCGGACACACATTTCCACGTTGTGAGATTCTGACATGAGCAGGATCCCACATCTGTCTGCGGCCATTCTTGTTCTGAGATCTCGTTCTTTCCGCCGCTTCTCAGTACTTTATTAATCTGTTATTGATATTACTGTTCAAATTTCAAAAGATCTGCTCTTATCTAACAGCAGATATGAGCTATATTCTGACTATAGTAAAAAATAATTGCACAAGAATTTATACTATAGACCCTTTAATTCATAGCTCATAGAGAACCTGTCAGCTGCCCCAGCCCCCCTAAATCACGACCATGTTTTTATTGCACCCTACATCTACTTTCTATCAAACCCCTTTCTGTGTCTTACTACTCGATGATTCAATGTAAATTCAAACTTATAACTCTGCTAGCATTATGCAAATTAGTGGGTGACTAGTCCAGGAGATGTTGATTTCCCTGGGCAAATCCTCCATATCCTCGCATTATCACCCCGTGAGTATCAGTGACATGATTGTCAAGAGCAATGTCACCACCTGCCCCTTGCAAAATGAACAACATTATGCCTTCCTTGAAGTGCACAATATGTACGCTCCTGGGCTTCATTGGTGCACTGGGCATGCCAGGAGAATACATAGAGCCAGTGGTGACGGCGCACTTGCAAATCATATCACTCAAATCCAAAAGGGCACAATAACATTCTGAGAGGGAGGATTAGTCAACTCTCTCACAACTAGTCATCCATTAATTTGCATAATCACCAATCATTAAGCCACAAAAAAGGGCTTAATGGAGTGTAGGCACCGGGTGCAATGAAGACATGGTGGCCCTTTAGAAGATTTGGGCAGCTGATAGGTTCCCTTATAAATGCCTCTTATTTGTATTAATTTGCACTTTGCTTGAAGTCAAAATACTGCATTACACAACATGCTATTACTAAAAAAATAATCTAAACCCTGAGTAATAGCTAGAAAAGAACAGATCTATGTAACCAGACACATGGGAAGGTTAAACATGTGGTTTCTAAGATATTTTACAACACAAAAATTGAAGAATACAGTAAAGGAAGTGGCAAACTGAAAAACGCACCAAGTCTGAGGAACACTTCATAGTAGTAAAGAATAGTTAGTCACATATGATTAGGTATGAGGCCCCCAAACTGGTAATGGAGTAATCAGGACTCACCAAACTACACTATAGACCACCACACAGAACAAATGGTGAAATCGTCCGCAGGTACACAAAATAGAAAACCTTTATTAATAAAATCAACACATACAAGGAAATAATGGGGGCAAAGCCGGACACAGCGGCACAGCACGCTAAGCAACAAACAATGGGAGTACACACATGCTAGTAAATGGTCACCAGCGCAAGTGCGCTGCCCAATGGGCAAAAGTACTCAAATAGCATAACGACATATAAGGGTGACCTTACCTAAGTACGTATGGACAGGCACATGTGGGCTCCCACCCTCCCCGACGCGCGTTTCGGAAGCAAGATGCTTCCTTCCTCAGGGGGCGTGCCAAAAGGAACGCTGGAGCGATCTAAATACAGCTCAGACCGGATGTAGTCACTCTTTGCTGCACGCCGAAGGCACGCCTCTCCCAGCACCGACGTCACCGCTGATGCAGGTACACATGGGGCCCCATGTGACCAAAACAGCAAGCGATGAACGTCGAGCAGGGGGAGGACCAGACACAGTGCTGCAGCACCAAGCGGCCATCTTAAATCTGGTAAATTTGCCAATACTGCGCTGCAAGTAGCAGCACAGCGAAATACAGGCCACCTAATATATAAAATATATTAAACCATATAAGAAAACATACAAAAAACAAAAAACAAATATGTACATAGATATAGCAAAGAAAGACTACACACTAATAGACACGGATACATACACAGATATGCACGTGTCATGCTAAAACAGATATCTCTGCCATAACAGCTCACAAATATATATAACTCATCTACATATACATATATATATGTGTGCCCACAGTACCCAAAGAAATCACATGAATCATAAACAAGGCACAATAATAAGGAGATAATAGACAGAGAATATCCATATAGACATATATATAACAAACACAGCATATCTTCATCTTGATGGCTCAACACCACTCCTCAAGCACCAAACGACATCCAAGGTTAGAAATACTGAAAAATTAAAGAAATATATGAATAAATAAAACATAATAAGATAAAAACATAGAAGCTAAGTGCGCTATACCACCTTATTACACATCAGCAGGAGGACCCCAGAAAGGGGGCAAATGAGAGACACTCATTCAAGCCATTGGGATGAACAGTGTTCAGAGCCCAAATCCATCTGGTCTCAAGCTGAGACAGGCGCTTGGATAAACCCCGACCACGTATATTTATTTTCAGGGACTCGATGCCACGCACCTTTAAAAGAGTGCCATCAGAATTATGGAAGTCCCTGAAATGGCGTGGTATTGTTTTCAGGGTGGAAGCGTCCGTGTGACCAACTGCCGCCTGAATACCCAACACATGCTCGCGGATCCTCAACTTAAGCTGGCGTGTAGTCAAACCAACGTAAATAAGCCCGCACGGGCACGTAGCATAATAAATGACCTATCTCGAAGTGCAGGTAATACGTTGGCGTATAGCAAAAGACTTCGTACCATCCGCATTGGTAAAGGTATCACACTGAACAACATTAGGGCAGGCGACACATTTGCCACACGGAACACAACCACCCTTCATAGAAAACTTATCCAAAAAGGTGGGTAACACCTGCTCCGGATAATGGCTCGAGACCAGATGGTCTCTCAGATTTTTTGCCCTCCTGAAGGATAT
Source organism: Ranitomeya imitator (assembly GCF_032444005.1). Classification (NCBI taxonomy): domain Eukaryota; kingdom Metazoa; phylum Chordata; class Amphibia; order Anura; family Dendrobatidae; genus Ranitomeya; species Ranitomeya imitator. The sequence goes on along the minus strand of NC_091282.1, from coordinate 77,743,043 downwards.
CAACGGTACCGGGGGGAGAAATTTTTTAAGAACTGGATCAGCTTTAAGAATCGGCCATGCCTTAAGCAAACAGGAACGAACCCTATCCGAGCGGGAACTAAATGTCGTCACAAATCTAACAATATCACCATCCTCCCTCCGCCTGGGTGTATTGTCATATAGGAGGTTATGGCGAGAGGCATGCTTAGCGCGATGGTATGCTACCTTCACCATCCTACGACTATATCCACGTTCGTAGAAGCGCTGCCTAAGCTCCTCAGCCCTAGACTCGAAGTCACCATCAGACGAGCATATCCTACGGAGACGGAGAAATTGTCCCACAGGCACAGAGCGAATCATGTGCCTGGGATGGCCTGAAGAGGCCAAAAGCAGTGTATTGGTAGCCGTCTCCTTTCTGAAGATGTCCGTTTGCAATGTACCAGAGGCATCTCGTCTGATGGTGACATCGAGAAAATCCAGTGACCGATAATCAAAGGAAAAAGTCAAGTGCACATTAAGGTCATTGCTGTTCAAAGTGAGATTCAATTGCTCAAGGTCGACGGGAGTGCCCTGCCAGATGAAAAAGATGTCGTCAATGTACCGTGTCCAGAATGGGACACAATCCATTAACCCCTGTTCATCTGACAGGAAGAGGTCCCTCTCCCACAGCCCCAGAAATAGACCGGCATAGGCAGGCGCAAAGGCCGCACCCATGGCGGTCCCCTGGAGCTGAAGGTAGAAGGACCCCTTAAAAACAAAAAAGTTATGAGTGAGAGTGAACTCTAATAGTTCCAGCAGAAGTTCTCTCAAGCCTAATGGCAAAGATGATGACCCGAGGAAGTAACGTACGGCAGCAATGCCGTCCTTATGCCTGATGTTTGTATATAATGATTCAACATCCGCTGAGACTAGAAGAGTATCACTCTCCAAACACAACCCGTCGACCCTGCGCAAGAGATCTCCAGTATCCCTCAGAAAGGAAGGGAGGCTCATCACGAGGGGCTGGAGATGGTAATCAATCCATTTATTAATGTGGTCCAAAAAGTTCCCTCTACCAGATGCGATAGGTCTGCCAGGTGGCGCGGAGGCATTCTTATGTATCTTAGGGAGGAGATACAATGTGGCAATCGTCGGCTCAGGGACCACCAAAGCCGCTGCTAACTCCTTGGTGACAATGCCGTCCTGGAGGGCCCGTGTAAGGATGACATCTAACTGACCACTATATGCAGAGAGGGGGTTATATGTGAGCCGTCTATAGCAAGTGGTATTGTTCAGCTGACGGTACACCTCCCTCTCGTACATATTGGTTGGCCACAGGACGACATTGCCACCTTTATCAGCCGGCTTAATAACTGTATTAGGAAGTCCCTGAAGATAACTTAGCCTACGCCTCTCCTCCCATGTAAGGTTGTCATTCACAACAAATTGTGGTATTTTATACAACTCCTCCATCAGCACCTGTACAAACACATCAATACTGGAACATGATGATAACGGAGGGAACCTAGTGGACCGGGGACGAATGGAAGGTGGAATCTTACCTCCTTCCCCCATATGTTTACTGGCCAGCTCCTCGAGTATCCTTATAGCCTCCTGTTCCTCTTCTGTAGGGAAAAGAGAATGCAAACGATTGGTGTTAAAATATCTTTTGAACAGCAATGACCTTGCAAAAATGTGCAAATCTTTAATTGTAGAAAATAAATCAAAACCTGAAGTAGGAGCAAAAGACAGGCCCCTACCAAGTAAAGCCAAATCAGTAGCAGATAGAGGATGTTGAGTCAAATTAATCACCTTGTTATCTTTGTGCGACACCGAGAAGGATTTTCTTTTATATGGGTGGTAAGCGTGATCACGGAGTCTTACGGCCCCCAAGTTATCAGCCGCTGGTCCCGATTTAGATGACACGTCTGATTGGCCACTCAGAGAGGAAATAGAGATACTTGATCCACTCCTCTGTAAATGGGAGCTATTCCTTTTCCTCCAGAGATAGACACTTTTAGACTGATAGTCTTTTAAGTCCCTAGTATATTTGATCTTTTGATTATTCTGGATTCTTTTAACTAGGTCATCCGTGGATTTCTCCAAACTAGATTCAAACTGCTGTATCCTATCAGGTGGACATCCACTTCGAATTTCAGCTTTGCTGTGTCAATCAGACCATCAAGGTCATTAATACTGGTAGTGTTCAGGTCTACCAGTAGCTGCATAAGGACAGCAGAACAATTGTTACACGCTTCCTCCCATTTAGTAATAAATGTAACGTCATCCACTGGAAAAGATGGAACAACCCGCACCCGTAATCCTCTTGGGATCATTCCATTAGATATATATTTGCCAAGGAACGACCGATTCCACCATAATCTCAAGCGTCTATCCAACAGTGACTTCGTACCATCCGCATTGGTAAAGCTATCACACCGAACAACATTAGGGCAGGCGACACATTTGCCACACGGAACACAACCACCCTTCATAGAAAACTTATCCAAAAAGGTGGGTAACACCTGCTCCGGATAATGGCTCGAGACCAGATGGTCTCTCAGATTTTTTGCCCTCCTGAAGGATATCAACGGTACCGGGGGGAGAAATTTTTTAAGAACTGGATCAGCTTTAAGAATCGGCCATGCCTTAAGCAAACAGGAACGAACCCTATCCGAGCGGGAACTAAATGTCGTCACAAATCTAACAATATCACCATCCTCCCTCCGCCTGGGTGTATTGTCATATAGGAGGTTATGGCGAGAGGCATGCTTAGCGCGATGGTATGCTACCTTCACCATCCTACGACTATATCCACGTTCGTAGAAGCGCTGCCTAAGCTCCTCAGCCCTAGACTCGAAGTCACCATCAGACGAGCATATCCTACGAAGACGGAGAAATTGTCCCACAGGCACAAAGCGAATCATGTGCCTGGGATGGCCTGAAGAGGCCAAAAGCAGTGTATTGGTAGCCGTCTCCGTTTTTCAGTTTGCTATTATCTGTTTTCTGTGTTATGCACAGGTTCTTTGATCTACGCAATGGATTTTCGAGCCAGAGAGAAGGCGTGGCTTGAGCATATGGACAAGGTTTTTGATGGCGGCGTGGCTGGTTCACATCAGCAGGGGGACCCTGGTTGGGATATGAAATTTGCAAATATAAAATCACTGTTGGATAGACGCTTGAGATTATGGTGGAATCGGTCGTTCCTTGGCAAATATATATCTAATGGAATGATCCCAAGAGGATTACGAGTGCGGGTTGTTCCATCTTTTCCAGTGGATGACATTACATTTATTACTAAATGGGAGGAAGCGTGTAACAATTGTTCTGCTGTCCTTATGCAGCTACTGGTAGACCTGAACACTACCAGTATTAATGACCTTGATGGTCTGATTGACACAGCACAAGCTGAAATTCGAAGTGGATGTCCACCTGATAGGATTCAGCAGTTTGAATCTAGTTTGGAGAAATCCACGGATGACCTAGTTAAAAGAATCCAGAATAATCAAAAGATCAAATATACTAGGGACTTAAAAGACTATCAGTCTAAAAGTGTCTATCTCTGGAGGAAAAGGAATAGCTCCCATTTACAGAGGAGTGGATCAAGTATCTCTATTTCCTCTCTGAGTGGCCAATCAGACGTGTCATCTATATCGGGACCAGCGGCTGATAACTTGGGGGCCGTAAGACTCCGTGATCACGCTTACCACCCATATAAAAGAAAATCCTTCTCGGTGTCGCACAAAGATAACAAGGTGATTAATTTGACTCAACATCCTCTATCTGCTACTGATTTGGCTTTACTTGGTAGGGGCCTGTCTTTTGCTCTTACTTCAGGTTTTGATTTATTTTCTACAATTAAAGATTTGCACATTTTTGCAAGGTCATTGCTGTTCAAAAGATATTTTAACACCAATCGTTTGCATTCTCTTTTCCCTACAGAAGAGGAACAGGAGGCTATAAGGATACTCGAGGAGCTGGCCAGTGAACATATGGGGGAAGGAGGTAAGATTCCACCTTCCATTCGTCCCCGGTCCACTAGGTTCCCTCCGTTATCATCATGTTCCAGTATTGATGTGTTTGTACAGGTGCTGATGGAGGAGTTGTATAAAATACCACAATTTGTTGTGAATGACAACCTTACATGGGAGGAGAGGCGTAGGCTAAGTTATCTTCAGGGACTTCCTAATACAGTTATTAAGCCGGCTGATAAAGGTGGCAATGTCGTCCTGTGGCCAACTAATATGTACGAGAGGGAGGTGTACCGTCAGCTGAACAATACCACTTGCTATAGACGGCTCACATATAACCCCCTCTCTGCATATAGTGGTCAGTTAGATGTCATCCTTACACGGGCCCTCCAGGACGGCATTGTCACCAAGGAGTTAGCAGCGGCTTTGGTGGTCCCTGAGCCGACGATTGCCACATTGTATCTCCTCCCTAAGATACATAAGAATGCCTCCGCGCCACCTGGCAGACCTATCGTATCTGGTAGAAGGAACTTTTTGGACCACATTAATAAATGGATTGATTACCATCTCCAGCCCCTCGTGATGAGCCTCCCTTCCTTTCTGAGGGATACTGAAGATCTCTTGCGCAGGGTCGACGGGTTGTGTTTGGAGAGTGATACTCTTCTAGTTTCAGCGGATGTTGAATCATTATATACAAACATCAGGCATAAGGACGGCATTGCTGCCGTACGTTACTTCCTCGGGTCATCATCTTTGCCATTAGGCTTGAGAGAACTTCTGCTGGAACTATTAGAGTTCACTCTCACTCATAACTTTTTTGTTTTTAAGGGGTCCTTCTACCTTCAGCTCCAGGGGACCGCCATGGGTGCGGCCTTTGCGCCCGCCTATGCCGGTCTATTTCTGGGGCTGTGGGAGAGGGACCTCTTCCTGTCAGATGAACAGGGGTTAATTAATCGTGTCCCATTCTGGACACGGTACATTGACGACATCTTTTTCATCTGGCAGGGCACTCCCGTCGACCTTGAGCAATTGATTCTCACTTTGAACAGCAATGACCTTAATGTGCACTTGACTTTTTCCTTTGATTATCGGTCACTGGATTTTCTCGATGTCACCATCAGACGAGATGCCTCTGGTACATTGCAAACGGACATCTTCAGAAAGGAGACGGCTACCAATACACTGCTTTTGGCCTCTTCAGGCCATCCCAGGCACATGATTCGCTCTGTGCCTGTGGGACAATTTCTCCGTCTCCGTAGGATATGCTCGTCTGATGGTGACTTCGAGTCTAGGGCTGAGGAGCTTAGGCAGCGCTTCTACGAACGTGGATATAGTCGTAGGATGGTGAAGGTAGCATACCATCGCGCTAAGCATGCCTCTCGCCATAACCTCCTATATGACAATACACCCAGGCGGAGGGAGGATGGTGATATTGTTAGATTTGTGACGACATTTAGTTCCCGCTCGGATAGGGTTCGTTCCTGTTTGCTTAAGGCATGGCAGATTATTAAAGCTGATCCAGTTCTTAAAAAATTTCTCCCCCTGGTACCGTTGAAATCCTTCAGGAGGGCAAAAAATCTGAGAGACCATCTGGTCTCGAGCCATTATCCGGAGCAGGTGTTACCCACCGTTTTGGATAAGTTTTCTATGAAGGGTGGTTGTGTTCCGTGTGGCAAATGTGTCGCCTGCCCTAATGTTGTTCGGTGTGATAGCTTTACCAATGCGGATGGTACGAAGTCTTTTGCTATACGCCAACGTATTACCTGCACTTCGAGATACGTCATTTATTATGCTACGTGCCCGTGCGGGCTTATTTACGTTGGTTTGACTACACGCCAGCTTAAGTTGAGGATCCGCGAGCACGTGTTGGGTATTCAGGCGGCAGTTGGTCACACGGACGCTTCCACCCTGAAAACAATACCACGCCATTTCAGGGACTTCCATAATTCTGATGGCACTCTTTTAAAGGTGCGTGGCATCGAGTCCCTGAAAATAAATATACGTGGTGGGGGTTTATCCAAGCGCCTGTCTCAGCTTGAGACCAGATGGATTTGGGCTCTGAACACTGTTCATCCCAATGGCTTGAATGAGTGTCTCTCATTTGCCCCCTTTCTGGGGTCCTCCTGCTGATGTGTAATAAGGTGGTATAGCGCACTTAGCTTCTATGTTTTTATCTTATTATGTTTTATTTATTCATATATTTCTTTAATTTTTCAGTATTTCTAACCTTGGATGTCGTTTGGTGCTTGAGGAGTGGTGTTGAGCCATCAAGATGAAGATATGCTGTGTTTGTTATATATATGTCTATATGGATATTCTCTGTCTATTATCTCCTTATTATTGTGCCTTGTTTATGATTTATGTGATTTCTTTGGGTACTGTGGGCACACATATATATATGTATATGTAGATGAGTTATATATATTTGTGAGCTGTTATGGCAGAGATATCTGTTTTAGCATGACACGTGCATATCTGTGTATGTATCCGTGTCTATTAGTGTGTAGTCTTTCTTTGCTATATCTATGTACATATTTGTTTTTTGTTTTTTGTATGTTTTCTTATATGGTTTAATATATTTTATATATTAGGTGGCCTGTATTTCGCTGTGCTGCTACTTGCAGCGCAGTATTGGCAAATTTACCAGATTTAAGATGGCCGCTTGGTGCTGCAGCACTGTGCCTGGTCCTCCCCCTGCTCGACGTTCATCGCTTGCTGTTTTGGTCACATGGGGCCCCATGTGTACCTGCATCAGCGGTGACGTCGGTGCTGGGAGAGGCGTGCCTTCGGCGTGCAGCAAAGAGTGACTACATCCGGTCTGAGCTGTATTTAGATCGCTCCAGCGTTCCTTTTGGCACGCCCCCTGAGGAAGGAAGCATCTTGCTTCCGAAACGCGCGTCGGGGAGGGTGGGAGCCCACATGTGCCTGTCCATACGTACTTAGGTAAGGTCACCCTTATATGTCGTTATGCTATTTGAGTACTTTTGCCCATTGGGCAGCGCACTTGCGCTGGTGACCATTTACTAGCATGTGTGTACTCCCATTGTTTGTTGCTTAGCGTGCTGTGCCGCTGTGTCCGGCTTTGCCCCCATTATTTCCTTGTATGTGTTGATTTTATTAATAAAGGTTTTCTATTTTGTGTACCTGCGGACGTTTTCACCATTTGTTCTGTGTGGTGGTCTATAGTAAAGGAAGTGGGGAGACAGCGATGGTCTTTAGGTCAGATATTCACAGGTTTCTTATTACCATGTCACGCTTACAGATATTTCATTGTTTCTGTTATGTGGTTTAGATGGAAATACATCTAATATAGAATACATATATTACACCTCTGCATTTAGTGAGTCTCCCATTGTAATTGCTGCAGACAGAAGGCATTGTATGATTGTTGCTATATCATTATTGGAGGAGGAATTTGGTGCATAAAGGGTTGCTTCCCAAATCGTAAGTTGTCTCTTATCCATACTTACTGAATACTGGACCCACAGCGATCCGGACAATGCGACTCTTGGTTGCTGGAACCTGAGACTGGGTCTACAGCTATGCTTTCAACGGACCGGAGGTGCACATGCTTGGCTTCTACTCCACTTCATCTATGGGAGCAGGGACGTATATAGAAATCATGGCACCCCGTAGCAGAAGTTATTTTCCAGCCTTAACATAGAAATTTTCCTTCTGCTCAAGTCTTAGATTCCTCTTTCATTGTCGCCATAAAGTATGATGCCCGCAAAAGTGCACCGCAAGCACAGTATGATACCCCCATGGTGAATTCCTCCACATTAGCCTCCACATGCACAGTGTAATGACCCTACTGTACCCCAGCTCAACTCCCAAGGCATAGTATGGTGACCTCAACACAGTATGATCCCCCAACTGTGACACCCACACAGCCCTCCATGCAGTATAATGGCCGACATACAGAATAATGGCCCCACACCTCTCAACACTGTATAATGGCCCACACTAGCCCTCAAAACAGTATGATGGCCAGCCCACACCCCTCTACACAGTATAATGAACCCTGCACAATAATTGCTTGCATAGAGTATAATGCCCCCCACATAGCCCTTCAAATCTTATAATAGTCCAACATAACCTGCCGTATAGTACAATGGGCCCTATATACTACTCCATATAGAATAATGCCCTCCCCATGGTCCTCCATTCAAATAATGCACCTCCATGGGCCTCCATATAATATAATGCTCTCCTCATGGTCATTTATACAATATAATGCTCTTCTCTTGGTCCTCCATACAATATAATGCACCCCCATAGTCCTACATACAATATAATGCAGTTCTCATATTTCTCCATACAATGTAATGCAATGCCCTTGGTCATCCATACAATATAATGCACTGCCCATGGTCATCCATACAATATAACGCACTACCCATGGTCATCCATACAATATAATTTACCCCTTATTTTTCTCTATACAATTTAATGCACGGCTTATGGTCCTCTATACACTATAATGCACCCTCATTTTCCTCCATGCAATATAATGCACTCCCCATGGTCCCCCATACAATACAATGCACTTGCCATGGTTGCCTTATAATATAATTCACTCCCCATGGTCCTCCAGACAATATAATGCACCCCCTATTATTATTATTATTAATGAATTTCCCATGGTCCTCTCTGTAATATAATGCACTCCCAATTTCCCTCCATACAATATAATGCACCCCCCCATGGTCCCCCATGTGGTCCATACCTTAGAATATATTATCACACTTAGGTTCTTTTTCATGAGCAGGGACATTTAAAGTGGTTCTTTATCTGACCTTTCTTGTCTTTGCTTTTCACTTTGGTTTTTTGAGGCTTCTACTTGGCTTATATGATATATGATACACTTGTTACATCTATATACTCCTTAGATAATTGTAGATATGTTGGTCCACTTTCTTCAGTGATTTTTTCTGTTCCAGGATACTTCACTACCATGCGGCATTGCATTATATATAACGTATACAGATTGAACACATTATTTTGTATGTTATACTGTTCATTTGTTTATTGTTTATTATTTTAGACTTCCTTGAAAAAGGCATGAAATGCCGAAACGTTGGAGATTGTCTGTTATAATATGACCGGTAGTGAATAAATCCATTTGAAACATAGAAATATTGTGATTTCTGAGTGCCAGTGGTTCTTTATATATTTGCATTGAAGTTTTTTCCCTCTGAGCACCACCTTATTGTACAAGAGTGCGCCCCCCTTTTGTTTTCGTTAGATATTTTTTGGAGAGGGCAGCACCGCAGGATTTTGTATTATGGCATTCAACGCTTTTTCATATGGCCAAGTAGAGTCGGATGAAATTATTTCTCGTGTTAATATTCCCGGTGAATTCTTACACACTGCGGTTGAAGAAATACGCACAAGAGATTGGGAACGTGAACTCAGGAAGAAAACAGCCCTAGAATTACATTATGTGACTTTGGCAGAGTACCATAAGGTTAAGCGCATACCACGAGGATTACGTGTATCTTTATGTCCGACTCTATTTTCTGACAAACCAGATTTTTGTTTAAAATTTGAGGGGATTCTTAATAAATGCTCTATGGATATTATGATTTTAACTATAGAATATCTCCAAAAGGAGATTTCTGAGGTAGAAAAACAAATAGAGGTCACCCATCAACAACTGAGAGATACATTATCCACTGAGAAGTTCGATGGTATGAAACAAAAAATTGAGAAAACTATTGATGAATTCAGGAATCAATTACAAGATAAAAAACGCATAAAGTTCCTACGGGACACGGAAGACTATCATCGCAAAACTGTATATAGATGGAGAGATAACAATTTTCAGAGAGATCGCCGTCAATTTAGACGTGGATATTCAACTGCCTCCTCTAGCTCTGATAATGACTCTAATCCTCGTGACACCTTTCCTTTTTTAGAGCAAAGGCGAGGTCGGTCCAACAAAGGCCGACGAGGAGGGGCTCCGGAACCAGTCGACATCAGTTCCAGAGTCAGAACTCGTTCTCAGGTAGGGACCAATTGGTCTATAACATTTCCTCATATAACCTCTCACCATCTGAACTAACCGTTTTACAGAAGGGACTTTCTTTTTGTCCTACTCCTTCGTTCAATGAATTTCAACTTAATCAGGAACTTCAACGTTTCTTTAGAAATTTAAGACTGAAAGTACACTTCTCTACAGCTGATTCAATGAGTAATAGTTTGAACTTGTCTCCAGATTCTATACGAAGTATATTCAGCCTTAGAAGTTTGAATTTATCGATACCAAGCCGTTATAATCCTCCTAAATTGCATCACCCAGTGGAGACATACATTTATTTGGTAACACAGGACATGCAAAATAGATGTTCCCAAATTAATCAGGGTCTTCTGTCCGTTAGAAGGAATTGCACCCCCCTTGAGAAGAGAGCCTTGGATAGTCTGAAGAACAACAAGTCGATTACGATTAAACCTGCAGACAAGGGGGGTGCGATTGTCGTTATGGATAGCTCTTATTATACATCTATTGTGTATCAACATCTAAATGACAAGGACACTTACTTACCTGTGGACAGAGACCCGACTCCAGAGATCTCTTTGAAGATCCAACAGCTGATTAAGCTATATAAGGATCAGAATGTCATTGATTCTAAACTTGGTGAATTTATGCTTAATATGTATCCGGTAATTCCGGTATTTTATGTGTTACCGAAAATTCACAAACATCCAACACGTCCCCCTGGGCGACCTATCGTAGCGTCCACGAATTCTTTACTTTCGCCAATAGCTAGAACTATTGAAAAAATTTTGACTCCTTTACTTATTCATATCACCTCTTACATTAGGGATACTTCTGACTTCTTGATGGGTATAAGGTCAATGGGTACCATACCTAGAGGATGTTTTCTCGTCACCATGGATGTGAATAACTTGTACACCAGTATCGATCACACTAAGGGCCTCAACGCGGTTCACTGGTTTCTTAATACATACACTGACTTCTCTGGTATACAAAAGGAATTTTGCCTGACGATGTTAGATTTGGTTCTATCTAAGAATTTCTTTATGTTCGCTGATCAGTTTTTTATTCAGAAAGTCGGGACCGCGATGGGGTCTAACGTTGCGCCTCCATATGCAAATATTTTTGTGGCGTGGTTTGAGGAGAATTTTGTCTATACACATCATTTATATATTCAACATGCAGTTTGTTGGAGGAGATTTATAGATGATGTCTATAAAGGGTGACGAATTATCCCTGACACAATTTTTTTCAGACATGAATTCCATGGTACCTGATCTGACATTTACCATGGTTAAAGACCATCACAAAGTGAGTTTTTTGGATACGTTGGTGATAATGAAAGAGGATGGGACACTAGACATTGACTTATACATAAAATCTACAGATAGAAATAGCTTATTGGACTTCTCTAGTTGTCATCCAGTTCATGTTAAGCGATCTTTACCTAGATCACAAATGGGACGTATTAAGCGCATTGTGACTAGACCTGATGTGAAGGAACAGCGCATCTATGAAATGCAAACAAAATTTAGAGACCGGGGTTATCCACTTACAATTCTTGACAGAGCCACTGAACAACGTGACACTCGTCCTCAGAGGACGAAAAGAGTAGCTTTTGTAACTACTTACCATCCATACACTAATTACCTTAAAAAACCTATTTTAGAACACTGGTCGTTATTAGGCAAAGCCTATCCTACTATCCCAGAATTCACGACACCGCCCTTGTTATGTTATAAGAGACCACAAAATATTAGGAATATCTTAGTGAAAGCGGATGTTGGTTCAGTAAAAAGAGATTTAAGACAAGCTACATTCACTACACAAAGAAAGGGTACATTCCCATGTTTACATTGCTCGCAGTGCTCTAATGTCACTAAGGGAGAAACCTTTTCACATCCACGGTCAGGCAAACTGTTTCCTATTAAAGGTTTCTTCACATGCGATTCTACTTATGTCGTTTATTTAGTTAAATGTCCTTGCGGTCTCGGATATGTTGGGGAGACTACTCAACATATCCGAGACCGCGTATCTCAACACAAGTCTACCATTCGGTGTGGACGTACATTGTTACCGGTTCCCGCACATTTTATATCAGCGGGTCACTCAATATCTCAACTGAGATTTCAGGTTTTGGAAAGTATTCCTCCACTAAGACGGGGTGGGAATAGAGTCCGAAAATTAAAAGAAAGGGAATCCTTTTGGATTTTCACACTTCAAACACTTTATCCCCATGGTATGAATAGGGAGTATGAGGTGCTCCCTTATTAACAAAGAGTTGTGATAATAGACATATTTTTATGTGATTAGCGATGTTATAACTAAATGTTTTTTTGATGTCTTTCTAGATGCCAACTTGATTAGAATACTCTTCTACTGGGCCTGTTCTCTTACTAGGGGACACCTCCTTTAATCCGTTTATTGTTGTGAATGCATAATTTTCTATTTTGATGGATTTGTTAAATGATAGAGATGACTCATATTGATTATAAATGATATTCTTATTTTTTCCTTTTCTTTTCCTTTTCTCTCCCTGCCTCTATGTAGTTTATTCCTTCTTCCATATTTATCTGGCACGGGTGATTTCCCTCTTCTCTAACCTACAGTTAGGGCCAGAAATATTTGGACAGTGACACAATTTTCGCGAGTCGGGCTCTGCATGCCACCACATTGGATTTGAAATGAAACCTCTACAACAGAATTCAAGTGCAGATTGTAACGTTTAATTTGAAGGGTTGAACAAAAATATCTGATAGAAAATGTAGGAATTGTACACATTTCTTTACAAACACTCCACATTTTAGGAGGTCAAAAGTAATTGGACAAATAAACATAACCCAAACAAAATATTTTTATTTTCAATATTTTGTTGCAAATCCTTTGGAGGCAATCACTGCCTTAAGTCTGGAACCCATGGACATCACCAAACGCTGGGTTTCCTCCTTCTTAATGCTTTGCCAGGCCTTTACAGCCGCAGCCTTCAGGTCTTGCTTGTTTGTGGGTCTTTCCGTCTTAAGTCTGGATTTGAGCAGGTGAAATGCATGCTCAATTGGGTTTAGATCTGGAGATTGACTTGGCCATTGCAGAATGTTCCACTTTTTGGCACTCATGAACTCCTGGGTAGCTTTGGCTGTATGCTTGGGGTCATTGTCCATCTGTACTATGAAGCGCCGTCCAATCAACTTTGCAGCATTTGGCTGAATCTGGGCTGAAAGTATATCCCGGTACACTTCAGAATTCATCTGGCTACTCTTGTCTGCTCTTATGTCATCAATAAACACAAGTGACCCAGTGCCATTGAAAGCCATGCATGCCCATGCCATCACGTTGCCTCCACCATGTTTTACAGAGGATGTGGTGTGCCTTGGATCATGTGCCGTTCCCTTTCTTCTCCAAACTTTTTTCTTCCCATCATTCTGGTACAGGTTGATCTTTGTCTCATCTGTCCATAGAATACTTTTCCAGAACTGAGCTGGCTTCTTGAGGTGTTTTTCTGCAAATTTAACTCTGGCCTGTCTATTTTTGGTATTGATAAATGGTTTGCATCTAGATGTGAACCCTTTGTATTTACTGTCATGGAGTCTTCTCTTTACTGTTGACTTAGAGACAGATACACCTACTTCACTGAGAGTGTTCTGGACTTCAGTTGATGTTGTGAACGGGTTCTTCTTCACCAAATTAAGTATGCGGCAATCATCCACCACTGTTGTCATCCGTGGACGCCCAGGCCTTTTTGAGTTCCCAAGCTCACCAGTCAATTCCTTTTTTCTCAGAATGTACCCAACTGTTGATTTTGCTACTCCAAGCATGTCTGCTATCTCTCTGATGGGTTTTTTCTTTTTTTTCAGCCTCAGGATGTTCTGCTTCACCTCAATTGAGAGTTCCTTTGACCGCATGTTGTCTGCTCACAGCAACAGCTTCCAAATGCAAAACCACACACCTGGAATCCACCCCTGACCTTTTAACTACTTCATTGATTACAGGTTAATGAGGGAGACGCCTTCAGAGTTAATTGCAGCCATTAGAGTCCATTGTCCAATTACTTTTGGTCCCTTGAAAAAGAGGACGCTATGCATTACAGAGCTATGATAAACCCTTTCTCCGATTTGGATGTGGAAACTATCATATTGCAGCTGGGAGTGTGCACTTTCAGCCCATATTATATATATAATTGTATTTCTGAACATGTTTTTGTAAACAGCTAAAATAACAAAACTTGTGTCACTGTCCAAATATTTCTGGCCCTAACTGTATCTCCTAATAAGGTGGGTATTAGTATGCGCATGCATGTAGTTTAAGTGTTAGAAAGCGACTTTTTGTAGTCTAGGGGTTTACGCTGAGATTTCTCATTCATTCTTTGCCCTATCATGCTGTATGGCGCTGGCGCCGGGTTAGATCAGCTGTGTTTACAGCTGTAATGACGCTGACGTGTGTTCCTTCCCTGCAGTTTGCATTGCGCATGCGCTGGCTTTCACTATTGATCCTCTCCGTATACAGCGCTGTGCTGTGAGCGGATATGACGTATCGAAGCGCACAGTATTTATACCCGCTTTGCGGCATCTTTCATCACTGCAGGCCAGCATACACACCAGTCTCACGTGGATTCATATGGACTAAGGTATTTTTGCTCTGGGGACAGATACTTTTTGTTTATTGTTAGTATATTACTGGACCGCTGATTGGTACTACTTTTCTTATCTTGATAGCAGGTTGACTTACTTCGCCTATGCCTTAAACTATATTATCAGGATTCAGGTATTTCATTGTGGTCCATACCTTAGAATATATTATCACACTTAGGTTCTTTTTCATGAGCAGGGACATTTAAAGTGGTTCTTTATCTGACCTTTCTTTTCTTTGCTTTTCACTTTGGTTTTTTGAGGCTTCTACTTGGCTCATATGATATATGATACACTTGTTACATCTATATACTCCTTAGATAATTGTAGATATGTTGGTCCACTTTCTTCGGTGATTTTTTCTGTTCCAGGATACTTCACTACCATGCGGCATTGCATTATATATAATGTATACAGATTGGACACATTATTTTGTATGTTATACTGTTCATTTGTTTATTGTTTATTATTTTAGACTTCCTTGAAAAAGGCATGAAATGCCGAAACGTTGGAGATTGTCTGTTATAATATGACCGGTAGTGAATAAATCCATTTTAAACATAGAAATATTGTGATTTCTGAGTGCCAGAGGTTCTTTATATATTTGCATTGAAGTTTTTTCCCTCTGAGCACCACCTTATTGTACAAGAGTGCGCCCCCTTTTTGCTCTTGTTGCCATATAATATAATTCACTCCCCATGGTCCTCCAGACAATATAATGCACCCCCTATTATTATTATTATTAATGAATTTCCCATGGTCCTCTCTGCAATATAATGCACTCCCAATTTCCCTACATACAATATAATGCACCCCCCCATGGTCCTTCATACAATATAATGCACTCCCCATAGCTCTCCAAATAATATAAAGCACTCCTCATGGTCCTCCATACAATATAATGCATCCATGGTCCTCCATACAATATAATTTACCCCCCATGGTCCTCCATACAATATAATGCACTCCTCATGGTCCTCCATACAATATAATTTACCCCCATGGTCCTCCATACAATATAATGCACTCCTCATGGTTCTCCATACAATACAATTTACCCCTCATGGTCCTCCATACAATATTATGCACTCCCCATGGTCCTCCATACAATACAATGTACCCTCCATGGTCTCCCATACAATATAATGCACCCCTATTGGTCCTCCATACAATATAATGCACTCCTCATGGTTCTCCATACAATATAATTCACCCCCATGGCCCTCCATACAGTATAAAGCACTCTCCATGGCCCTCCATACAATATAATCCACTCATCATGGTTCTCCATACAATATAATACATTACCCAATGTCCTCCATACAATATAATGCACTCCCCATAGTCCTCCATACAATATAATGCACTCCTCATGGTTCTCCATACAATATAATTCACCCCCATGGTCCTCCATACAGTATAATGCACTCCCCATGGCCCTCCATACAATATAATGCACTCATCATGGTTCTCCATACAATATAATGCATTCCACATGGTCCCCCATACAATATAATTGCACCCCCCATGGTCCGCCATACAGTATAATGCACTCCTCATGGTTCTCCATACAATATAATCCACCCCATGGTCCTCCATACAGTATAATGCACTTCCAATGGCCCTCTATACAATATAATCCACTCATCATTGTTCTCCATACAATAAAATGCATTACCCATGGTCCTCCATACAATATAACGCACTACCCATGGTTCTCCATACAATATAATGCACCAACATGGACCTCTATAAAATATAATGCACTCCATGGTCTCCCATACAATATAATGTACTCCCCATGGCCCTCCATACAATATAGTGCACTCATCATGGTTCTCCATACAATATAATGCACTCATGGTTCTAAATACAATATAATGCATTCCACATAGTCCTCCATACAATATAATGCACCCCATAGATGGATCTACATATAATATAATGCACTCCCCATGGTCCTCTATACAATATAATGTACCCCCATAGTCCTCCATATAATATAATGCATCTATGGTCCTCCATACAATATAGCATACCCCCATGGTCCTCCATACAACATAATGCACTCCTCATGGTTCTTCATACAATATAATGCGCTCCCCATGGTTCTCCATACAGTATAATGCACTCCCCAAAGCCCTCCATACAATATAATGCACACATCATAGTTCTCCATACAATATACAGTAATACATTCACCATGGTCCTCTATACAATATAATGTACCCCCCATGGTCCTCCATACTGTAATATGGCCACCAGTCACTGAAAAGACCAGTTGGCGCCAGAACCTGCACCTGGGGTATATTCTATGCCTGCAAGGTGGGCTTGCATCCACCATTGCCACAGAAGAGTCCGAGAGGGGACAGATGCCGGGGAAGGCCAGAGTTGTGAGAAAGATCTGGGCCCCGCTGTAGTGGAAGGCTGCGACCAGAGCCAAGCCAGGCCAGAGGGACGCTGTGGCCAATTTATATGCTTGGAGAGAAATACAGGTGGGCTGTTGAGAGCCAGTGAGCTAGATTCGAACGACTCCAGTCAAGGCCTGAGATCCAGACTACGCTGGTCAAGACCCAGAACCAAGACAACGTCAGTCAAGAGTTGAGAACCAGCCCCCCATTTTATCAGATCGAGGAGACGCCTGTCGGCAGTCAAACACCGAAGATACCCAAAGAATATGCAAATAGAGATTCTCACCTCAGCTTGTCATCAGAGGACTGAGTGACCAGGGCAGTGCTGAGCAGGTTGCAAGGAAAAGTATGGGGAGTGATAATCTGACTATGTGTGAAGACAAAAGAAGCTGCTATAAGGTGCAGACAAAATAAGTGTTGTAAAGGCCTTAGGCCTCTCCCAGGTCCCACAAAAAAGGGCTGGAAATAAGAGAAAAAGAGGCCTTGGAGCTGAGACCACAGAACGGAGAGAGAATCTGTCCTGGAGGCTGGAGAGGGATTTTGGATTTTTAAGCACTAGACAGTAAGGAGGACACCTGATCTTAGAAACAACTGGGAGCATTATCAAAAAAGTAAGAAGAAAAAAAGAAAGCTATAGACTATAGGGAATAGACTATAGATTAGACTATAGGGAATATTTAATTATAGCATATTAGAAACTAATTAAAATTGTGGCATTAAATAGATATAGGAAATCTTTGGCTAGGTTTTTGCTACTTCATCTGAGAGTAGCCTGATGTAGGCAAAGAGAAGCTGAATCCAACAATGTATCACTTACTTTACTGGGTGCAGCTGCTCTGACACAATCAGAGCTTTTAGAATTAGCAATAGAGCAGAGCTGAGAAAGCTAACCCCGCCCACACCAGGCTCTGTATATACAAAGTCAATAGACATCTAGGTGCTTATCACAGGAGAGGGCGTTGCCAAACCAGGAGGCTCCTGCTCCTGAGTCACAGCAATGATAAGCTCCTGGTGCTAAAGCAATCATTACAGGCAAACAAATCGCAGCTTGATAAGAGAGACAACCCTGAAATCCGTGCTTTAACCTCTACAGTATGCTGTCTTAAGCTTACATAGCAAAAACCTGCTGACAGATTCCCTTTAATAAATAAAACAGTGGGCAGCTGCAGATTGGTGAATTGTCTAAATATAGTCCAGTACCAAAATCCCTGAGAAAAGTCCTTAATATACCCTGAAAGGGGCTAACTTTCTAGTAAAGTCGGACACACATTTCCACGTTGTGAGATTCTGACATGAGCAGGATCCCACATCTGTCTGCGGCCATTCTTGTTCTGAGATCTCGTTCTTTCCGCCGCTTCTCAGTACTTTATTAATCTGTTATTGATATTACTGTTCAAATTTCAAAAGATCTGCTCTTATCTAACAGCAGATATGAGCTATATTCTGACTATAGTAAAAATAATTGCACAAGAATTTATACTATAGACCCTTTAATTCATAGCTCATAGAGAACCTGTCAGCTGCCCCAGCCCCCCTAAATCACGACCATGTTTTTATTGCACCCTACATCTACTTTCTATCAAACCCCTTTCTGTGTCTTACTACTCGATGATTCAATGTAAATTCAAACTTATAACTCTGCTAGCATTATGCAAATAAGTGGGTGACTAGTCCAGGAGATGTTGATTTCCCTGGGCAAATCCTCCATATCCTCGCATTATCACCCCCTGTGAGTATCAGTGACATGATTTTCAAGAGCAACGTCACCACTTGCCCCTTGCAAAATGAACAACATTATGCCTTCCTTGAAGTGCACAATATGTACGCTCCTGGGCTTCATTGGTGCACTGCGCATGCCAGGAGAATACATAGAGCCAGTGGTGACGGCGCACTTGCAAATCATGTCACTCAAATCCAAAAGGGCACAATAACATTCTGAGAGGGAGGATTAGTCAACTCTCTCACAACTAGTCATCCATTAATTTGCATAATCACCAATCATTAAGCCACAAAAAAGGGCTTAATGGAGTGTAGGCACCGGGTGCAATGAAGACATGGTGGCCCTTTAGAAGATTTGGGCAGCTGATAGGTTCCCTTATAAATGCCTCTTATTTGTATTAATTTGCACTTTGCTTGAAGTCAAAATACTGCATTACACAACATGCTATTACTAAAAAAATAATCTAAACCCTGAGTAATAGCTAGAAAAGAACAGATCTATGTAACCAGACACACGGGAAGGTTAAACATGTGGTTTCTAAGATATTTTACAACACAAAAATTGAAGAATACAGTAAAGGAAGTGGGGAGACAGCGATGGTCTTTAGGTCAGATATTCACAGGTTTCTTATTACCATGTCACGCTTACAGATATTTCATTGTTTCTGTTATGTGGTTTAGATGGAAATACATCTAATATAGAATACATATATTACACCTCTGCATTTAGTGAGACTCCCATTGTAATTGCTGCAGGCAGAAGGCATTGTATGATTGTTGCTATATCATTATTGGAGGAGGAATTTGGTGCATAAAGGGTTGCTTCCCAAATCGTAAGTTGTCTCTTATCCATACTTACTGAATACTGGACCCACAGCGATCCGGACAATGCGACTCTTGGTTGCTGGAACCTGAGACTGGGTCTACAGCTATGCTTTCAACGGACCGGAGGTGCACATGCTTGGCTTCTACTCCACTTCATCTATGGGAGCAGGGACGTATATAGAAATCATGGCGCCCCGTAGCAGAAGTTATTTTCCAGCCTTAACATAGAAATTTTCCTTCTGCTCAAGTCTTAGATTCCTCTTTCATTGTCGCCATAAAGTATGATGCCCGCAAAAGTGCACCGCAAGCACAGTATGATACCCCCATGGTGAATTCCTCCACATTAGCCTCCACATGCACAGTGTAATGACCCTACTGTACCCCAGCTCAACTCCCAAGGCATAGTATGGTGACCTCAACACAGTATGATCCCCCAACTGTGACACCCACACAGCCCTCCATGCAGTATAATGGCCGACATACAGAATAATGGCCCCACACCTCTCAACACTGTATAATGGCCCACACTAGCCCTCAAAACAGTATGATGGCCAGCCCACACCCCTCTACACAGTATAATGAACCCTGCACAATAATTGCTTGCATAGAGTATAATGCCCCCCACATAGCCCTTCAAATCTTATAATAGTCCAACATAACCTGCCGTATAGTACAATGGGCCCCATATACTACTCCATATAGAATAATGCCCTCCCCATCGTCCTCCATTCAAATAATGCACCTCCATGGGCCTCCATATAATATAATGCTCTCCTCATGGTCATTTATACAATATAATGCTCTTCTCTTGGTCCTCCATACAATATAATGCACCCCCATAGTCCTATATACAATATAATGCAGTTCTCATATTTCTCCATACAATGTAATGCAATGCCCTTGGTCATCCATACAATATAATGCACTGCCCATGGTCATCCATACAATATAACGCACTACCCATGGTCATCCATACAATATAATTTACCCCTTATTTTCCTCCATACAATATAATGCACTCCCCATGGTCCCCCATACAATACAATGCACTTGCCATGGTTGCCTTATAATATAATTCACTCCCCATGGTCCTCCAGACAATATAATGCACCCCCTATTATTATTAATGAATTTCCCATGGTCCTCTCTGCAATATAATGCACTCCCAATTTCCCTCCATACAATATAATGCACCCCCCCATGGTCCCCCATGAGGCTTCTACTTGGCTCATATGATATATGATACACTTGTTACATCTATATACTCCTTAGATAATTGTAGATATGTTGGTCCACTTTCTTCGGTGATTTTTTCTGTTCCAGGATACTTCACTACCATGCGGCATTGCATTATATATAACGTATACAGATTGAACACATTATTTTGTATGTTATACTGTTCATTTGTTTATTGTTTATTATTTTAGACTTCCTTGAAAAAGGCATGAAATCCCGAAACGTTGGAGATTGTCTGTTATAATATGACCGGTAGTGAATAAATCCATTTGAAACATAGAAATATTGTGATTTCTGAGTGCCAGTGGTTCTTTATATATTTGCATTGAAGTTTTTTCCCTCTGAGCACCACCTTATTGTACAAGAGTGCGCCCCCCTTTTGTTTTCGTTAGATATTTTTTGGAGAGGGCAGCACCGCAGGATTTTGTATTATGGCATTCAACGCTTTTTCATATGGCCAAGTAGAGTCGGATGAAATTATTTCTCGTGTTAATATTCCCGGTGAATTCTTACACACTGCGGTTGAAGAAATACGCACAAGAGATTGGGAACGTGAACTCAGGAAGAAAACAGCCCTAGAATTACATTATGTGACTTTGGCAGAGTACCATAAGGTTAAGCGCATACCACGAGGATTACGTGTATCTTTATGTCCGACTCTATTTTCTGACAAACCAGATTTTTGTTTAAAATTTGAGGGGATTCTTAATAAATGCTCTATGGATATTATGATTTTAACTATAGAATATCTCCAAAAGGAGATTTCTGAGGTAGAAAAACAAATAGAGGTCACCCATCAACAACTGAGAGATACATTATCCACTGAGAAGTTCGATGGTATGAAACAAAAAATTGAGAAAACTATTGATGAATTCAGGAATCAATTACAAGATAAAAAACGCATAAAGTTCCTACGGGACACGGAAGACTATCATCGCAAAACTGTATATAGATGGAGAGATAACAATTTTCAGAGAGATCGCCGTCAATTTAGACGTGGATATTCAACTGCCTCCTCTAGCTCTGATAATGACTCTAATCCTCGTGACACCTTTCCTTTTTTAGAGCAAAGGCGAGGTCGGTCCAACAAAGGCCGACGAGGAGGGGCTCCGGAACCAGTCGACATCAGTTCCAGAGTCAGAACTCGTTCTCAGGTAGGGACCAATTGGTCTATAACATTTCCTCATATAACCTCTCACCATCTGAACTAACCGTTTTACAGAAGGGACTTTCTTTTTGTCCTACTCCTTCGTTCAATGAATTTCAACTTAATCAGGAACTTCAACGTTTCTTTAGAAATTTAAGACTGAAAGTACACTTCTCTACAGCTGATTCAATGAGTAATAGTTTGAACTTGTCTCCAGATTCTATACGAAGTATATTCAGCCTTAGAAGTTTGAATTTATCGATACCAAGCCGTTATAATCCTCCTAAATTGCATCACCCAGTGGAGACATACATTTATTTGGTAACACAGGACATGCAAAATAGATGTTCCCAAATTAATCAGGGTCTTCTGTCCGTTAGAAGGAATTGCACCCCCCTTGAGAAGAGAGCCTTGGATAGTCTGAAGAACAACAAGTCGATTACGATTAAACCTGCAGACAAGGGGGGTGCGATTGTCGTTATGGATAGCTCTTATTATACATCTATTGTGTATCAACATCTAAATGACAAGGACACTTACTTACCTGTGGACAGAGACCCGACTCCAGAGATCTCTTTGAAGATCCAACAGCTGATTAAGCTATATAAGGATCAGAATGTCATTGATTCTAAACTTGGTGAATTTATGCTTAATATGTATCCGGTAATTCCGGTATTTTATGTGTTACCGAAAATTCACAAACATCCAACACGTCCCCCTGGGCGACCTATCGTAGCGTCCACGAATTCTTTACTTTCGCCAATAGCTAGAACTATTGAAAAAATTTTGACTCCTTTACTTATTCATATCACCTCTTACATTAGGGATACTTCTGACTTCTTGATGGGTATAAGGTCAATGGGTACCATACCTAGAGGATGTTTTCTCGTCACCATGGATGTGAATAACTTGTACACCAGTATCGATCACACTAAGGGCCTCAACGCGGTTCACTGGTTTCTTAATACATACACTGACTTCTCTGGTATACAAAAGGAATTTTGCCTGACGATGTTAGATTTGGTTCTATCTAAGAATTTCTTTATGTTCGCTGATCAGTTTTTTATTCAGAAAGTCGGGACCGCGATGGGGTCTAACGTTGCGCCTCCATATGCAAATATTTTTGTGGCGTGGTTTGAGGAGAATTTTGTCTATACACATCATTTATATATTCAACATGCAGTTTGTTGGAGGAGATTTATAGATGATGTCTTCCTGATATGGAAGGGTGACGAATTATCCCTGACACAATTTTTTTCAGACATGAATTCCATGGTACCTGATCTGACATTTACCATGGTTAAAGACCATCACAAAGTGAGTTTTTTGGATACATTGGTGATAATGAAAGAGGATGGGACACTAGACATTGACTTATACATAAAATCTACAGATAGAAATAGCTTATTGGACTTCTCTAGTTGTCATCCAGTTCATGTTAAGCGATCTTTACCTAGATCACAAATGGAACGTATTAAGCGCATTGTGACTAGACCTGATGTGAAGGAACAGCGCATCTATGAAATGCAAACAAAATTTAGAGACCGGGGTTATCCACTTACAATTCTTGACAGAGCCACTGAACAACGTGACATTCGTCCTCAGAGGACGAAAAGAGTAGCTTTTGTAACTACTTACCATCCATACACTAATTACCTTAAAAAACCTATTTTAGAACACTGGTCGTTATTAGGCAAAGCCTATCCTACTATCCCAGAATTCACGACACCGCCCTTGTTATGTTATAAGAGACCACAAAATATTAGGAATATCTTAGTGAAAGCGGATGTTGGTTCAGTAAAAAGAGATTTAAGACAAGCTACATTCACTACACAAAGAAAGGGTACATTCCCATGTTTACATTGCTCGCAGTGCTCTAATGTCACTAAGGGAGAAACCTTTTCACATCCACGGTCAGGCAAACTGTTTCCTATTAAAGGTTTCTTCACATGCGATTCTACTTATGTCGTTTATTTAGTTAAATGTCCTTGCGGTCTCGGATATGTTGGGGAGACTACTCAACATATCCGAGACCGCATTTCTCAAAACAAGTCTACCATTCGGTGTGGACGTACATTGTTACCGGTTCCCGCACATTTTATATCAGCGGGTCACTCAATATCTCAACTGAGATTTCAGGTTTTGGAAAGTATTCCTCCACTAAGACGGGGTGGGAATAGAGTCTGAAAATTAAAAGAAAGGGAATCCTTTTGGATTTTCACACTTCAAACACTTTATCCCCATGGTATGAATAGGGAGTATGAGGTGCTCCCTTATTAACAAAGAGTTGTGATAATAGACATATTTTTATGTGATTAACGATGTTATAACTAAATGTTTTTTGATGTCTTTCTAGATGCCAACTTGATTAGAATACTCTTCTACTGGGCCTGCTCTCTTACTAGGGGACACCTCCTTTAATCCGTTTATTGTTGTGAATGCATAATTTTCTATTTTGATGGATTTGTTTAATGATAGAGATGACTCATATTGATTATAAATGATATTCTTATTTTTTCCTTTTCTTTTCCTTTTCTCTCCCTGCCTCTATGTAGTTTATTCCTTCTTCCATATTTATCTGGCACGGGTGATTTCCCTCTTCTCTAACCTACAGTTAGGGCCAGAAATATTTGGACAGTGACACAATTTTCGCGAGTCGGGCTCTGCATGCCACCACATTGGATTTGAAATGAAACCTCTACAACAGAATTCAAGTGCAGATTGTAACGTTTAATTTGAAGGGTTGAACAAAAATATCTGATAGAAAATGTAGGAATTGTACACATTTCTTTACAAACACTCCACATTTTAGGAGGTCAAAAGTAATTGGACAAATAAACATAACCCAAACAAAATATTTTTATTTTCAATATTTTGTTGCAAATCCTTTGGAGGCAATCACTGCCTTAAGTCTGGAACCCATGGACATCACCAAACGCTGGGTTTCCTCCTTCTTAATGCTTTGCCAGGCCTTTACAGCCGCAGCCTTCAGGTCTTGCTTGTTTGTGGGTCTTTCCGTCTTAAGTCTGGATTTGAGCAAGTGAAATGCATGCTCAATTGGGTTTAGATCTGGAGATTGACTTGGCCATTGCAGAATGTTCCACTTTTTGGCACTCATGAACTCCTGGGTAGCTTTGGCTGTATGCTTGGGGTCATTGTCCATCTGTACTATGAAGCGCCGTCCAATCAACTTTGCAGCATTTGGCTGAATCTGGGCTGAAAGTATATCCCGGTACACTTCAGAATTCATCTGGCTACTCTTGTCTGCTCTTATGTCATCAATAAACACAAGTGACCCAGTGCCATTGAAAGCCATGCATGCCCATGCCATCACGTTGCCTCCACCATGTTTTACAGAGGATGTGGTGTGCCTTGGATCATGTGCCGTTCCCTTTCTTCTCCAAACTTTTTTCTTCCCATCATTCTGGTACAGGTTGATCTTTGTCTCATCTGTCCATAGAATACTTTTCCAGAACTGAGCTGGCTTCTTGAGGTGTTTTTCTGCAAATTTAACTCTGGCCTGTCTATTTTTTGTATTGATGAATGGTTTGCATCTAGATGTGAACCCTTTGTATTTACTGTCATGGAGTCTTCTCTTTACTGTTGACTTAGAGACAGATACACCTACTTCACTGAGAGTGTTCTGGACTTCAGTTGATGTTGTGAACGGGTTCTTCTTCACCAAATTAAGTATGCGGCAATCATCCACCACTGTTGTCATCCGTGGACGCCCAGGCCTTTTTGAGTTCCCAAGCTCACCAGTCAATTCCTTTTTTCTCAGAATGTACCCAACTGTTGATTTTGCTACTCCAAGCATGTCTGCTATCTCTCTGATGGATTTTTTCTTTTTTTTCAGCCTCAGGATGTTCTGCTTCACCTCAATTGAGAGTTCCTTTGACCGCATGTTGTCTGCTCACAGCAACAGCTTCCAAATGCAAAACCACACACCTGGAATCCACCCCTGACCTTTTAACTACTTCATTGATTACAGGTTAATGAGGGAGACGCCTTCAGAGTTAATTGCAGCCCTTAGAGTCCATTGTCCAATTACTTTTGGTCCCTTGAAAAAGAGGACGCTATGCATTACAGAGCTATGATAAACCCTTTCTCCGATTTGGATGTGGAAACTATCATATTGCAGCTGGGAGTGTGCACTTTCAGCCCATATTATATATATAATTGTATTTCTGAACATGTTTTTGTAAACAGCTAAAATAACAAAACTTGTGTCACTGTCCAAATATTTCTGGCCCTAACTGTATCTCCTAATAAGGTGGGTATTAGTATGCGCATGCATGTAGTTTAAGTGTTAGAAAGCGACTTTTTGTAGTCTAGGGGTTTACGCTGAGATTTCTCATTCATTCTTTGCCCTATCATGCTGTATGGCGCTGGCGCCGGGTTAGATCAGTTGTGTTTACAGCTGAAATGACGCTGACGTGTGTTCCTTCCCTGCAGTTTGCATTGCGCATGCGCTGGCTTTCACTATTGATCCTCTACGTATACAGCGCTGTGCTGTGAGCGGATATGACGTATCGAAGCGCACAGCATTTATACCCGCTTTGCGGCATCTTTCATCACTGCAGGCCAGCATACACACCGGTCTCACGTGGATTCATATGGACTAAGGTATTTTTGCTCTGGGGACAGATACTTTTTGTTTATTGTTAGTATATTACTGGACCGCGGATTGGTACTACTTTTCTTATCTTGATAGCAGGTTGACTTACTTCGCCTATGCCTTAAACTATATTATCAGGATTCAGGTATTTCATTGTGGTCCATACCTTAGAATATATTATCACACTTAGGTTCTTTTTCATGAGCAGGGACATTTAAAGTGGTTCTTTATCTGACCTTTCTTTTCTTTGCTTTTCACTTTGGTTTTTTGAGGCTTCTACTTGGCTCATATGATATATGATACACTTGTTACATCTATATACTCCTTAGATAATTGTAGATATGTTGGTCCACTTTCTTCGGTGATTTTTTCTGTTCCAGGATACTTCACTACCATGCGGCATTGCATTATATATAATGTATACAGATTGGACACATTATTTTGTATGTTATACTGTTCATTTGTTTATTGTTTATTATTTTAGACTTCCTTGAAAAAGGCATGAAATGCCGAAACGTTGGAGATTGTCTGTTATAATATGACCGGTAGTGAATAAATCCATTTTAAACATAGAAATATTGTGATTTCTGAGTGCCAGAGGTTCTTTATATATTTGCATTGAAGTTTTTTCCCTCTGAGCACCACCTTATTGTACAAGAGTGCGCCCCCTTTTTGCTCTTGTTTCCATATAATATAATTCACTCCCCATGGTCCTCCAGACAATATAATGCACCCCCTATTATTATTATTATTAATGAATTTCCCATGGTCCTCTCTGCAATATAATGCACTCCCAATTTCCCTCCATACAATATAATGCACCCCCCCATGGTCCTTCATACAATATAATGCACTCCCCATAGCTCTCCAAATAATATAAAGCACTCCTCATGGTCCTCCATACAATATAATGCATCCATGGTCCTCCATACAATATAATTTACCCCCCATGGTCCTCCATACAATATAATGCACTCCTCATGGTCCTCCATACAATATAATTTACCCCCCATGGTCCTCTATACAATATAATGCACTCCTCATGGTCCTCCATACAATATAATTTACCCCCATGGTCCTCCATACAATATAATGCACTCCTCATGGTTCTCCATACAATATAATTTACCCCCCATGGTCCTCCATACAATATGATGCACTCCCCATGGTCCTCCATACAATATAATGTACCCTCCATGGTCTCCCAGACAATATAATGCACCCCCTATTGGTCCTCCATACAATATAATGCACTCCCCATGGCCCTCCATACAATATAATACATTACCCATTGTCCTCCATACAATATGATGCACTCCCCATAGTCCTCCATACAATATAATGCACTCCTCATGGTTCTCCATACAATATAATTCACCCCCATGGTCCTCCATACAGTATAATGCACTCCCCATGGCCCTCCATACAATATAATGCACTCATCATGGTTCTCCATACAATATAATGCATTCCACATGGTCCCCCATACAATATAATTGCACCCCCCATGGTCCGCCATACAGTATAATGCACTCCTCATGGTTCTCCATACAATATAATCCACCCCATGGTCCTCCATACAGTATAATGCACTTCCAATGGCCCTCTATACAATATAATCCACTCATCATTGTTCTCCATACAATAAAATGCATTACCCATGGTCCTCCATACAATATAAAGCACTACCCATGGTTCTCCATACAATATAATGCACCAACATGGACCTCTATAAAATATAATGCACTCCATGGTCTCCCATACAATATAATGTACTCCCCATGGCCCTCCATACAATATAGTGCACTCATCATGGTTCTCCATACAATATAATGCACTCATGGTTCTAAATACAATATAATGCATTCCACATAGTCCTCCATACAATATAATGCACCCCATAGATGGATCTACATATAATATAATGCACTCCCCATGGTCCTCTATACAATATAATGTACCCCCATAGTCCTCCATATAATATAATGCATCTATGGTCCTCCATACAATATAGCATACCCCCATGGTCCTCCATACAACATAATGCACTCCTCATGGTTCTTCATACAATATAATGCGCTCCCCATGGTTCTCCATACAGTATAATGCACTCCCCAAAGCCCTCCATACAATATAATGCACACATCATAGTTCTCCATACAATATACAGTAATACATTCACCATGGTCCTCTATACAATATAATGTACCCCCCATGGTCCTCCATACTGTAATATGGCCACCAGTCACTGAAAAGACCAGTTGGCGCCAGAACCTGCACCTGGGGTATATTCTATGCCTGCAAGGTGGGCTTGCATCCACCATTGCCACAGAAGAGTCCGAAAGGGGACAGATGCCGGGGAAGGCCAGAGTTGTGAGAAAGATCTGGGCCCCGCTGTAGTGGAAGGCTGCGACCAGAGCCAAGCCAGGCCAGAGGGACGCTGTGGCCAATTTTGTATGCTTGGAGAGAAATACAGGTGGGCTGTTGAGAGCCAGTGAGCTAGATTCGAACGACTCCAGTCAAGGCCTGAGATCCAGACTACGCTGGTCAAGACCCAGAACCAAGACAACGTCAGTCAAGAGTTGAGAACCAGCCCCCCATTTTATCAGATCGAGGAGACGCCTGTCGGCAGTCAAACACCGAAGATACCCAAAGAATATGCAAATAGAGATTCTCACCTCAGCTTGTCATCAGAGGACATGGGTGACCAGGGCCGTTGCTTTCAGCACAGTTTCACAGTACTGTGAATATTATTCTTGTATGATTTATCTGTGATAATAATGTTTCTCAAATTTAACTCTGTTACGTAAATAAAGTAGAAGTAGATGGTAGATCCCTCCTGTTGTCTCCACTGTTGCATTCAGTTTATCTGCATAATATTTGCATATGTAATTAAACAGTGATGCTTAAGTCAGGGAGCCCCAGATTGCATTAATTATAGTATGGATGATATAGTGTAATCTCCATATAAACCGTTTTGGGGGGTCAAATTGTGCTGACAGATTCCATTTAAACTAAAGTTTTCCAGTTTTCTAAATTACTAATACTTCATGGCTATTTTGTAAATCTTGTTACTCTGGGTAAAACTTTTGTGAGTTAAAATGCCAAACTGCTGACCTGGTTTTCTGCGTTACCTTGATCTGCGAATTGGGCTTTGATTAAGGCTTTTTTCACACGTCCTGGTATTTCCAGTACCGCAAAAAACAGAACTGAAGATATTAGTGTCCGTGTTACCATGAGTGTAATAGTTGTAGCATACGTGTGCCAACCGTATGCCGCATCAGTAACACAAGTACCGGCGCCTGGGAAGGAGCTGTACAGTTAGTGCTGTTCCCCAGCGCCGGGTGTGGAAGACAGCTCTCATCATTCTCCCCGTCTCTGCTGGCGATCATAACGAGCAGGGCAGAATGTTGAGAGGTACATTCAATTGATAACAGCGAGAGCAGGCGACGGCTGATGGGACTATTACTATTAAACTTTTGTTTACTTTTAGAGATCACAGATATATTCACAAACCACGTAACATTGTATGTCTGAGAAGTGGAGACCTACAACTTTTTTAAAAAGCTTTTTATTTGTTTTACAGATAACAGAAATGTTCACAGACCATGTAACACTGTGTTAGGCACCAAGATTCTCCCACTGCACAAGGTAGATCCCAAGCCTTGTCTGCCTCTGCAGTCTGCCTCTTCGGGCCGCAGTGGGTGCTGCTCAGCAAAGATGTCGGTCTCAGCATCTTGCCCAGACTCGTGCTGTTCGCTTGGTGACTGCTGGCTCTCCAGCCAAAGCTATAGTAACTAGCAATAGGCACCGGCGAACAGGCGTTCCAGAGACTAAGTCCATAAATCACCCTACTAAGCATGCTTGTGAGGTGTGGACCTCTCATTGGTGGTCGGTCGTCAGCTGCTTCGGTGATGTGGCAGTTCCAGATTGGTC
Source organism: Ranitomeya imitator (assembly GCF_032444005.1). Taxonomy (NCBI): domain Eukaryota; kingdom Metazoa; phylum Chordata; class Amphibia; order Anura; family Dendrobatidae; genus Ranitomeya; species Ranitomeya imitator. The sequence continues at coordinate 77,712,602 of NC_091282.1, read as the reverse complement.
CAAGAGCAAAGTCCTGTCTGATTGGACTTGAACAGGAACGTATAAAATGTTTCCTGGAGCTGTTTACTGTGTGTGAGTGACACAGTCTTCTGTTCTATACACTGAGTGACAACTATTGCTCACTGTGTGCTCCACCAGTGTTCACATTAGCTGCAGTTTTCTATCGGTATACCTCGGGTTGTGATTGCACTTTATCATAATTTATATTGAGTGCTATCCGCCAACCCTAACACACTGTCTGTCTGAGAAATGGAAGTCTACAAAATTTTTAAAAGCTTTTGTTCACTTTTAGAGATCACAGAAATGTTCACAGACCACATGACACTGTATGTCTGAGAAATGGAAGCCTACAAAATTTTGTGGAAGATAGGCTCACTTGGCTGCATACGGGGGAAGACTCAAGAATGCTGTCTCTTTAAACTTCTCACTGATTTATTAAATATACTGCATAAACCATTCAAGAATTGGCAAAAACAAACACGGTCTTTCTGGACAAAAGTAAAACTAAAACATAATACAAAGCACAGTCCTTGTTGTTTCTCAGGGTTAACACACTGTTCAGGTTAGCACCAACCCAAACACCTCTCTGGAGTTAGTCTCTCCAGACACACTGAACACCTAATGACTCAAAAGGCTGGCTATTTATATTCCAAATTACACCCTGGGGTGTAGATATGGTGAGCAACCTCCCACTCGCTGTATGGTTGTGTTTGCGGACACAGCAATAGACGCTGTTTGTGTACTGGTGTTGGTAACAAGTCGGGCGCTAGATTACAATCATCTTCCTTACGAGAGCATTCAAACACAAGGGAGGGGATGTTTAAAGAGCAACTTTCACTCACAATACACACACGTAAACAAGAGTATACTAGCGCATGGCCGTGCTGCCAAGCCAGGGCCGGCTTCAGTACCCGGGCAAGTGCCGGGGCCCTGGCAAGACAGGGGGGCCCATTCAAGGCTGGCGTTAAGGGCAGGCAGCTGCCAGTGCCTAGGACCACCGCTCCACCAGGGGCCCTCGGCCAGCAGCACATCACGGGCTGACTCGGCACGGGAGGGGGAGCGGCCGGGGGCTGTCTAATTATACTCACCTGCTCCTGGCCGCTGGCGCGGTCCCTGCAGGTCCCCAGCTCCCCAGGTTCTTCCTGTACTGAGCGGTCACATGGTACCGCTCATTACAGTAATGAATATGCGGCTCCACCTCCCATAAGGGTGGAGCCGCATATTCATTACTGTAATGAGTGATAACGGTGACCGGCGCCGCTCAATACAGGAAGAAGCTGCCAGCGCCGGGAAGCAGGGACTGCACAGCGCCAGGAGCAGGTGAGTATAACGGGGAGGGGAGCGCTGCGCTGCATGATATTCACCTGCTCTTCGTTCCAGCCGCCGCTCTGTCTTCCACGTCCTCTGCAGTGACGCTGAGGTCAGAGGGCGCGGTGACGTGGTTTGCGAACCTTTTATAGGTGCAGCAAGTTCAGGACCTTCCTAGAGGACCAATGACAACTGCTACAGTAACTGAGCAACTTCAGGACCTTCCTAGAGGACCAATAGGAGCTGCTGCAGTACCTGACCATGTGACCCCGACCTCCACTGAGAGGTCTTCCTTTGGGCTTACTCAGAAGGGAAAAAGCAGGACTTAGTCCCAGAGATGTCTGCTTGCTGCTGATCAGTACAGGCTACAATGGCAGAGCCTGGAAGGCAGCAGTAACCCTTTGCACAGAATCAGACTGAGCAAAACACTGGGACCGACGTCTCCGCTGAGCAGGCTCCACTGTGGCCCATGCAGAATGAGAGCCCGCAGCAGACATGGTTCAAGATTCCCCCTGTGCAGCGGCAGGAACTTGACTCCTAACATTACCCCCCCAGGGCCTTCCTCCTTGGGCCTCGCTATGCTCAAAGGCCGCAATGAGCAGCGGAGCCCGAATGTGCTCTACAGGTTCCCAGGTTCTGTCTTCAGGACCGTGGCTCTTCCAGTCTACCAGATAGTATTTTTTGCCACGTACTACCTTGCACCCCACGATAGCATTCACCTCGTACTCATCCCTGGACGAACCGATGTCCCGGCAGATGACTCAGAAGACCGGGACATATAGACGGGCTTTAAGAGGGAAACGTGGAAGGTGTCAGTGATAACAAGGCGCGGAGGAATAGCCAAACGGTAGACCACAGGGTTCATCTGTTCCAGATCCTTGAAAGGACCAATGTAGCGAGGCGCAAACTTAGTGGACTCAACTCGCAGCCTGATGTTATGGGCGGAGAGCCACACTAAGTTGCCAGGAGCGAAGGTCGGAGCAGGGCGCTGGTGAACATAGGCAGAAACCCTCATTCTCTCCTTGGAAGCCCGAATGGCATCCTGTGTGCAGTCCCACATGTCACGTGGCTCCACTGCCCTGTCTGCCACCCTGGAATCAGTGGATGACACGAGCATGGGCACAGGGATACGCGGATGCTGGCCGTAATTAAGGCGAAAAGGAGTCTGCCCAGTGGAATTGGGTACGGCGTTGTTCAGAGCAAATTCTGCCCAAGGTAGCAAAGATGCCCAGTCATCCTGCCTAGCAGAGACAAAATGTCACAAATATGTTACCAGAGTCTGGTTGGCCCTCTCTACCAACCCATTTGTCTCGGGATGATATGCAGAAGAGAGATTTAGTTCTATGCTGAGTAGACGACAGAGCTCTCTCCAAAACCGAGATGCGAACTGGGGACCCCGGTCACTGACAATTTTTTCAGGCATGCCATGTAAATGGAAAATGTGTTTAATGAACAACGCCGCCAAGGCCCGAGCAGAAGGTAACCGTGGAGGTGGCACCAAGTGCACCATCTTAGAGAAATGATTTGTGACAACCCAGATAACGGTGCAGTTACGAGACTTGGGTAAGCCCACCACGAAGTCCATCCCGACCATCTTCCAGGGCCTGTCTGCCACCGGCATGGGGTAAAGTTGCCCAGCAGGCCATTGCCGAGGATACCGATTCTTGGCACAGGAGACACAGGCCCGAATATAGTCCTCGACGTCACGGGCCATATGCGGCCACCAGTACGTCCTCGCCAAAAGCTCAGATGTCCTCTTGGTCCCAAAATGTCCACCCACCCTGGACGAGTGAGCCCAAGAGAAAAACTCTGGTCGCAAATCAGATGGAACAAAAGTCTTGCCTGGGGCAAAGACTCTAGCGAAACCGGAGCCACAGTTCTCAGGCTCTCAGAAAGGACAATGAGCCGAGGCTCCTCCTCCTCCTCCTTAGATGACACTACGGAGCGAGAGGGCGCATCGGCACGAATGTTCTTCTCCCCGGAGAGTAAAATGGAGGGTAAAATGGAACCGGGAGAAGAACAGGGACCATCTAGCCTGGTGAGAATTTAGCCTCTGGGCTGTCTGTAAGTACACCAAGTTCTTGTGGTCTGTGAACACTTGGAAGGGAAAGCGAGCTCCCTCCAAGAGGTGTCTCCACTCTGAGAAAGCCAACTTCATGGCTAGCAACTCCCTATCCCCGATGGAATAAATCCTCTCCGCTGGTGAAAAGGTCTTGGAGAAGAAGAAGCAAGGATACTTCCGACCTTGAGCATCCTTTTGAAAGAGGACTGCTCCAGCACCAACGGATGAGGCATCCACCTCCATAATAAATGGCTTATCTATATCGGGGCGATGTATGATGGGAGCGCTAGTGAAGAGTGACTTAATCGAGAGAAAGACCTTGGAGACCTCCTCCGACCACAACTTGGGATTTGCTCCCTTCTTGGTGAGGGCAACCAACAGAGCTACCAAAGTTGAGAAGTGTGGGATGAACTGGCGATAGTAATTAATGAACCCCATAGTGCACTGCACCGCTTTAAGAGAATGGGGTTCTTGCCAGTCCATCACAGCCTGTAGCATGGCAGGATCCATAGCGAATCCCTGGGCAGAGATGATATAGCTAAGGAAAGGCAAGGACTCCTGCTCAAATACACACTTCTCCAACTTTGCGTAGAGGGAGTTTTCCCGTAAGAGGTCGAAGACTTTGGGAACATCTCTCCGATGGGAGTCAATATCCGGAGAGTAGATGAGAATATCATCCATATAGACTATGACCGAGGTGGTGAGCATCTCCCGGAAGATGTCATTCACAAAGTCTTCGAAAGCAGCTGGGGCATTACAGAGCCTGAAGGGCACCACCAGATATTCATTGTGCCCATCCCTAGTGTTAAAAGCCGTCTTCCATTCATCCCTCTCATGGATGCGAATCAGATTGTAAGCACCCCGCAGATCTAACTTAGTAAATACCCTTGCTCCCTGTAGCCTATCAAAAAGTTCAGATATCAAGGGTAGTGGGTATTTATTCTTAACAGTGATGGTGTTAACACCCCTGTAGTCTATGCATGGACGTAGTTCTCCATTCTTCTTCTGCATGAAGAAGAACCCAGCCCCTGCAGGTGACACTGACTTCCTAATGAATCCTCTTGCCAGATTCTCTTGAATGTACTGGGACATTGCCTCCATCTCCGGAAGAGATAATGGATAGACTCGACCCTGGGGAGCCTCTGCACCCGGCAAGAGGTCAATAGGACAGTCATAGGGGCGGTGAGGCAGAAGAGTCTCCACAGCCCTTTTGTAGAACACGACCGCATAGGACCAATAGTGCTTGGGGAGCGAGGAAAGATCTGCGGGTACCTCTGTAGAAGCAACCTGAACGCACTCCCTCTGACATCTACCCTCACAGGATTTACTCCATCCCAAAATTTTCCCTGAGGACCACTCTATATGAGGATAATGATAGCGACGCCATGGTATCCCCAACAGGACCTCATCAATTCCCTCAGGAATGACTAATAGGGAGATATTCTCCTGATGTGATGGAGACATAGAAAGTGTGAATGGAATGGTTTGATGTGTAATCTGTGAGGGTAGTGTCGACCCATTTACCACTCGAACAGTCACTGGTTTGGCGAGCATCACCAGGGGAATTGCGTGACGCTGGGCGAAAGCGAGAGTCCAGGCAAAGCTCTACCATGAGAGTGGATGACCATGGACGAACCCTGAGTCAATGCCAGCAGTTGGAGCGCCGTATCATGGGTGACTTGGGGTCCTAAAAAGACCTGTTTCAGAGTGATCAAAAACCGAGGAGCACTCTGCACCACATGATCGTCGTGCTCCCATAGCGGTGTAGCCCACTCCAATGCCCTGTTCGACAGCAGAGAAATTATGAATCCCACCTTTGCCCGCTCTATGGGAAAATGTGCAGCGAGGAGCTCGAGGTGTATACTGCACTGGCTCACGAAACCCCTTCAGGTGCCAGGGAAGCTAATGAAAGAAGAGGAGGCGGCGCCCGGCGCGCAGAGGCCCTGAGTGACGGCAGTGGTGCGTCTGTGTCAGGGGGGAAAGACCTGCCCCCGACAAATTCGAGCTATGAGGGACACATTATAAAAGCGATTTTTGCAGCATTGGCAGGTACCAGAACTAAAAGAACCACCTTGACAGAATGCAGCATTAGTGCTGCACAATGTGGCTCTTTTAGGCTACGTTCACACTAGCGTTGTGCGCCGCTGCGTCGGCGACGCAACGCACAACGCACGCAAAAACGCGGCAAAACGCACGCAAAAACGCTGCGTTTTGCGACGCATGCGTCGTTTTTGCCGAAAATCGGACGCAAGAAAAATGCAACTTGTTGCGTTTTCTTGGTCCGACGCTAGCGGCAAAATCGACGCTTGCATCGCACAACGCAACTAAAAAAAACGCATGCGTCCCCCATGTTAAGTATAGGGGCGCATGACGCTTGCGTCGCCGCTGCGTCGCTGCTGCGTCGCCGACGCAAACCCGACGCACATTAGCTTAACGCTAATGTGAATGTAGCCTTAGTTAAAAACGCCTGGGGGGGTGAAAGGTTCCCTTTAAAACAGGTAATACTTTATGGATCAAATATATTCAATTTTTTTCAGTCACCACATAAAAAAAAAAAATACAGCTACTGTATATATTTGGACTGCACAGATCGAATCCCTGTCTACAGACTGTCACTTTTACTGCTCTCATGACCCTCTCTCCCTCCCTAGGCTAAATGCAGATTGTAGGGGCTACAAATGATTGGCCAGTAGAAGGGCTGTTAGCATGATGGCTCAGCTTTATCACAAGAATCAACACTACAGGCCTCTGATTCTAAATGCTATTCACACCGGCCTAGACAAGCACTTCCTACCTCCAAGAAAAAGCTGTTCAATGGCATCAGTGGGCTGAGCCGGGCGGCGCCTGTCTTTTTATAATCCCTGATGTCAGACAGTCACCCAATCATAGTAAGGCCACAACCAAGATGGCTACTGCGTTACAGTGATTCACAGGCAATCTCTGCATGCTTATTGTCTGTGTAATAGGTGCCAAAGATGTGGGACGAGGATTCTAGTTTTTCATCGAGCACCGCCCATTCCTCACCAAGTAACGAGCACAACCGTGATATTCAAGTGATCGCTGAGTATCACCAAGCACATTCACTCATTCCTTTTGAGCACCTGAGCAGTTCGGCCTGCTCAATTCGAGTACCGAGCAATGACATCATGTTCATCCACATGCACTCTTCAGCCAATCACTGATCTCGGAGGTCTTGTGATATACATTTTCGCTTATACCAGTGTTTGGCTGCATCAATCTTGTTCATGTACAATACATCATCGCTGCCGTAAAGTAAGCCAAGACCAGGCACCGCAGTACTGACACTAGAGCAGCAGGGATTTAACAGGTGAGCATAGATTACTTTTTTTAGCACATTGCTTGCTGTAAGGATAGTTTAAAACTCCAAATAACTCATTTGAAACAATTTCGTAATATGTATTCAGAATGGAAAATGTATGAGGTATTACAATACATGAGCCTCCAAATACACCACATAAAAGAAGTTTCACTAGATTAAACAGTCTTTCATGTTAGTACTTGATCTAAACCGTAGCACTGATCAGGGTCTTGAAGTTTCCTGATGAACAGAATTGAATTTGGTCATGGAACAATGGAACTAATGAAGCCTTAGTTATATTACAATAAATAATATGTAATATATGGAACATATTATAAAAACATTATAAGAATAACCCACCAGGAATATAACCTTTAATCCCTTATCTGACCAAGACGAAAATAACTAAAAGCATTAACACTTGTTTCCTGTCATAAATCCATCATGAATTACTACAGCTTTTCTTATAAATAATGTCTTGAAGGCGGCACCTAACTGACACAGATTTAGCAATCCAGAGGCACCAGAATTCTGGCTTAATTTAATTTTTTGGTGCTTAATGACTAGTTGGGCAATCACATATAGACATACAGTATATCGCAGAAACATCTTCCAACAAAGTACTGCAAAAGCATGTTTTTTTTCTAAGCCTAATAATCTGGAGTCACACATATAGTGTTAAGTGGAGTCCAGGAAAAAGGTAGGGAAGGATACATCTGTACATACCGGTACATACACTTATAAACACACAAGTATATTCGTATGTGTTAGGGCTGGCGGAACGCACTGTGTATATTTAGATATAATTATTAGTGCGTTCGCAGCCGGGGGTCCACCGTGCAGGAGACAAACCTGCTGCTAGCAAATGGCAGCACAATATGGCGGTATAAGCGAACTCTGTTACTTCACAGAGTTGCACAGAAGGGAAAACACTGTGCCCTGTTAGCATCACAGGTGAACACAGCTGCCTAACAAAGCAAAAGCAATCAGTGGTCAGGGAGTAGCAAGCACACAAACACCTCCTCTCCGGTGGAGCCGGAATTCTAATGGCTTTATGCCAGCCCTGAATTCACCATACAAAACTCCTCACCGGAGGTGCCGGTATTCTAGTGGCTTATTTCAGCCGGGCCCTGACCACAAGCAGACAAGACAACTGAATAGCAAAAGCTCATGACACAAACTGATCCTAGTGCATGGCCATGCGACCATGCAAACCTTTTATAGCTGCAGAAACTTCAGGAGCTTCCTAGAGGACCAATGGGAGCTGCCACAGTACCTGAGCAACTTCAGGACCTTCCTAGAGGACCAATGGGAGCTGCTGCAGTACCTGAGCATATGACCCCGACATCCAATGAGAGGTCTTACCCCGGGCATGCTCAGAAGGGGAAAAGCAGGACGTAGTCCCAGAGACATCTGCTCGCCGCTGACCAGTACTGGCTACAATGGCTGAGCCTGGAAAGGCAGAAGTAACCATCTGCACAGTATCGGGCTGAGCCAGAGGCTGAGACCGACGTCTCCGCTGAGCAGGCTCCACTGCGGCTGGATAGGAATGAGAGACCGCAGCGGAGATGGTTTGAGTCTCCCCCTGTGCAGAGGCGGGAACTCGACCCCTAACAGTATGTAACTTTTAACCCCGGCCATCCAGCTCCAATTATGAATGTAGATGGTGAAGTTCCAGTACTTTGAATATTTGACCATTTAAAATGTCTATAAACTAGTATACAATTGTGTAGTCGTATAGGTATTATGTAATAGTATAGCATAGTATTAGTAGTATTGTACTGTGGAGTAATATAACATTTAGAGATGAGCGAATTTGGTGAAATTCAAATTTGCTTGAATTTGGCCAGCAAATAAAGTTTGCATCTCATTTATTTGATGCAAATCGACCGTTCCCCGATTGTTGTTATTAAACAAGCTGTTTTTTATGTGGGTTGGAGGTCTCTGGATCTGAAAGCAATATAAGCAAACTAGCCAGAAAGGGGTTAAAAAATGTAATACTTCTCAACATGTTATGACGTCTTTCATCCTTAGAAGATGAACGGAGGACTGATGGGATGCTGCAGAAGCAGGAAAAGGTAAGGTGTCAGATGAGTGTCATATTTATATATCTAGTAAGGTGAAGTAATATAGTAGTATGCCACACGCAATTATTTCCCATAAACTATGTAATATTTACTTATGTCCATTGAGGTGAAGCAGGGATAACACAAGTAGCATTAGAAGATGCTCCATTCTCAGTGTCTCCTTGGTAGCTTAGACTGGGTATGCTGTCATATATATTCTGTATCTTTGTCATGTGGTTTGACTTCTGAGAAACATTTATATATTGTGGTTTGTGAGTCAAAATGTTATTCGTAATGTTGCCTTCAAGGAAAATAAAAGCTTGAAGTGATGCAGTCTCATACTTCACAAGGATTCAGTCATGTTTCCTGCATCTATATTATAACGCTGGGAGCGTCACTCTGTCCGAAGCCTTTATAGACTGCGCAAGCGCCGGCGCAGTCTGGGCCTCACAGAGTGACGCTCCCGGGAGATCGCGGTATGCGTTCACACTGAACACACACCGCAATCTCCAACAGAGAAGCAGGGACCGCCAGGAGGGTGAGTATCGGCCATATTCACCTGTCCCCGTTCCACCGCTGAGCGCCGCCATCTTCCCGGTTCTCGGCCTGTGACCTTCATTTCAGAGGGCGCGATGACGCGCTTAATGCACGCCGGCGCCGCCCTCTGACTGACCAGTCACAGCCAGAGGAGCCTGGAAGATCGCGGCGCTCAGCGGTGGAACGGGGACAGGTGAATATAGTAAGTGCTGGGGGGCCTGAGCTGGCGGCGATACCGGCACCTGACCCCCACAGCGCGCCTGTGTCCCCACCTACTCAAGCTCCCCAGCACTCGGCGCCCAGCGACCATAGGTGAGTATCTTTTTTTTTTCTTTTTATTGCAGCATACGGGGCATATAGAATGGAGCATGTTAAGGGGGCCATCAACCATAATGGAGCAGTGTACGGGGGCATAGAGTATGGAGCATCTTATGAGGCCATAAACCATAATGGAGCAGTGTGGGAGCAGCACATGACAGAACGGGGGCGCAGGATGGGAGCAGCACATGACAGAACGGGGGCACAGGATGGGAGCAGCACATGACAGAATGGGGGCGCAGGATGGGTGCAGCACATGACAGAATAGGGCAGCACATGACAGAACGGGGGTGCAGGATGGGAGCAGCACATGACAGAATGGGGGCACAGGATGGGAGCAGCACATGACAGAATGGGGGCGCAGGATGGGAGCAACACATGACAGGATGGGGGCGCAGGATGGGGACGCAGGATGGGTGCAGCACATGACAGAATAGGGCAGCACATGACAGAACGGGGGTGCAGGATGGGAGCAGCACATGACAGAACGGGGGAGCAGGATGGGAGCAACACATGACAGGATGGGGGCGCAGGATGGGGACGCAGGATGGGTGCAGCACATGACAGGATGGGGACGCAGGATGGGAGCAGCACATGACAGAACGGGGGCGCCGGATGGGAGCAGCACATGACAGAACGGGGGCGCAGGATGGGAGCAGCACATGACAGAACGGGGGCTCAGGATGGGAGCAGCACATGACAGAATAGGGCAGCACATGACAGAACGGGAGTGCAGGATGGGAGCAGCACATGACAGAATGGGGGCGCAGGATGGGAGCAGCACATGACAGAACGGGGGCGTAGGATGGGAGCAACACATGACAGGATGGGGTCGCAGGATGGGGACGCAGGATGGGTGCAGCACATGACAGGATGGGAACGCAGGATGGGTGCAGCACATGACAGGATGGGGACGCAGGATGGGTGCAGCACATGACAGGATGGGGATGCAGGATGGGTGCAGCACATGACAGGATGGGGACGCAGGATGGGTGCAGCACATGACAGGATGGGGACGCAGGATAGAGCAGCACATGACAGGATGGGGACACAGGATGGGTGCAGCACGTGACAGGATGGGGACGCAGGATGGGTGCAGCACATGACAGGATGGGGACGCAGAATGGAGCAGCACATACCAGGATGGAGACCATATACCAATATAAATGCTCGCCACCCGGGCGTAGAACGGGTTCAATAGCTAGTTTAGTATAATAGGAGATGTTTCCACTGATGGACTATACAGACTTATATTATGTTTTGGGTTATGGGCTAAAAATGCTACTGTTCTAGTGATTTAATCAGGTAATTTACTTGGTTCTGCAACTGTTTAAATTTAGTTTACGTGGTTCTTATGTATTTAAGTAATTACATTTGTTCTGGTATCATACTTATTGACTCTGGTTCCAAAATTATCAACTAATCTTGGTTTTGGCACTGTATCTATGTACTGTGCTTAGTCCTAGAGGTGTATTTATGAAAAGTAACACTAATAATGTTAGAGTTTGAATTAATTTTTATGTCTTTTTGTTACATTTTTATTGTTTTGTTCAGTGGACCACTGTGACCAGAGTTTAACAGTGATTTGTCAGTGGTCATCTGGCAGCTATAAAAATGGATACTATGGGCAGACTTAACAGAAGACACTTTATTTATAAGATCCAAGGGTTGCCCTGGACTTCACATTTTAACACCTGTAGAGGGATCTGGACTTACACAGGGGCTAAGAAGGACATGAAGACACATGACTAGAGATAGGCAAACCCGAACAGTATAGTTTGGCGTCCGTACCGAACACCAACTGTTCAGGCATGGACACCGAACACGGACTTCACCAGGAAGTCCGTGTTACTGTTCAGGTTCAGCTCTCGAACACTGAGTGTTTGGCAAATACTGCTTCTGATCTGCGGTAAAACCATCACCGCTGGTCTGACAGCTGCAGTTCCCAGACTGTCTTTTGACAGCTGTAATCAGACGTATAAAGTTTACCTCCGGTCATTGGTGTCGGCTGATTGGTGACTTAGCCTCCAACACCTCTCCCTCCAGGTCAGGGTACAAAGCCGAAATTACTACCCCCTTCTGCAAAACTGGGGCAAGGTTCTCATGGCCACCATCACCAGAGGAGCTCTGGGACAAAGCATCAGCCTTGGTATTTTTAACTCCTGGACAGAAAGTGACCACAAAATTGAACCCAATAAAGAACAGGGACCACCTAACTGGTCTAGGGTTGAGACGTTTAGCAGATTGAAGATATGACAGGTTCTTGTGGTCCGTGATAACAGTAATAGGATGGACTGCCCCCTCCAACCAATGTCGCCATTCCTCGAATGCCAATTTAATTGCCAAAAGCTCCCTATTACCCACGCCATCATTTCTCTTAGCCGAGGATAATTTTTGGGAAAAGATGGTGCATGGACGCCATTTACCAGGGGATGGACCCTGAGATGACATAGCCCCAACTCCCACCTCCTCATTAGATCCCTTCCTTGTCATGTCAGTAAGGGGTTTCAGCATTACCAAGTAATTTTGAATAAACTTCCAGTAAAAATTAGTAAAACCCAGAAAGCTTCGTAATGCCTTCAGGTTCTTGGGATGCTCCCAATCAAGTACAGCCTGAACCTTCTCTGGATCCATCCGAAAACCCGAAGATGACAACAGGTACCCCAAAAACTGCACTTCCTGGACGCGGAAAATGAAAACACATTTCTCTTGTTTGGCATAAAGCTTGCTATCCCTTAATATCTGAAGCACCTGTTTAACATGCCCTCGAAAGACCTCCAAATCAGGTGAATAAACCAAAATATCATCCAGATAGACCATCGCAAACCTGCCCACTAAATGAAGGAAAATATAATTTATGAAATGCTGGAACACCGCTGGTGCATTGGTCAGACCAAAAGGCATAACTAGGCTCTCGAAACGCCATTTTCCATCCCCTTTCCTGCTTCCAATCAGGTTATAGGCCCCCCTTAAGTCCAACTTGCAGAAAACCTTAACACCCACAACCTGGTGGAATAAATCTGGAATCAGAGGAAGAGGATATGGATCTCGGATAGTAATTAGATTTACCATAATTCCCCGAAATCTAAACCATGCCACCATGGGGGGAGATGAAGGTCTGATATAACCCTTCTCAAGACTCTCAGCAATAAAATCTTTCATGGGTTGTCTCTCAGAACCGGAAAGATTGTGCAGTCTGGACTTGGGCAGTTTAGCTCCAGGAGTAAGGTTTATAGGACAGTCATATGTACAATGGGGAGGCAAATCCTGTCACCCCTTTCAGAAAATACATCCTCAAAGCCAGACAAAAATGCAGGTAAGGCTCATGCAGAGCATGTAGAAAGGAAAAGCAGTTCTTATGGCAGTAATCTCCCCATTCCACAGTTTCTCTGGATTGCCAATCCACTATAGGATTATGTTTCACAAACAAGGGTAAACCCAGTACAATTGGAGTGGGGAAACCCTTCAGGACATAACAAGGAATAACATATCATACATATCATACCTCATACCTCATAATGCAAAGATCCCACCTTCAGTCTTATGTTATGAATAGTGATGATCAAATAGCTTCGGATAAGAGGTTATCCGAATAGCTATAGCACTTACTAAATAGCTGGATCGGTAACCTGGATACATGGAGCGCACCCGTTAATCAGCTATTCAGCGCCGCAGCTACATGTGTTGCGGCTGTGTGACAGTCACAACGCATGCATGGAGAGCACAACAAAGAGACTTTCCATGCATGTGTTGTAACTGTCACACAGCCACGACACATGTAGCTGCGGTGCCAAACAGCTGATTATCGGGAGCACTCCAGGTATCCAGGTTATCTATCCAGCTGTTCAGTAAAGGTACCTTCACACATAACGATATTGTTAACGATATCGTTGCTTTTTGTGACGTAGCAACGATATCGTTAATGAAATCGTTATGTGTGACAGCGACCAACGATCAGGCCCCTGCTGGGAGATCGTTGGTCGCTGAACAAAGTCCAGAACTTTATTTCGTCGCTGGACTCCTGCTGACATCGCTGGATCGGCGTGTGTGACACCGATCCAGCAATGTCTTCACTGGTAACCAGGGTAAACATCGGGTAACTAAGCGCAGTGCCGCGCTTAGTAACCCGATGTTTACCCTGGTTACCATCCTAAAAGTAAAAAAAAACAAACAGTACATACTTACCTCCAGCGCTGTGCTCTGCACTCCTCCTGTACTGGCTGTGAGCGTCGGTCAGCCGGAAAGCAGAGCGGTGACGTCACCGCTCTGCTTTCCGGCCGCTGTGCTTACACAGACAGTACAGGAGGAGTGCAGAGCACAGCGCTGGAGGACAGACGGCTGTAGGTAAGTATGTACTATTTGTTTTTTTTTACTTTTAGGATGGTAACCAGTGTAAACATCGGGTTACTAAGCGCGGCCCTGCGCTTAGTTACCCGATGTTTACCCTGGTTACCGGCATCGTTGGTCGCTGGAGAGCTGTCTGTGTGACAGCTCTCCAGCGACCAAACAGCGATGCTGCAGCGATCCGGATCGTTGTCGGTATCGCTGCAGCGTCGCTTAATGTGAAGGGGCCTTAAGAGCTATATCTATTCAGATAATCTCTTGTCCAAAGCTGTTTGATCATCACTATTTATAAAGCTCTCTGAGCAAGTGGTGCTGAGTTGATGGCGTAAATAGGAATGGGCTTAGCTAAGACAGAGCAAGCAAGCCCATGAGTTTTAGGATACTCAGCATCAACCATTCTGACTCCAGCATCTCTGTCTACAAACAAAGAAATTCTCTCAGTCCTTCTCTCTAGCACCACTTCTGCTGTCAGCACAAACAGAGAATTACAGGTTGACTACAAGCATACCCATTGATTATACAACTCCAGACTCCAAGGGTTAATCGTGTTTCTTTTTGCATAAGAATCAAGGGACAGACCCCAATAAAATGTCCCTTTCTCCCACAAAAAAAAACACGTGTTTTTTCTTGCGAATCTCAGGGGATACATATGACACAGAAGCACCTCCTAACTGCATAGGTTCCTCTAACACTACAAGTACTGGTTCATCCCCAGACCATCCCCCCAGCACAGGAGTATTGTCCCGGAAAGAGGATTCAGGAGAAGGTGGTCTTACCCATCTATCCCGTAGGCTTCTATCCACACGTTTAGCCAATGACATGGCAGTCTCCAAAGGCTCAGGAGTTTCATACACTGCCAAAGCATCTTTCAACCTTTCTGTAAGGCATTGACAAAATTGGCGTCTAAGAGCAGGGTTATTACATTTGGTATCGGTTGCTCACCTTCAGAATTCAGAGCTATAAGTCTCCAAGGAACCATTCCCCTGCTGAAGGCGATGCAGCCTGCATTCAGCCAAGGAAATTTGTTCAGGATCATCATAGATAAGGCCAGGTTCACATTGCGTCTATGGCGTCCGTTAGACGGACTACGTTACACCGCGGCATAACGTGGTGTAACGCAGTCCATTAACGCCGCCATTATGCCCTATGTCGGATGCATCGCTAGCGCACGCCCACAATGGGCGTGTACTAGCGATGTGCTGTCATTGAGTGACGGACCCTGGGATGCGGGCTGCAGCGTTTCCGGGTCTGTCACTGCTAGCGCAGATAGAGCTAGTAGAGCATCTACTAGCTCTATCTGCGCTAGCGCTATATCAAATCGGCACTTGCGTTAACAGCAGCCCATTAATGCATGTGTTGATCGGGCTGCTGTTAATGCAATGTGAACCTAGCCTAAAGGCTAAAGCTCTAAAAAAAAAACTCAACCAAGTAGAGACATAGCACCCTGCGGCAAAGAAAAATCCCAGGATTGAGAATCTGCTTGCATTAGTGAAATCACAATTTCCACTCGTGTATTCCACAATTTAAAATACAACTTACAGGCTTTTTTGTACACAAAAAACGTGTCCCTACCTCCTGAAAACCTGTCCAGGAGGGCAATTTTGGGTTCAAGCTGGATCGTCCTACTCACAGAGTCCCCCGTCCCCCACAGTAGGAGTCTGCAGTCGCTGAAATTGCTGCTCAGCCTCAGATCAAAGGTCAGTTGGAGCGCCGCCATGGGGCCGTGGGGTACTCGGTACCGGGTCTTGCGGTTCACAGAGGGATGTCACGGTGGCTGACCCGGTCCGTGACCCTGGCACTCTTTTTAAAAGAGAAAGGTCTTTAATGGGATAAAGTTTGTGTTCGTGACGCCACCTGTGGTATTCGGTCAGGGTGACCGATGCTGCTATAAGGGGTCCGCTGGGGTGATGTTATGGCAGCTAGATGGTATACCTTCCCACAGGTGAAGTGTATCCCCAGGGCTTCCCGGTGTGTAGATGGTGGCTACTGAGAGGCGCAGAGAAGAACGAGGAAACAAGGTTGCAGTCTCTTTACCTTTACTGAAGACTTCAGCATTCACAGTCCAGAGCACCGGATCACAGGGCAGGCACAGTCCGGCCGGTTTGGAGGCAAGTCCAGAGTCCCCTTGTCTAGGTGGAAATTAGTAGCCTTCCTCTAGCACCGTGGTGTTGTAGTTCCTTACTGCCTAAGACTTCACATACGGTCCTCACAGATGTAATGTCTCTCTCTCTGTCCCCCATATAGGATAGGACAAACCCGTATGACTGGTGGCTTGAGGGGCTTTATAGGGACTCTGTCATGCCCCAGCCTCCAAAGGTTGCCACCGTGACACCTGGGTGTAGGGCGGACAGGTAACTTGAAATTAGCTCTCAGTCTCTGGAGCAAGGCATAAAGGTCGTTACTCCCTCGATATTCCGGCCACCAGGATTCTGCGCCTCAGAAGGAGGCAGCCTGTGTAGGGCTGGTCCCCTTCTGGTATCCACTCCTTTGCTACAACTTCCTTCACGCTCGCTGCAATACAGTTCTGCCTTCTGTGTGTCTCTTTATAGGAGCTGCAGCTCTGAGGGCATGCACAGCTCCGTGTCCTTCTCCTTCGTTCTCTGACAGGATCCCACGCCTGTCAGGGACCATCTACCTGAGCAGAGCTCAGCCAGCAACTAACTAACTTTCCCTACAGGTCACCAGTTTTACCAATGTGGGGAGTGACCTAATAAATAGGAGCAAGAGCTCCCCCTGGTGGCCTGGAGTGTGAAATGTGGTGCATGTTTGTGATACCTGGATACAGTTATCCTTCATTGCCTTCAAATGTAGCATCACTCTCCTTGATAGGAAAGCAATACCACTGCGACGACCATGACCCTGGGGCGTCGCGCAGTCACTTTCAGTGACAACCTCCTTAACTGCTCTGCCAACACAGAAACAAGATCCATGAACCCAGAAAAAGAAAAGAAAACCCACACCAAAAAAAGAAACACACACAAAAAAAACCAAGTGTCAGTTTTTTTTTCTCTAATAAATGTGTACGGCCGGTGATAATCACCACTGGGTGAGGGAAAAGCTAGGGGCACAACTACAGGAAGAGAGTGGGGGAGCCCAAACACTAGGAATTGGAGACCCCTAGCAGATCTGACAGCACCCTGTCTGCCATTTCGTCCCTAAATAGGTTCTGCACCTATCGCAGGAATCTAATCCCTGAGTTCCCCTAGCGATAGGCTCTGGATAATGAGGGGAGAAGATTATAACTATCAGCCCCCACTACAACTAAAGACAACTACAAGACAAGCAGGAAGACAAATGAGGGAATACACTTGGCTTGAGACAACACAAGAGAGCTGACTCCAGCAATCCTCCAAGAGGCTCCAAGAAGAAACTAGTTGACTTCTAGCACTTCTGACAGACAGAGGTAAATAGAGCTATCACCGGCACCTTGGTGAACCCACTAAAGGTATTTAAGCCTCCAGCAAGTGTGTGTTAATCAGCAGCAGATGGTGGAGATCACCACTAGGTCCTACAGGGAGAAGGATATCACTCCACAGCAGAGATGCAAGATCCAGAATGTGCCTGCAGAGCTAGGCGCAGTGACCTTCTACTTCCACATCCAGAATGACTGTCTGCCACACCTAACACACCTGTGACACACTATGTAGATGAGTGGTGAGCACCTTGAAACCCCAGGTGCTTCATAGAAGTTTATAACATTGAGCAGTGAAAATAAAAAAAATCACATTTTTTTGCACAAAAATGTTTTTATCCCAAATTTTGCATTTTACAAGGTTAACAGGAGAAAATGGACCCCAAGATTTGTTGTGCAATTTCACCTAAGTACACCGATACCTTATATGTGATCAGAAACTCCGTTTGAGTCACAGTCATAATACATCCCCATAGAAATTAATTTTAAGGAGAAAAGGGTACATTAGAAAACAAGTATCATTTAAAACTTTACATTTTAATGAATTACCGTATATACTCGAGTATAAGCCGACCCGAGTATAAGCTGACCCCCCTAATTTTGCCACAAAAAACTGGGAAAACTTATTGACTCGAGTATAAACCTAGGGTGGAAAATGCAGCAGCTACCGGTTAATGTCAAAAATAAAAATAGATACCAATAAAAGTAAAATTAATTGAGACATCAGTAGGTTAAGTGTTTTTGAATATCCATATTGAATCAGGAGCCCCATATAATGTTCCATACAGTTCATGATGTGCCCATAAGATGCTCTATATAAAAATGTGCCACATATAATGCTCCATACAGTTCATTATTGCCCCATAGATGCTCCATATAAAGCTGTGCCCCATATACAATGCTCTGCACCGTTCATTTTTGTCCCATAGCTGTGCCATATAGTGCTCTGCACCGTTCATTATTGCCCCATAGCTGTGCCATATAGTGCTCTGCACTGTTCATTCTTGCCCCATAGCTGTGCCATATAGTGCTCTGCACCGTTCATTTTTGCCCCATAGCTCTGCCATATAGTGCTCTGCACCGTTCATTTTTGTCCCATAGCTCTGCCATATAGTGCTCTGCACCGTTCATTATTGCCCCATTGATGTACCATAGAAAGCTGTGCCATTGCTGCTGCTGCTGCTGCAATAAAAAAAAGAATGCCATACTCACCTCTTTTGCTTGCAGCTCCCGGCGTCCGGTCCCAGCGTCTCTCTCTGCACTGACTGATCAGGCAGAGGGCGGTGCGCACACTATATGCATCATCGCGCCCTCTGACCTGCACAGTCAGAGCGGAGCGACGTCGGGAAGATGGAGCGACGCTCGGCATGTGGAACAGGGACAGGTGAATATGCGATACTTACCTGCTCCCGGCGTCCCGCTCCTTCTCCCGGACAGCTGGGCTTCGGTGCCGTAGCCTCTTCCTCTATCAGCGGTCACCGTTACCGCTGATTAGAGAAATGAATATGCGGCTCCACCCCTATGGGAGTGGAGTCCATATTCATTTTTCTAATGAGCGGTCCCACGTGACCGCTGAAGAGGGGAAGAGCTGCAGCACCCGAAGACCGTGGGACGGCAGGGGGAGCGCCAGGATCGCCGGGACTAGGTAAGTATGCCTCAGCGCCCTCTCCCCCTCACCCGCCGACCCTGCCGTCGACCGTGACTCGAGTATAAGCCGAGAGGGGCACTTTCAGCCCAAAAATTTGGGCTGAAAATCTCGGCTTATACTCGAGTATATACGGTATTTTTTTTAATATTCTTACAATAAAAATTCAAGCAGAAAGAACCATATTATAACAGTGTATCTACAATGGTGCGCTGTACTCAAATAAATACAGAAAACAAAATAATTATATCAATATCATATGCTGAAGGCAGTTTGATGTTTGTTTTTTGTATTTTTTATATATATATATATATATATATATATATATATACCGTATATACTCGAGTATAAGCCGAGATTTTCAGCCCAAATTTTAGGGCTGAAAGTGCCCCCCTCGGCTTATACTCGAGTCACGGTAGCGGTGGGGTCGGCGGGTGAGGGGGTGAGGGCGCTGAGGCATACTTACCTAGTCCCAGCGATCCTCGCGCTGTCCCTGCTGTCCCACGGGCTTCGGCGCTGCAGCTTCTTCCTCTCTTCAGCGGTCACGTGGGACCGCTCATTACAGAAATGAATACGCGGCTCCACCTCCCATAGGGGCGGAGCCGCTTATTCATTTCTCTAATCAGCGGTGCCGGTGACCGCTGATAGAGAAAGAAGCTGCAGCGCCGAAGACAGGAGGGGACAGCGCGAGGATCGCCAGGACTAGGTGAGTATGTTATATTCACCTGTCCTCGTTCCAGCCGCCGGGCGCCGATCCATCTTCCCGGCCGGCGCCTCCATCTTCCCGGCGTCTGCGCTCTCTGACTGATCAGGCAGAGGGCGCGATGACGCATATAGTGTGCGCGGCGCCCTCTGCCTGATCAGTCAGAGCAGAGACGCCGGGAAGATGGAGGCGCCGGAACGAGACGCTGGGAGCTGCAATCAAGGGAGGTGAGTATGTGGTTTTTTTTTTTTTATTGCAGCAGTAGCAGCGGCAGCACAGATTAATGTGGAGCATCTATGGGGCACAGTGAACGGTGCAGAGCACCGTATAAGGCACAGCTAGGGGGCACAATGAACGGTGCAGAGCACCGTATAAGGCACAGCTAGGGGGCACAGTGAACGGTGCAGAGCACCGTATATGGCACATCTATGGGGCACAGTGAACGGTGCAGAGCACTGTATATGGCACATCTATGGGGCACAGTGAACGGTGCAGAGCACCGTATATGGCACAGCTAGGGGGCACAATGAACGGTGCAGAGCACTGTATATGGCACAGCTATGGGGCACAGTGAACGGTGCAGAGCACCATATATGGCACAGCTAGGGGGCACAATGAACGGTGCAGAGCACTGTATATGGCACAGCTATGGGGCACAGTGAACGGTGCAGAGCACCATATATGGCACAGCTAGGGGGCACAATGAACGGTGCAGAGCACTGTATATGGCACATCTATGGGGCACAGTGAACGGTGCAGAGCACTGTATATGGCACAGCTATGGGGCACAATGAACGGTGCAGAGCACTGTATATGGCACAGCTATGGGGCACAATGAACGGTGCAGAGCACTATATGGGGCACAGCTATGGGGAAATAATGAACGGTGTAGAGCACTATATGGCACAGCTATGGGGAAATAATGATCTATTTTTATTTTTGAAATTCACCGGTAAATGCTGCATTTCCACCCTAGGCTTATACTCGAGTCAATAAGTTTTCCCAGTTTTTTGTGGCAAAATTAGGGGGGTCGGCTTATACTCGGGTCGGCTTATACTCGAGTATATACGGTATATATATATATATATATAATATAATTTGTAATGCAACAAAATCTCAAATAGCTATTTATAAGGTGCAAGTGCATTATTATATAGCAAGACATATGCTTAACATAGCAAGAAAATATACATATATATGGTAGTTGTTATGATAAATGACCAGTCAGTCTTAAGTACTAGGGATCATATTTCCATTGTAGCACACCATTTGGTAAGAGAGAGGTAGAGGAATAAATCAAAGTAAAGTCAATATACTTACAAAGTGTCTCGTGCCTTATGAGGTAGATACAGCGCACCACCAGCCTGACGCCGCCGTTTGCCTACGCGTTCTCAAAAATGGGTGTTGATGAGAAAGCATAGGCAAAACAGCCCCTGAGTGCTATAAAAGCAGAATATCCCCTGAAATGACCCCATTTTGGAAATTATACCCCTTTGGAAATTTATCTACAAGTTTAGTGACGAGTTTGTCTCCATAGGTGTTTTCCATAAACAAGCAGTAGTGGATGTTACTGAGTGAACATTGCTAGTCTGCTATTATGATGCCTGTACATTGTAATGCCTAGTATGTTGTAGTAACCAGTACATTATGCCCAGCTCATGCCTCTGGAGACACGCATCTGTAAATTTCTCTCATCCAGGGTTGGACTGGGCCACTGGAGAACCAGATGATTCTCCGGTGTGCCCAAGCATTGACACTTGCTGGCATACAGTGCCAGCAGCTGCCTAGGGCCCCAGCTGCTCCAGGGGCCCCCAGCCAGTGGCATCTCGCTAATAGAGGCACACCACATAGCTGCTATGGGGGCCCCCGGTGTTAGCGGAGCAGCAGCGGGTGACAGGAAGCCTAAGCCTGTTCCTGCTGCTACTGTGAAATGAATATTCACGCTTCCCCATGCCCTCGTGGGCGTGGAGAGGAGTGACTTCATTTCACTTTTAATAGCAGGCAGTGTTTACCGCATGCTGCAGCTAACATTGCCCTCTATCAGGGCCCACAGACCAGGGCCCGCGTTTCCTCAGGGGCCCCCAGCCCACGCAGCCCCTATGGGGCCATAAGCCAGGGGGACCCACCCCCGTGTACATAAATGGAGGAGAGAGCGTCAGATGACGCTCCCTCTCCCATCATTCCCCTCGCCTCTGACACATAGCGGGTGCGCGATAACATCACTTCATCGCGTACCTACTGTGTGCAAGGCCAACTGCAGCGTAGCGCCTGACATCGGAACAGAGCCACCACCGGAATCAGCTTGGGAGCGAGGAGGAGAGGTGAGTATTGTATGTGTGTATATATATATATATATATATATATATATATATATATATATATATACAGCACAGACCAAAAGTTTGGACACACCTTCTCATTTAAAGATTTTTCTGTATTTTCATGACTATGAAAATTGTACATTCACACTGAACACATGAAAAATATGAATTAACACATGTGGAATTATATACTTAACAAAAAAGTGTGAAACAGCTGAAATTAAGTCTTATATTCTAGGTTCTTCAAAGTACCCACCTTTTGCTTTGATGACTGCTTTGCACACTCTTGGCATTCTCTTGATGAGCTTTAAGGGGTAGTCACCGGAAATGGTCTTCCAACAATCTTGAAGGAGTTCCCAGAGATGCTTAGCACTTGGCCCTTTTGCCTTCACTCTGCGGTCCAGCTCACCTCAAACCATCTCGATTGGGTTCAGGTCTGGTGACTGTGGAGGCCAGGTCATCTGGCGTAGCACCCCATCACTCTCCTTCTTGGTCAAATATCCCTTACACAGCCTGGAGGTGTGTTTGGGGTCATTGTCCTGTTGAAAAATAAGTGATGGTCCAACTAAACGCAAACCGGATGGAATAGCATGCCGCTGCAAGATGCTGTGGTAGCCACACTGGTTCAGTATGCCTTCAATTTCGAATAAATCCCTAACAGTGTCACCAGCAAAGCACCCCCACACCATCACATCTCCTCCTACATGCTTCATGGTGGGAACCAGGCATGTAGAGTCCATCCGTTCACCTTTTCTGCGTCGAACAAAGACACGGTGGTTGGAACCAAAGATCTCAAATTTGAACTCATCAGACCAAAGCACGGATTTCCACTGGTCTAATGTCAATTCCTTGTGTTCTTTAGCCCAAACAAGTCTCTTCTGCTTGTTGCCTGTCCTTAGCAGTGGTTTCCTAGCAGCTTTTTTACCGTGAAGGCCTCCTGCACAAAGTCTCCTCTTAACAGTTGTTGTAGAGATGTGTCTGCTGCTAGAACTCTGTGTGGCATTGACCTGGTCTCTAATCTGAGCTGCTGTTTTCTTGCCATAATACAAATTCTAACAGTCTATTCAGTAGGACTATCAGCTGTGTATCCACCAGACTTCTGCACAACACAACTGGTGGTCCTGACACCATTTATAAGGCAAGAAATCCCACTTATTATACCAGACAGGGCACACCTGTGAAGTGAAAACCATTCCCGGTGACTACCTCTTGTAGCTCATCAAGAGAATGCCAAGAGTGTGCAAAGCAGTCATCAAAGTAAAAGGTGGCAACTTTGAAGAACCTAGAATATAAGACATAATTTCAGTTGTTTCACACTTTTTTTTATTAAGTATATAATTCCACATGTGTTATTTCATAGTTTTGATGCCTTCAGTGTGAATGTACAATTTTCAGAGTCATGAAAATACAGAAAAATCTTTATATATATATATATATATATATATATATATATATATATATATATATATATATATATATAAAATCAGTGAGTCCTGGGGCAGCATTATTCCCTATGGGGGAGCTACAATATATCCTATGGGGGGCAGAATTATACAGGCAGCATTATACCCTATGAGGGGCAGCATTATTCCCTATGGGGGGCAGCATTATTCCCTATGAGCCTATGAAGGAGGCAGCATTATTCCTTATGGGGGTAGCATTATTCCCTATGAGGGGGGCTGCATTCTACCCTATGGGGGGGGGGCAGCATTATTCCCTGTAGGGGGCAGCATTATTCCCTATGAGGGGTGTAGCATTATTCCCTATGGGGGCAGCATTATTCCCTATAGGGGGCAGCATTATTCCCTGTGGGGGAGCTATATTATACCCTTTGAGGAGGGCATCATTATTCCCTATGGGGGAGCTACATTATACCCTATGGGGGGCAGCAGTTTTCCCTATGGGAGAGCTACATTATACCTTATGAGGGGGGTAGGATTATTGCCTATGGAAAGCAGCATTATAGCCTATGGTGGGAGCTGTATTGTACCCTATGAGGGGGCAGCATTATTCCCTATGGGGGAGCTACATTCTACCCTATGGGGCAGCAGTATTCCCTATGGGGGAGCTACATTATACCCTATGAGGGGGGCAGCATTATTCCATATGGGGGAGCTACATTATACCCTGTGTGGCAGCATTATACCCTATGGGGGAGCTGCAATGTGTCCTATGAAGGGGCAGCATTACTTCCTATGGGGGAGCTACATTATACCCAGGGCCGGCTCCAGGTTTTTGAGGGCCCCGGACGAAAGAGTCTCAGTGGGCCCTCCCTTTAACACATGCCACGATTCATGATCGCATATAAACACAGCCATGTAGTATATGGAGCGCCCACAGACACAGGGCCACACGTTCTCGGTACCGGGCCTCTCTGGTTCGGTTCTGGAGCTGTCACGGTGGCTAGGCCCGATCCGCGACCCTGCTAAGGGGCATCCAATAAAGGTGGTACAGTCTGTCAGGGGTTCGTGATGCCACCTGTGGTGTTCGATAAGGGTGACCGACGCTGCTGTGGGGACCGCTGGGGTGATGGAATGGCAGCTAGATGGTATACCTTCCCACAGGTGAAGTATGTCCCCAGGGCTTCCCAGTAAGGTAGATGGTGATGGTGTGAGGTGCAGTCAATAACGAGGACACAAGGTTGCAGTCTATTTACCTCTTTACTGAAGACTTCAGGATCCGCAATCCAGAGCACGCTTAACAGGGCTATCTGAGACCAGCCGGTCCGATGGGCACTTCCAGAATTCCCTTTTGCAGGTGGAAATCGTTGCCTACCAATAGCGCCTGTGTGTTGTAGTGCTACCCTGCTGAGCATTCGGAATAGTCCTCACAACTTCTGTTCTCGTTCGTTCTTTCTAATGTGTTCCAGATGTTTCTAGTTCAACGTTTCCCAGGTATGTTATGGCTAGGACACACCCGTATGACGGGAAGGTCTGGAGGTCTTCCGGGACCCTAGAGACGCCCATCTCCCACTGTTGCCCCCTATGTCTTCGTAGGTGTTTAGGTGAGACAGCCAACCTATAATTAACTGTCCTGCGGAGTTTGAAGTAAGGCGTAGAGTCAGTTACTCCCTCGGTGTTCCGGGCACCGGCTACGCGCCTCAGTAGGATGTTGCCTCGGTCTCACGGCACGATTCCTACTGGCTCTCCTTTGTGCTTGATCTCGTTTCTCACTGTCTCACAATATCCTTCGCTTCGTGTCTCTTTCTTAGGATACCGCCGCGGGGTGTGCAGGCGCGGTTCCGTAACGGTCTATTCTGGTCACTAGGTGCCTGCCAGGTTCCCACGCCTGACAGGGACCCCCCTGTGTCTTCTCCCTGCAACACCCCCTGCCACGGGATGTTGCCTGAATCCAAGCTAGTCAGCTTCTGACTAACTTTCTATCCAACCCCTAGTTTTACCAGTGTGAGGAGTGGCCCAAATAAATAAAGCCTTTGGCTCCCCCTAGTGGCTGGAGTGTGAAGTGTAATGTGTGCTGGTGATACCTGGTCAGTAGAATTCCTTCAGTGCCATCAGACGTACCATCACTCCCCTTAGTGGCAGAGTGTCATACTGCAACGACCAGATCTCTGGGGCGCTGCATATATAACACAGCCCACGTAGTATATAGCACAGCCACGTAGCATATAACACAGCCATGTAGTATATAACAGCCCAGGTAGCATATAACACAGCCACATAGTATATAGCACAGCCCATATAGTATATAGCACAGCCACATAGTATATAACATGGCCCACGTAGTTTATAGAACAGCCATCCAGTATATAGCACAGCCCACGTAGCATATAACAGCCCACGTAGTATATAACACGGCCCACGTAGTATATAGAACAGCCATGTAGTTTATAGAGACACTTGCCCCATATAGTGCTGCACAAACGTTATGGCCCCATAGATGCTCCATACAGACACTTGCCCCATATAGTGCTGCACAAACGTTATGGCCCCATACAGACACTTGTCCCATATAGTGCTGCACAAACGTTATGGCCCCATAGATGCTCCATACAGACACTTGCCCCATTTGCTGTTGCTGCGATAAAAAAAAAAAAAAAATCACATACTCACCTCTCCGTCGCTCAGGCCCCCGGCACTTTCAATATTCACCTGTCCTCGTTCCAGCCGCCGCTCCATCTTCTTCAGCGTCTTCTGCACTGACGCTCAGGCAGAAGGCACGCACTAACCACGTCACCGCGCCCTCTGACCTCAGCGTCACTGCAGAGGACGTGGAAGACAGAGTGGCAGCTGGAACGAGGAGCAGGTGAATATCGCGCAGCGCAGCGCTCCCCTCCCCGTTATACTCACCTGCTCCTGGCGCTGTGCAGTCCCTGCCTCCCGGCGCCGGCAGCTACTTCCTGTATTGAGCGGCACCAGTCACCGTTACCGCTCATTACAGTAATGAATATGCGGCTCCACCCTTATGGGAGGTGGAGCCGCATATTCATTACTGTAATGAGCGGTACCATGTGACCGCTCAGTACAGGAAGAAGCTGGGGAGCCGGGGACCTGCAGGGACCGCGCTAGCCGCCAGGAGTAGATGAGTATAATTAGACAGCCCCCAGCCTCTCTCCCTCCACTGCCGAGTCAGCTCCGTGATGTGCCGCTAGCCGAGGGCCCCTTGGGGAGCGGTGGTCCTGGGCACTGGCAGCTTCCTGCCTTTAACACCGACCTTGAATGGGCCCCCCTGTCTTGCCAGGGCCCCGACACTTGCCCGGGTACGCCAGGTGCTGACTCCGGCCCTGATTATACCCTATTAGGGGGGCAGCATTATTCCCTATGGGTGAGCTGCATTATACCATATGGGGGACGCTGCATTATACCCTATGAGGGGGCAGCATTATGTCCTATGAAGGGGCTGCATTATACTCTGAGGGGACTACATGATTTTATGTGGGGGGCTGCATTATACTGCATGAGTGGGCTACATTAAATTATATGAAGGGGCTGCATTATACTCTGAGTGGGCTACATTATATTCTGAGAGGGGCTGTATTATACTATATGAAGGGTGCTGCATTGTACCCTATGAGGGGGTTACATTATATTCTATGGGGTGGCTGCATTATACCTTATGAGGGGCTTGCATTATACTCTATGAGGCTGGTTGCATTATACTCTATGGGGGGCTCCATTATAATCTAAGGGGGGCTGCATTATACTATATGAGGGATGCATTATATTCTGTGAGGGAGCTACATTATACTATATGAGGGGACTAATTTATATACTATGAGGGGGCTGCATTGTACCTTATGAGGTGGTGACTTTATATTCTATGAGTTGGCTACTTTATATTCTATGAGGGGGTTACTTTATATTCTATGAGAGGGGCTACCCCAACCCCTGCTACATAATTAAGACGTGTACTGCCATATATTATACCCTGATATTAGCGTGTTTTAATGCACAATTGGTGGTCTTGTATTTATTTCCTTGTAGCTACATAGTGGGCCCCAAGAATGATTTTCTCTGGTGGGCCCAAGGTGCTGCAGTCCGACGCTGCTCTCATCGCTACAGAAATGCCATACAAGTGTACTCTAAGTGTGATTTAGGCACACTGGGGCTCAGAATGGAGGGGACATTTGGATTTGGTAATGCAGAATTCACTGGATTTCTTTTGGGGGCTGAGGTGTTCCCAGAGCCTTTGTACTACCAGTAAAGTGGAAGCCCCCTATATTTCCGTTAATATATGACGGACCTGAGTGGGATTTGATTCTTTTTTGAATTGAGTTGAAGATTTTTTGGGGAAAATTTTGCATAACATTTAGGTTCTCATTTATCCAACGCTTAGGGCCGTATTTAGAATTTCTGCTGCCCTGGGCATTTTAGTGCTGCCTCCCCCTTTGGTGAGTATGACACTATCAGCAGTGACTTTGGCAAAAATCGCTAATGTGGAAGCAGCCTTTTGCAGCAGATCCGGCAGTTTTTTCACATCTGCCGAGTAACGGATCACTTACGGCAACACTGCGTTTGGCCTCATTCACTCCCTATGCAGAGGCGTAGCTAGAGCTTTTGCCGCCCGGGGCTACTCCCGAGTTTGGCGCCCCCCCCTCGCTCAATACACACAAAGGTTACCAAAAATAGCTTTCCTGTTTTGTAGAACTTAAACTGGGCCTAATGATGTCACCCCCACATGCCAAACCTGTGACTTTTAATTAATTAATATCAGAGAGAACAAATGACCGCCATACACAACAGAATCCACTATACCAAGACCAATAATATCACATACAGGAAGAAACACCACCACACCATGACCAGACCACATAGTGACCGAATAATACTATATACAAGGGACAAATACCGCCTCACCATGACCAGATCACATATTACCACCACTTGGTGACCAAATAGCACATACAAGGGACAAATACCACAACACCATTTCCAGACCACATATTACCACCACATAGTGACTGAATACTACAATACTTGATCAGTAATAAAAAAACCAAAACACAATACTATCACCATAAGTGCCAGTATTCACAGGAGATCTGTACTTAGTATGCAGTGTCTGTGTAGAGGTAATACAAAGATCGCTGGTGGTATTATACACAGGAGCTCTGTATATAATGTATAGGTAATACAGTGATCACTGGTGACATTGTACACAGGACCGCTGTATATACTATATAGTGTATAGTGTCAGTGTATAGGTAACACTGACTCACCAGTGACATCTCTAGATGAAGTCCTTCATCTTTCATCCAGCACAGACCACCATCATTTCTTCCAGCCAGGACTCGTTTCTGCAGGAAATAACACAGTTATCTCGAGCTCCGCTTGCAGAACACATTACTTAATTTTTTACAACTTCTACATTACACCACATGAAGAAAAAAAGGTGATATAGTGTCACTCTGCACAGTAACAGGACCGCCCCCCCCCATTTAAAACAGTATACTCAAAAAATGAAATAAATACATCACTGCAGTAATAATATCCCTTAATTAGCCCCTATGGTAATACTATTCCCCATCCTGGCCCCGTGTATCTCATTCCTGGCTCCAGCCATATGTTCTCCCATCCTGCACTCATGAGTATCCATTCTACCCCATAAGATCTCCCCATCCTTCCCCATCTGTCTCCATCGTATCCATCCTGCCCCATGATCCTGCACGATCTGTCTGCAATCCTGCCCCATGTCTTTCATTCTGCCCCGTGTCTCCAATCATGCCCCGTATCTACATTCTGCCCATGCCTCAAGTCCTGCCCCCAGTGTGTCTAGCAATCTGCCCCAGTGTGTCCAGCAAGCTGCCCCAGTGTGTCCAGCATATTACCCCCAGTGTGTCCAGCATATTACCTCCAGGTTGTCCAGCAATCTGCCCCAGTGTGTCCAGCACATGACCCCCAGTGTGTCCAGCAATCTGCCCCATTATGTGCAGCAATCTGCCCCAGTGTCCAGCATTGCCCCAGTGTGTCCAGCATTGCCCCCAGTGTGTCCAGAAATCTGCCCCAGGGTCTCCAGCATTGCCCCAGTGTGTCCAGCATTGCCCCCAGTGTGTCCAGCAATCTGCCCCAGTGTCCAGCATTGCCCCAGTGTGTCCAGCAATCTGCCCCAGGGTCTACAACAACATTGCCCCAGTGTGTCCAGCATTGCCCCCAGTGTGTCCAGCATTGCCCCCAGTGTGTCCAGCATTGCCCCCAGTGTGTCCAGAAATCTGCCCCAGTGTCCAGCATTGCCCCAGTGTGTCCAGCAATCTGCCCCAGTGTCCTGCATTGCCCCAGTGTGTCCAGAAATCTGCCCCAGGGTCTCCAGAATTGCCCCAGTGTGTCCAGCATTGCCCCCAGTCTGCCCAGTAATCTGCCCCAGGGTCTCCAGCATTGCCCCAGTGTGTCCAGCATTGCCCCCAGTGTGTCCAGCATTGCCCCCAGTGTGTCCAGCAATCTGCCCCAGTGTCCAGCATTGCCCCAGTGTGTCCAGCATTGCCCCCAGTGTGTCCAGCAATCTGCCCCAGTGTCCAGCATTGCCTCAGTGTGTCCAGCAATCTGCCCCAGGGTCTACAGCATTGCCCCAGTGTGTCCAGCATTGCCCCCAGTGTGTCCAGCATTGCCCCCAGTGTGACCAGCATTGCCCCCAGTGTGTCCAGCAATCTGTCCCAGTGTCCAGCATTGCCCCAGTGTGTCCAGCAATCTGCCCCAGTGTCCAGCATTCCCCCAGTGTGTCCAGAAATCTGCCCCAGGGTCTCCAGCATTGCCCCAGTGTGTCCAGCATTGCCCCCAGTGTGTCCAGCAATCTGCCCCCAGTGTGCCAAGCAATCTGCCCCAGGGTCTCCAGCATTGCCCCAGTGTGTCCAGCATTGCCCCCAGTGTGTCCAGCATTGCCCCCAGTGTGTCCAGCAATCTGCCCCAGTGTGTCCAGCATTGCTCCCAGTGTGTCCAGCAATCTGCCCCAGTGTCCAGCATTGCCCCAGTGTGTCCAGAAATCTGCCCCAGGATCTCCAGCATTGCCCCAGTGTGTCCAGCATTGCCCCCAGTGTGTCCAGCAATCTGCCCCCAGTGTGCCCAGCAATCAGCCCCAGGGTCTCCAGCATTGCACCACTGTGTCCAGCATTGCCCCCAGTGTGTCCAGCATTACCCCAGTGTGTCCAGCAATCTGCCCCAGTGACCAGCATTGCCCCAGCGTGTCCAGCAATCTGCCCCAGTGTCCAGCATTGCCCCAGTGTCCAGAAATCTGCCCCAGGGTCTCCAGCATTGCCCCAGTGTGTCCAGAAATCTGCCCCAGTGTGTCCAGAAATCTGCCCCAGTGTGTCCAGAAATCTGCCCCAGTGTGTCCAGAAATCTACCCCAGTGTGTCCAGAAATCTGCCCCAGGGTCTCCAGCATTGCCCCCAGACAGACAGAGTCAGACAAAGAAAAAAAAAAGTAAAATCCTCACCTCTCCCGTTCCCAGCGCAGGTCCGGTGCACTCAGCGTCTCTCCGGCTCTGTAACGCTCAGGACAGAGGCTGGGCGCGCAGTGATGACGTCATCGCACCCTCTGCCGTGAGACGTCAGAGGGCGCTGAAGACGCTGCAGCTACCGCGCAGCCGCAGGAACCAGGAGAGGTGAGTATTAGCGCTGGCACGGGGGGGCCGCCCGAAGATTTCAAGGGCCCACGTCTTTTTTTTTTTTCCCTCCCTCCGGTGACCCGCCCCCCACAGTGAGCCGCCCGGGGCGGCCCGCCCCCCCCCCCCCCTTCCTACGCCACTGTCCCTATGGGACTTGCGGACATGTGCGGCACTTGCAGTTTTGCAGCGATCCGGTAAATGCTGTACTTGCGGCAATGGGGAAAAAAACGCTGCTAGCAGTGTTTTTTTTGTCTCACAAGTGCAAAACCGCAAGTGCCGCACATGTCCGCAAGTAGCCATCACTACCTGTCCCTGCACGTTGCTAGCTCATCCCTAACCATCCCTCCCTGGCCTAAAACTACACTATAAAGGTTTAGAAAAACAATTTATTACCTAACATATTCCTATGATAATGAGGCTCCAGGCTACAGCGTAGACTGGGACGGGCAGTCTCCGGGTCTCCATTCTCTCTCTGTGCACAACCTCAGTCCCTGCCTTACTGCCTGTGTAATGTCTGTCTTTGTGTGCCCAAATACGGCATATTCCCCTCCTCACTGGCATGCATGCAGTAAGTGCAGCGCCCCAGAGACCTGGTCGTTGCAGTATGGCACTCTGCCGCTAAGGAGAGTGGCGGTACGTCTGATGGCACTAAAGAGTTCTCCTGACCAGGTATCACCAGAACACATTACACTTCACACTCCGGCCACTAGGGGGAGAAAAAGGCTTTATTTATTGGGCCACTCCTCACACTGGTAAAACTAGGGGCTGGGGAGGAAGTTAGTTAGAAGCTGACTGGGTTGGAACCAGGCAACATCCCGTGGCAGGGGGTGTTGCAGGGAGAAGGCACAGGGGAGTCCCTGTCAGGCGTGGGAACCTGGCAGGTGCCTAGCGAACACAACAGAACGTAGCGGAACCGCGCTTGCACACCTTGCGGAGGTGTCCTAAGAAAGAGAAAAGAAGGGAAGAATATTGTGGAACAGTGTAAACGAGATCAGCACAAAGGAGAACCAGTAAGAGTCGTGCCGAGAGAGAGAGGCAACATCTTACTGAGGCACGTAGTCGGTGGCCGGATCACCGTAGGAGTAACTGACTTCAGGCCTTACTTCAAATTCCACTGGACAGTTAATTATAGGTTGGCTGTCTACCTTCTACACCTATGAAGACATAGGGGGCAACATTGGGAGAGGGGCGTCTCTAGGGTCCCGGAAGACCTCCAAGCCTTCCCGTCAAATGGGTGGCGTCCTAGCCATACCATATCTGGGGGACGTTAGAAACTAGTAACATCTGGAACCAAAGAACGAGAGAGAGAGAGAAATCTGTAGAGAACGAACGAACGAGAACAGCAGTTGTGAGGACTATTCCAAATGCTCAGCAGGGTATGACTACAACACACAGGCGCTATTGGTAGGCAACGATTTCCATCTACGAGGGAAACTCTGGATGTGCCCATCGGACCGGCCGGTCTCTGATAGCCCGGTTGAACGTGACTGAGGATATTGAAGCCTTCAGTAAAGAGGTAAAGAGACTGCAACCTTGTGTCCTCGTTATTGCCTGCACTTCACACCATCACCATCCACCCTACTGGGAAGCCCTGGGGACATACTTCACCTGTGGGAAGGTATACCATCCAGCTGCCATTTCATCACCCCAGTGGACCCCACAGCAGCGTCGGTCACCCTGACCGAACACCACAGGTGGCATCACGAACCCCTGACAGACTGTGCTACCACCTTCATTGGACGCCCCTTAGCAGGGTCGCGGACCAGGTCTAGCCAGCGTGACAGCCTCAGAACCGAACCCGAGAGGCCCGGTACCGAAACGCGTGGCCCTGTGTCTGGGGGCGCTCCAACTTGGCGTCACGAACAGGATCGTACTTAAGCCTGAAGAATTGGGTCATGTGTGCCTTAGAACTGTGATTGAGACGTGTTGGAATTGTGATTTATTGCAAGGACTGTGCATTGCTATTGACGCAAGATTCCCGCCAAAACTGCCGCCATTGCCGCGCCACGAGGAGCGCAGGAGAAGAAGAAAGGCGTGGAAGTGGGTGTAGAAGAACCACAGAGCGCGAACGATAATGGCCGCCCAGTCTAAGCATTGCTGTATCCTGAGGGTGGGCCCGTCAGCCGCTGTGGTCCGCCTTCTCATCCTCTATGGAGAGTGGGGACAGTGGGGACGGAGCCGCCCACGAAAGAGAGCCCGGGAAGAAGATCTGGAGAAGGGGACAAAGATGGCGACTCCCAGGCCACCGCATGGAGACGACCCGGCCAGGCGCAGGCCTGTACCGCCTGCGGCGATCCCAGAGTCACCGCCGCTGCAGGACTTGACTGCTGTGAAGCCGCCTGAGGGAAAACCTGGAGGGCGGATGCCTGACGGCTGGGTGGCTGCCGCCGAGGCTCGGCGGCTGGCACGTTGCCTGGAAGCCCGCGCCCAAGTGAGTTCCCGGTTGGGCCGCCCGACGGAGATCCGTCTGTCCCCTGTGTCCCCTCCTCTGCCCACTCTGGCTCCGTCAGGACTTTGCACCCGGCCAGGGAGTTGTGCCCCGCAGGAGTGGGACTTAAGAATCCTGCCGGTGACGGAGCACCAGCGACGCCCAGTGGCGGCTTGGAGGAAACAGCCGCGACCTGTGGACGTGATAGACCTCACCGGAGAGGAGAAGGTTCCGCCGTCGCACTGGGGAGTGGTGGTCTTCTACAACCCCAGGCAGGAGAGGGGGGTTATCCAGGAGATCGGAGAACCCCTGCAGGTCCGTGTCGACCGGAGTGAAGTGGAACCCCGCTATGGGACGAGTGAGGAGACCCGTGACCTGAGGCCAGGTGATGTTGTGACCTATACCCGGTGGCAAAGGGAGGCCGGCTGGGTGGCCAGAGGTGTCCAATGATGCGCGGCCCTACAGGTGGAAGCTGGAGCTCCAGAGGAAGGGGTCCCTGTTGTGGACCACCAAGCGAGCCCGGCCCCGCGAGCAACTGTGGATTCCACCCGTGCGCAACAGAAAGGAGTGGACTGTGAGGTAAGACCACAACCTCCCCAGCACTAAACCTCGAAACCCCAAGATTTGTACCTGCTGCTACCTTCAACCCGTCCAGGGTTAACTCCAGGGATCCCTTCGTTTCCCCGGGATCCCTATTGGTTCTCCTATTGTTTTCTACTGTTGTCCTACGTTTATCATTGTTCTAAAGACTGCCGGATCATGAACAGTGAATGATTCAGAACTGCTTTGTAAATAGTTTGCACCTTCTTAAAGGTGCTCCCTACTGGTTTTATAAGCCAACGAAGACTTTGCGAAGACATGATGCAGAAGGACTTGCTTGCTGTGAACTTGCTTGCTGAAAGAGAATCTGCACCAGAGACTTGGGTCCCTCTTAAAGGGAATGTTTGATGATTACTTTCATAAAGGTTGAAACGTTAATAATGTTGAAGAATTTAGACAGTTAATAATGTTGATAAAGATTGAGGACAGGAAAGTCTGAAAGTGAACCCGTAGGGGTTAGAGAGAGAGTCCTCCTGAGAAATGTAGAAAGATGGTTGGTACAATGACAGTAGGCCCAGCCAAGGAGCTAGGCGGTCCTGCATTGGGGAAGTGGAATGGAAAGAAACGAGTTATGTAGCATTCTATGATAGGTCTTTAGTGGGTTCAGTGAATACGCCCTTAAAGGAAGAGTTAGTTTATTGTTCAAAATTTGCACTTAGTAGAATACCCGTCTGGGTACTAAAAGTTATTTATAGTCTAAATGTTATTTAAAACTATTTAATCTTGTTATTGTTTGCAACGTTCAAGCGTCCTCACCTCCCATAAAGGGAAGCACCTTTTCTAATTACTTGTTCCTAGCATTCTAAAATTTTTTTGTATGTCTTGCACTGTATTATATTGTTGTTCTTCTTTCCAGTCCAGGAGTACTGGATTTAACCGGGGAGAGTGCAGCGCCCCAGAGACCTGGTCGTTGCAGTATGGCACTCTGCCGCTAAGGAAAGTGGCGGTACGTCTGATGGCACTAAAGAGTTCTCCTGACCAGGTATCACCAGAACACATTACACTTCACACTCCGGCCACTAGGGGGAGAAAAAGGCATTATTTATTGGGCCACTCCTCACACTGGTAAAACTAGGGGCTGGGGAGGAAGTTAGTTAGAAGCTGACTGGGTTGGAACTAGGCAACATCCCGTGGCAGGGGGTGTTGCAGGGAGAAGGCACAGGGGAGTCCCTGTCAGGCGTGGGAACCTGGCAGGTGCCTAGCGAACACAACAGAACGGAACGGAACTGCGCCTGCACACCTTGCGGCGGTGTCCTAAGCAAGAGAAAAGAAGGGAAGAATATTGTGGAACAGTGTAAACGAGATCAGCACAAAGGAGAGCCAGTAAGAGTCGTGCTGAGAGAGAGAGGCAACATCTTACTGAGGCACGTAGTCAGTGGCCGGATCACCGTAGGAGTAACTGACTTCAGGCCTTACTTCAAATTCTGCTGGACAGTTAATTATAGGTTGGCTGTCTACCTTCTACACCTATGAAGACATAGGGGGCAACCTTGGGAGAGGGGCATCTCTAGGGTCCCGGAAGACCTCCAAGCCTTCCCGTCAAACGGGTGGCGTCCTAGCCATACCATATCTGGGGGACGTTAGAAACTAGTAACATCTGAAACCAAAGAATGAGAGAGAGAGAGAGAAAGCTGTAGAGAACGAACGAACAAGAACAGCAGTTGTGAGGACTATTCCGAATGCTCAGCAGGGTAGGACTACAACACACAGGCGCTAGAGTTGAGCGACCTTGACCTTTTTAGAGTCGAGCCGGGTTTTGCGAAACCCGACTATGTCCAAAGTCGGGTCGAGTGAAATCGGCCGATTATGACGTAAAGTCGGGATCGACCGAAACACGAAACCCAATGCAAGTCAATGGGGCAGCATAGTCGGCAGTGAGTGGGGGCCAGGAAAACACCTAGAGTGGCCATTTTAATGTCAAAACCATCCATTCTTCTTAATGAAGCTTGTCAAGCGTAATTTACCTTATAATAATTGGAAGGCATTTGAAATTGGGGGTCATTTGGCTAAAGTTGTGGGGGGTAGGGCTGGTTCAAGTAATTAGTGGGCCCAGGAAATCTGGACCACGTCACGGCAGTGGAGCAGGGAGAGGTAAGTATTTCAACTTTGCAAGTGCTGTGAACCTGAGCAAGCAGGGGGGGCCCACTCGTTGGCATTGGCACTGGCACAGGGCCCCTCAAAGTACAGCGGTGTGTTTGCACGGCGGGGGCGCCTCCCACCGGCAGCAACACTTTTGCGTACTATGAGAGGCCCTGTGCCAGTGACGTCGCCAACTAGTATTCCTCCCCCCACCTGATGAAGGAACCTGCACTTTCATCTGCACCTTCCTCTTTGTCCCCGTGTAAGGTGGTATGGTATGCGGGAAGAGCAACCTGACTTTCAGCAGGGTCACAATGTTGTTGTGTAGCGTGCACGGGGAATGTTGCGTTATGGGTCAATGTACCAGCAGACTCATCTATCACTGGCTGGGCAATGGGCACGATGAAGTGGAAACACAGATATAGGCCCAAAGAAGAAAGTGGGCTAAATGCAGTTCAAAATTGGTAACACAGGAATAACCAGGGGGCATTGCAGTGGAGGACAACTGGAATGAGAGGCTGACACAGAGAGTAGGGCCAAATCAGTAAGTAGTCGAAATGCAGTTCAAAATTGGCAACCGTAGTAAACAGGCGGCACAGCTTTGTTCAGTGGAGGAGAACAGCAAGGAGTGGCAGACACCGATAGTAGGCCCCAAACCAACTAGTACGCCAAATGCAGTTGTTCCATTTAACCACAATTTAATGAGAGCCTGAAGATAGAAGCTCAGGAAAGGCAACCTGGGGAACACCTTGGAGTGTAACACACCATCTCTCTCCACCCCATACCCATTTTGTATGGCCTAATGCAGTGTACTTTTCTACAACTACTAAACGAGAGTCGGAAGACCGAAGCAATGGCAAGGAAACCTGGGGAACACCTTAGAGTGTAACACACCCTCTCTCTACACCCCATACCCAATTTGAAGGCCTAATGCAGTGTAGTTTCCAAGAACTACTAAACGAGAGCCGGAAGATCGAAGCTCAGGAAAGGCAACCTGGGGAACACCTTGGAGTGTAACACACCCTCTCGCTACACCCCATACCCAATTTGAAGGCCTAATGCAGCGTAGTTTCCAACAACTACTAAACGAGAGCCGGAAGATCGAAGCTCAGGAAAGGCAACCTGGGGAACACCTTGGAGTGGAACACACCATCTCTCTACACCCCATACCCAATTTGAAGGCCTAATGCAGAGTAGTTTCCAAGAACTACTAAACGAGAGCCGGAAGATCGAAGCTCAGGAAAGGCAACCTGGGGAACACCTTGGAGTGTAACACAACGTCTCTCTACACGACGGAAGGGCTGATTCTTAGGAAGGAAGGCTGTTGGAAATAAGCATTGCGCGTCCGAGGGTGATTATATTCTTATTAGGTATATACTCACCCTCGGACGCGCCCTGCTTCTTTATTTGGAATGAATGTTTATTTGCAATGTGGTGTTGACTTTCTCTATTATTTTGGTAATTAATGATTTTATTATTTTCATTATTTTGCATCTTCTCGGCAATAATATAAAGAAGACGCGACAGGACAACACTCGGTGGATGCCATATGTGTGTTTTCAATTTAAAAAAACTTTCAGTTAACTACTTGCAGGAGAAAGTAATTGTAGCTGGTGGCCATTTTTAGTACTGTACCAGATTAGAGTTGTGTGTTTGTTTTTAATGTTAAAATGTCTGCATTTGATATCTCACCAGTATTTTCTTTTTTATAAGCAAAATACTTATTTTTATATTTTCTGATGTTGGTTCCAGGGGTACACGGCCAGCAGTGCCCTGGTCAGTGTAGTAGTAGTTGAAAGAATGGACCGCAGACAGGCATCGAAGGCCTAAAATAATAACACATGGCTGTAGGCAATTTTAAATTGGTTCCAGGGGTACACGGACAGCAGTGGTGTGGTCAGTGGAGGCCTAGTGGAAGGAGTGACCGCAGACAGGCATCGAAGGCCTAAAATAATAACACATGGCTGTAGGCAATTTTAAATTGGTTCCAGGGGTACACGGGCAGCAGTGACCTGGTCAGTGTAGTAGTAGTTGAAAGAATGGACCGCAGACAGGCATCGAAGGCCTAAAATAAAAAAATTGGGCTGGCTGTAGGCAATTTTAAATTGGTTCCAGGGGTACACGGACAGCAGTGGTGTGGTCAGTGGAGGCCTAGTGGAAGGAGTGACCGCAGACAGGCATCGAAGGCCTAAAATAATAACACATGGCTGTAGGCAATTTTAAATTGGTTCCAGGGGTACACGGACAGCAGTGGTGTGGTCAGTGGAGGCCTAGTGGAAGGAGTGACCGCAGACAGGCATCGAAGGCCTAAAATAATAACACATGGCTGTAGGCAATTTTAAATTGGTTACAGGGGTACACGGACAGCAGTGACCTGGTCAGTGTAGTAGTAGTTGAAAGAATGGACCGCAGACAGGCATCGAAGGCCTAAAATAAAAAAATTGGGCTGGCTGTAGGCAATTTTAAATTGGTTCCAGGGGTACACGGACAGCAGTGGTGTGGTCAGTGGAGGCCTAGTGGAAGGAGTGACCGCAGACAGGCATCGAAGGCCTAAAATAATAACACATGGCTGTAGGCAATTTTAAATTGGTTCCAGGGGTACACGGACAGCAGTGGTGTGGTCAGTGGAGGCCTAGTGGAAGGAGTGACCGCAGACAGGCATCGAAGGCCTAAAATAATAACACATGGCTGTAGGCAATTTTAAATTGGTTCCAGGGGTACACGGACAGCAGTGACCTGGTCAGTGTAGTAGTAGTTGAAAGAATGGACCGCAGACAGGCATCGAAGGCCTAAAATAAAAAAATTGGGCTGGCTCTAGGCAATTTTAAATTGGTTCCAGGGGTACACGGACAGCAGTGGTGTGGTCAGTGGAGGCCTAGTGGAAGGAGTGACCGCAGACAGGCATCGAAGGCCTAAAATAATAACACATGGCTGTAGGCAATTTTAAATTGGTTCCAGGGGTACACGGACAGCAGTGACCTGGTCAGTGTAGTAGTAGTTGAAAGAATGGACCGCAGACAGGCATCGAAGGCCTAAAATAAAAAAATTGGGCTGGCTGTAGGCAATTTTAAATTGGTTCCAGGGGTACACGGGCAGCAGTGGTGTGGTCAGTGGAGGCCTAGTGGAAGGAGTGACCGCAGACAGGCATCGAAGGCCTAAAATAATAACACATGGCTGTAGGCAATTTTAAATTGGTTCCAGGGGTACACGGACAGCAGTGGTGTGGTCAGTGGAGGCCTAGTGGAAGGAGTGACCGCAGACAGGCATCGAAGGCCTAAAATAATAACACATGGCTGTAGGCAATTTTAAATTGGTTCCAGGGGTACACGGACAGCAGTGACCTGGTCAGTGTAGTAGTAGTTGAAAGAATGGACCGCAGACAGGCATCGAAGGCCTAAAATAAAAAAATTGGGCTGGCTGTAGGCAATTTTAAATTGGTTCCAGGGGTACACGGACAGCAGTGGTGTGGTCAGTGGAGGCCTAGTGGAAGGAGTGACCGCAGACAGGCATCGAAGGCCTAAAATAATAACACATGGCTGTAGGCAATTTTAAATTGGTTCCAGGGGTACACGGACAGCAGTGGTGTGGTCAGTGGAGGCCTAGTGGAAGGAGTGACCGCAGACAGGCATCGAAGGCCTAAAATAATAACACATGGCTGTAGGCAATTTTAAATTGGTTCCAGGGGTACACGGACAGCAGTGACCTGGTCAGTGTAGTAGTAGTTGAAAGAATGGACCGCAGACAGGCATCGAAGGCCTAAAATAAAAAAATTGGGCTGGCTGTAGGCAATTTTAAATTGGTTCCAGGGGTACACGGGCAGCAGTGGTGTGGTCAGTGGAGGCCTAGTGGAAGGAGTGACCGCAGACAGGCATCGAAGGCCTAAAATAATAACACATGGCTGTAGGCAATTTTAAATTGGTTCCAGTGGTACACGGACAGCAGTGGTGTGGTCAGTGGAGGCCTAGTGGAAGGAGTGACCGCAGACAGGCATCGAAGGCCTAAAATAATAACACATGGCTGTAGGCAATTTTAAATTGGTTCCAGGGGTACACGGGCAGCAGTGACCTGGTCAGTGTAGTAGTAGTTGAAAAAATGGACCGCAGACAGGCATCGAATGCCTAAAATAATAACACATGGCTGTAGGCAATTTTAAATTGGTTCCAGGGGTACACGGGCAGCAGTGACCTGGTCAGTGTAGTAGTAGTTGAAAGAATGGACCGCAGACAGGCATCGAAGGCCTAAAATAAAAAAATTGGGCTGGCTGTAGGCAATTTTAAATTGGTTCCAGGGGTACACGGACAGCAGTGGTGTGGTCAGTGGAGGCCTAGTGGAAGGAGTGACCGCAGACAGGCATCGAAGGCCTAAAATAATAACACATGGCTGTAGGCAATTTTAAATTGGTTCCAGGGGTACACGGACAGCAGTGGTGTGGTCAGTGGAGGCCTAGTGGAAGGAGTGACCGCAGACAGGCATCGAAGGCCTAAAATAATAACACATGGCTGTAGGCAATTTTAAATTGGTTCCAGGGGTACACGGACAGCAGTGGTGTGGTCAGTGGAGGCCTAGTGGAAGGAGTGACCGCAGACAGGCATCGAAGGCCTAAAATAATAACACATGGCTGTAGGCAATTTTAAATTGGTTCCAGGGGTACACGGGCAGCAGTGACCTGGTCAGTGTAGTAGTAGTTGAAAGAATGGACCGCAGACAGGCATCGAAGGCCTAAAATAAAAAAATTGGGCTGGCTGTAGGCAATTTTAAATTGGTTCCAGGGGTACACGGGCAGCAGTGGTGTGGTCAGTGGAGGCCTAGTGGAAGGAGTGACCGCAGACAGGCATCGAAGGCCTAAAATAATAACACATGGCTGTAGGCAATTTTAAATTGGTTCCAGGGGTACACGGGCAGCAGTGACCTGGTCAGTGTAGTAGTAGTTGAAAAAATGGACCGCAGACAGGCATCGAATGCCTAAAATAATAACACATGGCTGTAGGCAATTTTAAATTGGTTCCAGGGGTACACGGGCAGCAGTGGTGTGGTCAGTGGAGGCCTAGTGGAAGGAGTGACCGCAGACAGGCATCGAAGGCCTAAAATAATAACACATGGCTGTAGGCAATTTTAAATTGGTTCCAGGGGTACACGGGCAGCAGTGGTGTGGTCAGTGGAGGCCTAGTGGAAGGAGTGACCGCAGACAGGCATCGAAGGCCTAAAATAATAACACATGGCTGTAGGCAATTTTAAATTGGTTCCAGGGGTACACGGGCAGCAGTGACCTGGTCAGTGTAGTAGTAGTTGAAAAAATGGACCGCAGACAGGCATCGAATGCCTAAAATAATAACACATGGCTGTAGGCACTTTTAAATTGGTTCCAGGGGTACACGGGCAGCAGTGGTCTGGTCAGTGGAAGTCTAGTGGAAGGAGTGACCGCAGACAGGCTTCGAAGGCCTAACATAACAAAATTGGGCTGGCTGTAGGCACTTTAAATTGGTTCCAGGGGTACATGGGCAGCAGTGTATGGTCAGTGGAAGTCTAGTGGAAGGAGTGACGGCAGACAGTCTTCGAAGGCCTAACATAACAAAATTGGGCTGACTGTAGGCACTTTTAAATTGGTTCCAGGGTAACACGGCCAGCAGTGGCCTGGTCAGTGTAGTAGTTGTAGAAAGAAGGGACCGCAGACAGGCTTCGAAGGCCTAACATAACAAAAATGTCAAAACAATGGTATTGTCAGTGCCAGGCATTGAAGGATGTCAGCGGCTAGACTACACATTGGTGAAGCTGTGAGAGATAATTTTGCTAGTGGTAGAGCACTGTTTGAGCTGGGGGGGGGAACTGTCTTGTGGCCGGCGGTACAGGCACAGGGCCCCTCATATTACAACGGTGTGTCTGACGTTGGGTGCGCACCACCACCGCCAGAGACACTTTATTGTACTATGAGGGACCCAGTGGCAGTGCCGTCGACCAAAAGCGGCCACACCCACCTCTTCAGACAAACAGCACTCTCAAGGGTCCAAGCGCAAAGTGGCGATAGCACGGCCCCGTGTGGGGAGTTTGGCCATTTCGTGAGGTGGAAACATGTCGTATGCTGGACAATCAGGTGAAGAAAATTACGAGATTGGAAAAGTCATTCAGAATAGTCCACAGGCAAGACCTTTTCATAGGAAAGCTAGGTGTCAGCCGGGCAGGGTGGGGCAAAAGATTTTGAAATCCAGTTGTGGTTCATTTTAATGAAGGTTAGATCATCTACATTTTGGGTAGCCAGACGAGTCCTTTTTTCTGTTAGTATTGAACCTGCAGCACTGAATACTCTTTCTGATAGGACACTAGCTGCCGGGCAAGCAAGCTCCTGCAATGCATATTCTGCCAATTCTGGCCAGGTGTCTAATTTGGATGCCCAGTAATCAAATGGGAATGACGGTTGAGGGAGAACGTCGATAAGGGATGAAAAATAGTTTGT
The DNA here is from genome assembly GCF_032444005.1 of Ranitomeya imitator. Lineage (NCBI taxonomy): Eukaryota > Metazoa > Chordata > Amphibia > Anura > Dendrobatidae > Ranitomeya > Ranitomeya imitator. The sequence goes on along the minus strand of NC_091282.1, from coordinate 77,669,959 downwards.
AACCATACTGGACAAATGTTGTCTCCTGTCACTTTGAATTGATGCTGCAGTACCTGTCCTGTCTGCGGTCATAGAAAAATCACTCCACAACCTGGTCAGAAAACCCCTCTGTCCAACGCCACTTCTGATTTCTGCCCCTCTAACACCTCTGGTCTGCTGGCCCCTGGAGCTCGTGTGAGAACGATCACGGGCGCTGTGTGCAGGGAATGCCAGAAGCAAACGGTCAACAAGAGTTGATTGTTTTGTTGCTAATATTAGTTCCAAGTTCTCATGTGGCATAATATTTTGCAATTTGCCTTTATAGCGAGGATCAAGGAGGCAGGCCAACCAGTAATCGTCATCGTTCATCATTTTTGTAATGCGTGTGTCCCTTTTGAGGATACGCAAGGCATAATCCGCCATGTGGGCCAAAGTTCCCGTTGTCAAATCTGCGGTTGTGCTTGGTTGAGGGGCAGTTGCAGGCAAATCTACGTCACTTGTGTCCCTCAAAAAACCAGAACCCGGCCTTGCCACGCCACCAATTTCCCGTGCCCCCGGGAAAGCTTCCTCATTAAAAATATACTCATCCCCATCATCCTCCTCATCCTCCACCTCCTCTTCGCCCGGTACCTCGTCATGTACACTGCCCTGACCAGACAATCGCTGACTGTCATCAAGGCTTTCCTCTTCCTCTGGTGCAGACGCCTGATCCTTTATGTGCGTCAAACTTTGCATCAGCAGACGCATTAGGGGGATGCTCATGCTTATTATGGCGTTGTCTGCACTAACCAGCCGTGTGCATTCCTCAAAACACTGAAGGACTTGACACATGTCTTGAATCTTCGACCACTGCACACCTGACAACTCCATGTCTGCCATCCTACTGCCTGCCCGTGTATGTGTATCCTCCCACAAAAACATAACAGCCCGCCTCTGTTTGCACAGTCTCTGAAGCATGTGCAGTGTTGAGTTCCACCTTGTTGCAACGTCTATGATTAGGCGATGCTGGGGAAGGTTCAAAGAACGCTGATAGGTCTGCATACGGCTGGAGTGTACAGGCGAACGGCGGATATGTGCGCAAAGTCCACGCACTTTGAGGAGCAGGTCGGATAACCCCGGATAACTTTTCAGGAAGCACTGCACCACCAGGTTTAAGGTGTGAGCCAGGCAAGGAATGTGTTTCAGTTGGGAAAGGGAGATGGCAGCCATGAAATTCCTTCCGTTATCACTCACTACCTTGCCTGCCTCAAGATCTACAGTGCCCAGCCACGACTGCGTTTCTTGCTGCAAGAACTCGGACAGAACTTCCGCGGTGTGTCTATTGTCGCCCAAACACTTCATAGCCAATACAGCCTGCTGACGTATGCCAGTAGCTGCCCCATAATGGGAGACCTGGTGTGCAACAGTGGCAGGTGCGGATGGAGTGTTTGTGCGACTGCGGTCTGTGGACGAGCTCTTGCTTCTGCAGGAGGACGAGGAGGAGGAGGAGGAGGGGGTGCGAACGGCTACAGACAACTGTTTACTAGACCGTGGGCTAGGCAGAACTGTCCCAAACTTGCTGTCCCCTGTGGACCCTGAATCCACTACATTTACCCAGTGTGCCGTGATGGACACGTAACGTCCCTGGCCATGCCTACTGGTCCATGCATCTGTTGTCAGGTGCACCTTTGTGCTCACAGATTGCCTGAGTGCATGGACGATGCGCTCTTTAACATGCTGGTGGAGGGCTGGGATGGCTTTTCTGGAAAAAAAGTGTCGACTGGGTAGCTCGTAGCGTGGTACAGCGTAGTCCATCAGGTCTTTGAAAGCTTCGCTTTCAACTAACCGGTAGGGCATCATCTCTAACGAGATTAGTCTAGCTATGTGGGCGTTCAAACCCTGTGTACGCGGATGCGAGGCTAAGTATTTCCTTTTTCTAACCATAGTCTCATGTAGGGTGAGCTGGACTGGAGAGCTGGAGATCGTGGAACTAGCGGGGGTGCCGGTGGACATGGCAGACTGAGAGACGGTGGGAGATGGTATTGTTGCCGCCGGTGCCCTAGATGCAGTGTTTCCTACTACGAAACTGGTGATTCCCTGACCCTGACTGCTTTGGCCTGGCAAAGATACCTGCACAGATACAGCAGGTGGTGCGCTAAATGGTGGTCCTACACTGCCGGAAGGGATGTTGCGTTGATGACTAGCTTCATTGGCCGAGGGTGCAACAACCTTAAGGGACGTTTGGTAGTTAGTCCAAGCTTTCAAATGCATGGTGGTTAAATGTCTATGCATGCAACTAGTATTGAGACTTTTCAGATTCTGACCTCTGCTTAAGGAAGTAGAACATTTTTGACAGATGACTTTGCGCTGATCAATTGGATGTTGTTTAAAAAAATGCCAGACTGCACTCTTTCTAGCATCGGATACCTTTTCAGGCATTGCAGACTGAGCTTTAACCGGATGGCCACGCTGTCCTCCACCAGGTTTTGGCTTTGCCACGCGTTTTGGGCAAGATACGGGCCCGGCAGATGGAACCTGTGGCGATGTTGATGCCTGCTGCGGCCCCTCCTCCTCCTCTGCTTCAGAACTGCTGCCGCCTGCACCCTGTTCCCCCAATGGCTGCCAATCGGGGTCAAGAACTGGGTCATCTAATAACTCTTCTTGTACCTCCTGCGCAACTTCGTCTGTGTCACCGTGTCGTTCGGTGGTATAGCGTTCGTGATGGGGCAACATAGTCTCATCAGGGTCTGATTCTTGATCAGCACCCTGCGAGGGCAATGTTGTGGTCTGAGTCAAAGGACCAGCATAGTAGTCTGGCTGTGGCTGTGCGTCAGTGCACTCCATGTCAGATTCAATTTGTAATGGGCATGGACTGTTAACTGCTTCACTTTCTAAGCCAGGGACGGTATGTGTAAAGAGCTCCATGGAGTAACCCGTTGTGTCGCCTGCTGCATTCTTCTCTGTTGTTGTTTTTGCTGAAGAGGACAAGGAAGTGACTTGTCCCTGACCGTGAACATCCACTAACGACGCGCTGCTTTTACTTTTACCAGTTTCACGAGATGAGGCAAAAGAGCTAGAGGCTGAGTCAGCAAGATAAGCCAAAACTTGCTCTTGCTGCTCCGGCTTTAAAAGCGGTTTTCCTAATCCCAGAAAAGGGAGCGTTCGAGGCCTTGTGTAGCCGGACGACGAACCTGGCTCCACAGCTCCAGACTTAGGTGCAATATTTTTTCCCCCACGACCACCTGATGCTCCACCACTACCACTACCCTCATTACCAGCTGACAATGAACGCCCCCGGCCACGACCTCTTCCACTAGACTTCCTCATTGTTTTAAAAACGTAACCAAACTAACGTTATTTGTTGCAGTCACACAACTTACACGGTGAGCTATAACTTCAGTATGATTTAGCTACCCCTTTACAGGTTGGTGAGACCACAGCGAAAATCAGGCCCAATGTTACACACTCTTTTTTTGGTGGCTGCAAATTAGAGAGATGCCCCACACGCAGGACTGTCACTGAAGCACAAATGTTAATATTAATGTCACACTATTATTTTTTTTTTATTTTTATTTTTTTCAGGAACACTTTAGAAACCCCCCAAAAAAAAAAAAATAGATTTTTGCAGGGAGAATTTAGAAAACAAATGTAACAAACTATATGCTTTCTATGGGCCACTGAGTGAGAGATGACGCACACAGGAATCAGGAGTGGCACACAAGCCCAGAGGCCAATATTTTTCTACCAATGATTGATGGAGTTATTTTCTCTGGTAGATTTTGGAACCCAAATCAAGGAAAAAAAATGTAGGCTTTCTATGGACCACAATTGGAGAGAGAGAGAGAGAGAGATGGCACACCCAGGAGTCAAGACTGGCACACAAGCAGAAAGGCCAATATTAATCTCCCACTGTTTTTTTTTTTTTTTTTTTTTTCAGGGAGACTTTAGAAAAAAAAATAATAAAAAAAATATGATTTTATCAGGAAGAATTTAGAAACCAAATAAAATAAAATGATTTTTTCAGGGAGAATTTATAAAACAAATAAAAACAAAAATAGGCGTTCTATGGCCCACTGACTGAGAGATGACGCACACAGGAGTCAGGAGTGGCACACAAACCCAGAGGCCAATATTTTTCTACCAATGATTGATGTAGTTATTTTCTCTGGTAGATTTTAGAACCCAAATCAAGGAAAAAAAATATAGGCTTTCTATGGACCACAATTGGAGAGAGAGAGAGAGAGAGAGAGAGAGAGAGAGAGAGAGAGATGGCACACCCAGGAGTCAAGACTGGCACACAAGCAGAAAGGCCAATATTAATCTCCCACTGTTTTTTTTGGTTGTTTTTTTTTTTTTTTTTTTCAGGGAGACTTTAGAAAAAAAAATAATAAAAAAAATATGATTTTATCAGGAAGAATTTAGAAACCAAATAAAATAAAATGATTTTTTCAGGGAGAATTTATAAAACAAATAAAACCAAAAATAGGCGTTCTATGGCCCACTGACTGAGAGATGACGCACCCAGGAGTCAAGACTGGCACACAAGCAGAAAGGCCAATATTAATCTCCCACTGTTTTTTTTGGTTGTTTTTTTTTTTTTTTTTTCAGGGAGACTTTAGAAAAAAAAATAATAAAAAAAATATGATTTTATCAGGAAGAATTTAGAAACCAAATAAAATAAAATGATTTTTTCAGGGAGAATTTATAAAACAAATAAAACCAAAAATAGGCGTTCTATGGCCCACTGACTGAGAGATGACGCACCCAGGAGTCAAGACTGGCACACAAGCAGAAAGGCCAATATTAATCTCCCACTGTTTTTTTTTTTTTTTTTCAGGGAGACTTTAGAAAAAAAAATAATAAAAAAAATATGATTTTATCAGGAAGAATTTAGAAACCAAATAAAATAAAATGATTTTTTCAGGGAGAATTTAGAAAACAAATAAAACCAAAAATAGGCGTTCTATGGCCCACTGACTGAGAGATGACGCACACAGGAGTCAGGAGTGGCACACAAACCCAGAGGCCAATATTTTTCTACCAATGATTGATGTAGTTATTTTCTCTGGTAGATTTTAGAACCCAAATCAAGGAAAAAAAATATAGGCTTTCTATGGACCACAATTGGAGAGAGAGAGAGAGAGAGAGAGAGAGAGAGAGAGATGGCACACCCAGGAGTCAAGACTGGCACACAAGCAGAAAGGCCAATATTAATCTCCCACTGTTTTTTTGGTTGTTTTTTTTTTTTTTTTTTCAGGGAGACTTTAGAAATAAAAATAATAAAAAAAATATGATTTTATCAGGAAGAATTTAGAAACCAAATAAAATAAAATGATTTTTTCAGGGAGAATTTAGAAAACAAATAAAACCAAAAATATGCGTTCTATGGCCCACTGACTGAGAGAGAGAGAGAGATGGAACGCTTAGTACTGGCACACAAGCCCAAAGGGCAATATTAATCTCCCTTTTTTTTTCCAGGGAGAATTTCTGAAACCCAAAAAAAAAATAAAATAGGCTTTCTATGGCCCACTATTTGTGAGAGAGATGGGACGCTCAGGACTGGCACAGATGGCACGCTCAGGACTGGCACAGAAGCCCAGAGGCCAATATTAATCTCCCTTTTTTTCTGGGAGAATTTATAAAACCAAAAAAATATTTAAATAGGCTTTCTATGGCCCACTATTTGTGAGAGAGATGGCACGCTCAGGACTGGCACAGATGGCACGCTCACAACTGGCACACAAGCCCAGAGGCCAATATTAATCTCCCTTTTTTCAGGGAGAATTTCTAAAACCCAAAAAAAAAATAAAATAGGCTTTCTATGGCCCACTATTTGTGAGAGAGATGGGACGCTCAGGACTGGCACAGATGGCACGCTCAGGACTGGCACAGAAGCCCAGAGGCCAATATTAATCTCCCTTTTTTTCTGGGAGAATTTATAAAACCAAAAAAATATTTAAATAGGCTTTCTATGGCCCACTATTTGTGAGAGAGATGGCACGCTCAGGACTGGCACAGATGGCACGCTCACAACTGGCACACAAGCCCAGAGGCCAATATTAATCTCCCTTTTTTCAGGGAAAATTGATAAAACAAAAAAAAAAATTAAATAGGCTTTCTATGGCCCACTATTTGTGAGAGAGATGGCACGCTCAGGGCTGGCTGGCACAGATGGCACGCTCAGGACTGGCACACAAGCCCAGAGGCCAATATTAATCTCCCTTTTTTTCTGGGAGAATTTATAAAACCAAAAAAATATTTAAATAGGCTTTCTATGGCCCACTATTTGTGAGAGAGATGGCACGCTCAGGACTGGCACAGATGGCACGCTCACAACTGGCACACAAGCCCAGAGGCCAATATTAATCTCCCTTTTTTCAGGGAAAATTTATAAAACAAAAAAAAAAATTAAATAGGCTTTCTATGGCCCACTATTTGTGAGAGAGATGGCACGCTCAGGGCTGGCACAGATGGCACGCTCAGGACTGGCACACAAGCCCAGAGGCCAATATTAATCTCCCTTTTTTTCAGGGAGAATTTATAAAACCAAAAAAAAAAATAAATAGGCTTTCTATGGCCCACTATTTGTGAGAGAGATGGCACACTCAGGACTGGCACACAAGCCCAAAGGCCAATATTAATCTCCCACTGTATTTTTATCAGGGAGAATTTATACACCCCACAAAAAAAAATACAGAAAAATGAAAAGGCTTTCTATGGCCCACTATGTGAGAGAGATGGCACACACAGGGATGGCACTCTAGCAGAAATGCCAAATTGCCAATCTTAATCTCCCACCAAAAAAAAAAAAAAAAAAAAAACAGGGAATGTCCTACAATTACTATCTCCCTGCCTGCAGTAATCTCAGCCAGGTATGGCAGGCAGCTACTATCTCCCTGCCTGCAGTAATCTCAGCCAGGTATGGCAGGCAGCAATAAGGAGTGGACTGATGCACAAATGAAATAAAAAGTGTGGACAAACAAAAAAGATAGCTGTGCAGAAAGGAAGGAACAAGAGGATTTGTGCTTTGAAAAAAGCAGTTGGTTTGCACAGCGGCGTACACACAGCAATGCAGCTATCAGGGAGCCTTCTAGGGCAGCCCAATGAGCTACAGCGCTGAGGGGAAAAAAAAAAAAAAAAAAACTTCCACTGTCCCTGCACACCGAGGGTGGTGTTGGACAGTGCAAATCGCTGCAGCACAAGCGGTTTTGTGGTTAATGGACCCTGCCTAACGCTATCCCTGCTTCTGACAAAGCGGCAGCAACCTCTCCCTAAGCTCAGATCAGCAGCAGTAAGATGGCGGTCGGCGGGAACGCCTCTTTATAGCCCCTGTGACGTCGCAGACAGCAAGCCAATCACTGCAATGCCCTTCTCTAAGATGGTGGGGACCAGGACCTATGTCATCACGCTGCCCACACTCTGCGTTTACCTTCATTGGCTGAGAAATGGCGCTTTTCGCGTCATTGAAACGCGACTTTGGCGCGAAAGTCGCGTACCGCATGGCCGACCCCGCACAGGGGTCGGATCGGGTTTCATGAAACCCCGACTTAGCCAAAAGTCGGCGACTTTTGAAAATGTTCGACCCGTTTCGCTCAACCCTAACAGGCGCTATTGGTAGGCAACGATTTCCATCTGCGAGGGAAACTCTGGATGTGCCCATCGGACCGGCCGGTCTCTGATAGCCCGGTTGAACATTTCTGGACTGAGGATATTGAAGCCTTCAATAAAGAGGTAAAGAGACTGCAACCTTGTGTCCTCGTTATTGCCTGCACTTCACACCATCACCATCCACCCTACTGGGAAGCCCTGGGGACATACTTCACCTGTGGGAAGGTATACCATCCAGCTGCCATTTCATTACCCCAGTGGACCCCACTGCAGCGTCGGTCACCCTGACCGAACACCACAGGTGGCATCACGAACCCCTGACAGACTGTGCTACCACCTTCATTGGACGCCCCTTAGCAGGGTCGCGGACCGGGTCTAGCCACCGTGACAGCCTCAGAACCGAACCCGAGAGGCCCGGTACCGAAACGCGTGGCCCTGTGTCTGGGGGCGCTCCATAATGACTTACACCTTTTCTGCCCATGCACAGTTAAAGTGGCCACATTTTATGCCTCAATACAGAGAGAGCATCCTAAATTGTTGCCCCATAAATTAACACTTAATATTTGTGGCCACAAAAGGCGGCACTGTTAATGTATGGATCCACAATAGAGAACAATATCGCATCCTCTGCTACTGCAAACGTTGCACCTCTGGTTGGAATTTAAAGAGGTTGTCCATTACTTTTACATTGATGACCTATCCTTGGGATAGGTCGTCAACGTCTGATCGGTGGGCATGTGCTACCCTCGCCAATCAACTGTTCTCAGTGTCTGCATTGGCCGAAACTGCACAGTGCAGCTCCGACCAACGTGTTGTGGCTGCGGCGGGGTGCTGCACTTCTACCCCCACTGAAATAAATTTAGGATAGGTCATCAATGTTCAGCTAGGGATCAACCTCTTTAATTTTCGGAGGTGTAGTGCACCTAACTTTCTTTATAGGTCAGACTTTTTGCTGCAAATATCAAATTTTGCATGCATCAAAAATGACATTTTAACGCATAATTGCATGACGTTGACTGCAGATATAAAGCATTTTGCCACTTGTCTACTTGCAGAATATGTATGGATATGGGGATTAATTGATATCACATATCTCACAATCATCCCCACTCTGAATAAGTGGTTCTCAGATGCAGACAAGTTTGTAACATACCCTGGGATAATGTCTATTTGTTAAGGAAAGTAATTCAGCAGGTAAATGTGTAAACTATGTTCCTAGAAGTGACGATTGGTGCAGACTTGCAGTATGTGACAAGCAGTTTCTATAATTTGTTCCAGTATATCGTTCACAGTTGCAAAGACCACCAAACCTCAGCAATGACACAAGCCGACTACTTAGGAAGTAAAACCAGGTCCTGTGGCTTTTTTTTTTAATATTCATATTGACTCAGAAACAACAACTTTTCAGTAAATGGAACTCAATATAATGTGTGATCTCAGAGGCGATTATGTTTTTTGGTGGGTTCTCATGCTTGTGGGAAATTACTACATTTTTTCCATCCATATGACATTTGGGATCCATTCATATCCCCCAGTTTCACATCTATTTTCCTGACAATATTCTAAGTAATACTCAAACCTCCTACTGATCATGGTATATGTGCGGAGAGAATGGACTAGAAGTTTAAAGAGTATCTAATTGTCTTTTTTTATTCTATTTAATTTCTGATCAGCCTTTGCAATGTTATGATATTTTGCAATATACTACATTACCTAAATATGCTTCATTTTTTCTCGAACACTATACCGAAAGCACTGGTTTATATGTCCAGTCCATGCACTTTAGAAGCTGTCTATCAGGAATCTTAATTCATATTTAGACACTGTTTACAAGCACTCTCCATGTCTGAGCATCTCTGCTCCCCTTCTCTATGCTCAATCAGGAAAAGTGCTTCTATATAGTGCCTCAGTATTATTGTTTGAGTATGGAATCTTTCCAGACCAAGAGTTGGAAAAAGCTTCTAAAAAGCATGAACTTGACAGATAAACCAGCACTTCCAACACAGTGTTTGGGAGTGAAGGATAAGGTAATGAAGTACATTACTGAGATTCATAACTGTGCAAAAGCTGATAAAAAAATTAAAGTAAAAAATATTTATGATTATTATTATTTAACGTCCTTTGGCTCGATCTTGAACCATGGCAACTTGATGAATGGACAATCTGTATCGAGATCAATCTTGTCTCTAGATAGGTCCACCAGGGCGTTCTCCACTGTTATTTTGACCATATCAAGCTATCAGTGAAATGATTCCACCTTTCTATTTGTCTGGATGCAATGAATTACTATCTCTAATCCAATCTAGAGCTGGGCCATGTTGAGCTGTCATTATTTGATGGACAGCTCAGCTGCCCAAGTGGATGCTGGATCATGCTAAGCTGTCGGTGTCTTGATTGAAAATTTAGCCGTCCATTTGGAGTTTGGGTGTTGCTTGAGCTTCATCCATGTGTCTCCTGTTCAGGTAATTACCTGGCTATTTAGTCAGCTCCCTTCTTCAGATTAGTGACAATTGTAGCTTTTTGCTCACTGGTATATATTTGCCTTGTTGCTCTGTGCTCTGATCTACTGTTGTCTGACCTTGGACCTTGTTCTGACCATCTGTTTGCTATGACTTTTTGGTTGATCCACTGTCTGACTGGTATTTAGAACTCTGGACCATGACCTGACTATTCTTTTAGCTCATCCCTCTGTCTATAACATGCCCTCCTGACTTTTGACTATGCTACAGAAAATGTATTAGTTTTTTTTCTCAGATTATTAAACCGCTTATTGACCTCACTTGTAAGGGGTGGATCTTAAGGTTTGGTCACCCGATGCTATTGGGGTCTTTCATAAATTAAAATAGTGCTTCATGTCCTCTCCAGTTTTGATCCAACTCGATCTCCAGAAACCATTCATCATATAGGTAAATGCTTCAGAAATTGGGGTTGAGGCAGTGTTATCTCAAGGTCCCAAAACTTTGACCAATTTACGACCATGTGCGTTTTATTTCTAGGAAATTTTCATCTGCTGAGAGAAATTATGATGTTGGGAATAGTGAGCTGCTCGCTGTCAATTTGACTTTCGCAGAATGAATAATAGATTTCTTTTTTGGATTGAGCTATTCATCAGGTAGGTGTTGTGACGGATCATAAAAAATTTTCTTATATTCTGCTAACCGCTTAACCCAAAGACAGGCCAGTAGGTCCTTAATTTCTTTTCTAGTTTCAAGTTTTCCATCATATTCAGGCAGGAGTCCAAGAATGTTAAGGCTGACGCTTTGTCACACAGCCTTGATTCAGCTTCTCATCCAGAACCTCTATCCTCCATTCTTCCTCTGGGTCATTTGATTTCTATGGTTTCCTCAAGGTTGCAAGTAGAAATGCTTGAGGTTCAGTCGTTACTCCAGGATCTAAATTATCTGTGCCTGTAACATAGTAACATAGTTATTAAGGTTGAAGGAAGACTTTAAGTCCATCTAGTTCAACCCATAGCCTAACCTAACATGCCCTAACATGTTGATCCAGAGGAAGGCAAAAAAAAAAACATGTGGGAAAGAGTAAGCTCCACATTGGGGAAAAAAAATTCCTTCTCGACTCCACATACGGCAATCAGACAAGTTCTAGTATATATAACCTGTAACATTATACTTTTCAAGAAAGGCATCCAGTCCCCTCTTAAATTTAAGTAATGAATCACTCATTACAACATCATACGGAAGAGAGTTCCATAGTCTCACTGCTCTTACAGTAAAGAATCCGCATCTGTTATTATGCTTAAACCTTCTTTCCTCCAGACGTAGAGGATGCCCCCTTGTCCCTGTCTCAGGTCTATGAAAAAAGATCATCAGAAAGGTCTTTGTACTGTCCCCTCATATATTTATGTATTAAAATAAGATCACCCCTTAGCCTTCGTTTTTCCAAACTAAATAGCCCCAAGTGTAATAACCTATCTTGGTATTGCAGACCCCCCAGTTCTCTAATAACCTTGGTGGCTCTTCTCTGCACCCGCTCTAGTTCAGCTATGTTTTCTTATAAACCAGAGACCAGAACGGTACACAGTAATCTAAGTGTGGTGACTTGTATAGAGGTAAAATTATGTTCTCCTCATGAACATCTATGCCTCTTTTAATGCATCCCATTATTTTATTTGCCTTTGGAGCAGCTGCCTGACACTGGCCACTAAATGTGAGTTTGTCAACCACCCATACCCCCAGGTCCTTTTCATTGACGGTTTTGCCCAGAGTTTTAGAATTAAAGGGACTCTGTCACCTGAATTTGGCGGAACTGGTTTTGGGTCATATGGGCGGAGTTTTCGGGTGTTTGATTCACCCTTTCCTTACCTTCTGGCTGCATGCTGGCTGCAATATTTGATTGAAGTTCATTCTCTGTCCTCCATAGTACATGCCTGCGCAAAGCAATCTTGCCTTGTGCAGGCGTGTACTATGGAGGACAGAGAATGAACTTCAATCCAATATTGCAGCCAGCGAGTAAGGAAAGGGTGAATCAAACACCCGAAAACTCCGCCCATATGACCCACAACCAGTCCCGCCAAATTCAGGTGACAGGTTCCCTTTAAGCACATAGTTATATATCTTATTACTTCTACCCAAGTGCATGTCTTTACATTTATCCCCATTAATGCTCATTTGCCATTTATTAGCCCAAGCTTCTAGTTTACATAAATCCTCCTGTAATATAAAATTGTCCTCCTCTGTATTGATTACCCTGCATAGTTTAGTGTCATCTGCAAATATTGAAATTCCACTCTGTATGCCCCCTACAAGGTCATTAATAAATATGTTAAAAAGAAGAGGGCCCAATACTGACCCCTGCGGTACCCCATTGCTAACCGCGACCCAGTCCGAGTGTGCTCCATTAATAACCACCCTTTGTTTCCTATCCCTGAACCAGCTCTTAACCCACTTACACATATTTTCCCCTATCCCCATTATTCTCATTTTATGTATCAACCTTTTGTGTGGCACCGTATCAAAAGCTTTTGAAAAGTCCATATACACTACGTCCACTGGGTTCCCTTGGTCCAGTCCGGAACTTACCTCTTCATAGAAATTGATCAGATTAGTCTAACAGGAACGGTCCCTAGTAAACCCATGCTGATATTGGGTCATGAGGTTATTCCTCTTCAGATACTCCAGCATAGCATCCCTTAAAATGCCCTCTAGGATTTTACCCACAGTAGAGGTTAAGGCTACTTTCACATTTGCATTAGAATCCGCAGCGTATAATCCTCAAACGCAAGTTCCGGAAAAACGCATAGAAGCGCGTACAAACGCAGCGGGTTTTAGGCGCATGCGTTTGCGGGTTTTAGGCGCTGCGTTTCCATGCTTTTTAATGCATTTTTTCATGCGTTTGCATTTTAGTGCGCATGTTGGAAAATTTTACAGGAGAAAAAACTAGATAACCAGACACCGCCAATGGGACTACAGAGGGCGTGTATTATGGGATCTCTATATATAGACCCTCGGACTGCTGAAATCTTAACAGTGTGCTACTGTATCCTGTGTCATGATGGATCTTCCCATGGATAGCTTTTACATCAACCTGGATCTAAGCCTCAACTTTTTATTGCCTGTGCGTTTGCTTTGGAGCAACACCGAAACCGTGAAAGACGGAGAAGGACACAGTGTAGGCGTTTTTGGCAACACCCCATTATAGAACTGCGGGAGAGCCGTGGTGCATATCACACACTGTATGGGGAGCTTAATGACAACCCGGAAAAATTCCCAGAATATACCAGGATGTCGCAAGCCTCTTTTTTGGAGTTGCTTGCTCGTATTCAAGGAGTCATCAGGAGACAGGACACCCAGCTCCGTAGAGTGATTCCAGCAGAGGAACGTCTCCTGGTTACCTTAAGGTACGTAATAATTCTAAACAAATGCCAGTCATAATTATTGTTGGTCTGACATGTATTCTTTGCATTTTTTTTAAATTATTTTTTCTTTATTTTATTACAGATTTCTGGCAACCGGAGAGAACTTGTCATCCCTCCACTTCCAGTACCGGCTTGGAATTTCCACCCTATACGGAATAGTTTTTGACACCTGCCAGGCTTTGTGGAACGTTCTCCGTGAAGAATTTATACCCATACCCACCGAGGACATGTGGATGGAAATTGCTGATAAATTCTGGACTGTGTGTGATTTCCCCAACTGTTTGGGTGCGGTGGATGGGAAGCACATCCGGATTATCAAACCAGCCAGAACGGGATCACAGTTCTTCAACTTTAAAAAATATTTTTCATTAGTTCTCATGGCAATAGCTGATGCGGACTGTCGCTTCATTGCCGTGGACATTGGTGCTTTTGGCCATGGCAACGATTCACAGACTTTCAAAAACTCGGATATGGGCCGACGTGTTTATCCCAAAAATTTTAATTTTCCACAGCCACGAACTCTCCCCAACACTCAAGGCCCACGATGCCATTTATAATGGTTGGGGATGAGGCCTTTCAGATTTGTGAAAACCTACTGAAGACATATTCCAGTCGTGACTTGAACCACACTAAAAGGATCTTTAACTACAGACTGACCAGGGCATGAAGAACTGTAGAGTGTACTTTTGGGATTCTAGTCTCAAAATGGCGCATTCTTGCAACAGCCATAAATCTAAAAATGGAGACAATTGATGAGGTGGTAAAAGCCTGTGTGGTTCTCCACAATTACATTCTGGCTAAGGAGCGACCCACCACTGAACTTGATGAACAAGTTGCAAACCCTTTGCCTGATTACCGGCATCACCCGCTGTGGTCAACTGTTGAAGTTGGCCACATGCGGGACCAATTTGCTGCCTTTTTTGATTCTGAGATTGGACGTGTGGCATGGCAGGACAATATTGTGTAAAATGTCCTGTTGGCTTCGGGTCGGAAATGTTTTAAATGTTAATGTTTGTTGTTAATAAAAAACATGTTTTATTATCTTGACCATGTCTCCTATGTATTTCCTATAAAAAACAATTTGTTTTTTTGGGCTTAGGTTGTTGACGTCATTGCGTCCTGACTGGTTCACCAGTAACTATTTGACGCAGACTGAAGAGACAATGGCTGTTTGGTGCCGTCACATTAGCAGTATTTGTTCAGTACTTAACATCAGTATTTGTAAACCAAAACCAGGAGTGGGTGATAAATGCAGAAGTGGTGCGTATCTTTTTATTATACTTTTCCTCGCATTGTTCCACTCCTGTTTTTGGCTTACCAATACTGATGTAAAATAGTGAGCAAATACTGTCAGTGTGACAGCAGCCTACACAACAGATCTATAATCATCAAGTCAGGTGTCAGAAATAATGAATTCATGATGCACAAATAAATGCCTCATGAATTCATTATTTCTAACACATGTCCTGGTGAGTATAGATATGCCTTGTATGACCTCCATCGTCCCTTCACTTTCTGTGAAATAGATTTTATGTACACAGAAGATAAAATGGAGGTACTACAAGGCATTTCTCAAGTCACCAGGTCAGGTG
Source organism: Ranitomeya imitator (assembly GCF_032444005.1). Taxonomy (NCBI): domain Eukaryota; kingdom Metazoa; phylum Chordata; class Amphibia; order Anura; family Dendrobatidae; genus Ranitomeya; species Ranitomeya imitator. The sequence continues at coordinate 77,654,926 of NC_091282.1, read as the reverse complement.
TCATAAGTAATGGTTTTTTGAACACATGACCTGTTCAGTATAGTTCTGCTGTGTATTCAGCTGTGTATTACCACCATTTTATCTTCAGTATGCAACCAAAAATCACAGATTAAACAGAAAGAAGACTTTTTGGAGAAAATACAAGTATTATTTTTTGGGCCACCTCATATCTCTATACCATAAACAGAAAGAAGACTTTTTGGAGAAAATACAAGTATTATTTTTTGGGCCACCTCATATCTCTGTACCAAACACACACAAAGCTTCAGTGTTGTACTAACTAAATACTGGAGCCAAGAGGTGGCCCCCAAAAAAAGTGTTCGGCGCATTTTTTTATTTAGTGCACCGTGTGTGTTGCCGGTGGCGAAATACACAATTAACCAAACCTTATTGGGGGCAAAAAACATTATTATTTATTTTAACAAAACAAACCAAAAAAAATTAACTGCACCTGCTTGGGGTTGATTAACGGAAACGGGGGTGTGTGGAGCTGTGAGGGCTGGCTAACTGTGGACGATGCAGGGGTGGCTGGAGAAGGTGCAATAAAATTACTGGGGTCTGGAAATTCGGGGATTGGGCTAGATACATAGGAGGGCAGAGACACACTGGAAGGGTGAGGCACCAGACATTACAGACACATTGGGAGGTGAGGGGGGAGGGATAGCTATAGTCTTTTGGTTTTTTTTGCCTTTCCCTTTCTCGGATCGGTGCAGCTGTCCTGGGAGCCTCGTTGGGCTCATTGGTATCGGCCTGGCCGTGCTGGCCGACCTGTCATGGTCCGTGTGCCTTTGCAGCGGCATTGCTGTTGTGATGGCGGGGAACGCCAGGCCACGGTCCTGCAGCGGGATTGCTGTTGTGGTGGCGGGGAACGCCAGGCCAGGGTCCAGCAGCAGCATTGCTGTTGTGGTGGTGGTGAACGCCAGGCCAGGGTCCGGCAGCGGCATTGCTGTTGTGGTGGCGGGGAACGCCAGGCCAGGGTCCGGCAGCGGAATTGCTGTTGTGGTGGCGGGGAACGCCAGGCCAGGGTCCGGCAGCCGCATTGCTGTTGTGGAGGCGGGGAACGCCAGGCCAGGGTCCGGCAGCGGCATTCTTGTGGTGGCAGTAGTGAAGGCCATGCCAGGGTCCTGCGGCTGCCGCATGGTGGTGGCAGTGGAGGAAGTCCAAGCACGAGCAGCAGTTGTCATGGTGGTGGCGGTGGGCTGTCCTACAGCACTCGGCATGGTGGTGGTGCTATAGTGGTGGCCGGCAGTGCTTGGAATGGAGGTGGCCGTGCAGTGGTATGCAGCAGAGGTCGTCGTTGAGGTAAAGTGTGAGAGTGTGGGAACAGGTGGAAATGCCCCCACTGTCTGCTGAAAATACTGACTCTGCTGCGTAGCCTGCACGTAAGCAGCATTGCAGGCCTGCATAACACTAATCTGGAGATCGGGAGTAAAGGTACCTTCACACTAAACGATATCGCTAGCGATCCATGACGTTGCAGCGTCCTGGCTAGCGATATTGTTCAGTGTGACACGCAGCAGCGATCAGGATCCTGCTGTGATGTCGTTGGTCGGGGCTAGAAGGCCAGAACTTTATTTGGTCGCTGGCTCTCCCGCTGACATCGCTGAATCGGCGTGTGTGACGCCAATTCAGCGATGTCCTCGCTGGTAACCAGGGTAAATATCGGGTTACTAAGAGCAGGGCTTACTGTGAGCACAGCGGCCGGAAAGCAGAGCGGTGACGTCACCGCTCTGCTTTCCGGCCGCTGTGCTCACAGCCAGTACAGAGAAGCACAGCGCCGGGGGACAGACAGCGGAAGGTAAGTATGAAGCGTTTGTTTTTTTTACTTTTAGGATGGTAACCAGGGTAAACATCGGGTTACTAAGCGCGGCCCTGCGCTTAGTAACCCGATGTTTACCCTGGTTACCAGGGGACCTCGGGATCGTTGGTCGCTGGAGAGCTGTCTGTGTGACAGCTCTCCAGCGACCAAACAGCGACGCTGCAGCGATCCGGATCATTGTCGGTATCGCTGCAGCGTCGTTTAGTGTGAAGGTACCTTAAGGTGTTCCGACATGCCCTGTTCAATTTGATTAAAAAAATGATGTGCTGGCCTCTGGAGGTCGGCTTTCACTTGGGCAAGGGCTTTGGTAACCTCCTGGATACGTGTAATCATAAGGCTAATGGCAGCATCCAGTCGGTCACCCATCACCTTGAGTCCCTCATGGAAAACCGAGCTCAAGTGCAAAAACTCTGGCATGAGTGACCTGTCCGCGGCCCTCTGCCGCCCCCGGGAGGAGCCCATAAAAAAATGGGCAGAGGCAGAGGACTGGGGAAGGGGATCACCTGATGGACCTGCTTCCTGGTCTCCAGTTAGTGTGGTAGGCCCACTTGCTGCAGCGCTGGAGGATGGCTGGGATGGGTCCCTGGCTGTCTAATGAAGGACCGCTCCAGAACCTGGGCCAACAGTGGTGCGCCATGTGCTGTGAAAAGAGGAGAAAAAAATTAATAGCAAACATGTACAAAACGCAAACTCCTGTGGAATATAAACATACAGATTAAGGCTGAGGTCACACTAGCAGTATTTGGTCATAGTTTTACATCAGACTTTGTAAGCCAAAACCGGGAGTACAAGAGTACGAGGAAAAGTATAATCGAAACAGATGCACCACTTCTGCATTAATCACCCACTCCTGGGTTTGGATTCCAAATACTAATGTAAAATAGGAAGGAGCGATGGAGGTCATACAAGGCATATCTATACATACCAGGACAAGTGTCAGAAATAAAGAATTCATGAGGCATTTATTTGTGCATCATGAATTCATTATTTCTGACACCTGACTTGATGATTATAGATCTGTTGTGCAGGCTGCCGTCACACTGTCAGTATTTGGTCAGTATTTTACATCAGTATTTGTAAGCCAAAAACAGGAGTGGAACAATGTGAGGAAAACTATAATAGAAACATATGCACCACTTCTGCATTAATCATCCACTCCTGGGTTTGGATTCCAAATACTGATGTAAAATAGTGACCAAAAAATGCTAGTGTGACGGCAGCCTAATGCAATACAAAATATATTTTTTTTCACCAAAAATATACTTACGTTCTCTGGGCAAGGACCGGTCACAAAAATGCAAGGATGCGGTGATCTTTGTATTTTCGGATCCTTGCTCCTCAACCACTAGGAAGCCGGCTCTCGTGACGCAGGTCCTTGTTAAAGCGGTCCTTTATTGAATGTCAGCGTGTTTTGACTTTGAGCACTGTTGAAAAAACAAAACATAATGGTTAGACAATGTACTTTTGGCCGTGCTCACACAACTGTGTGTGATGAGAGAAACTCCTGAGAGTTTCTCTCATCACACACAGTTGTGTGAGCACGGCCAAGGTCTCTGCTGCTTCACACTGCATTGCAATACTTTCAAAATGCATTTCGGACCCGAGTCGGGGCATTGTCCCAGCCATCCCACATCGCTTTAGCCACCTCATTCCATAGCCGCCGGATCGTCACGTTGACCGAGTGCTCGGGAACCCGGGTGTCCCACAACGGAACTGTCTCATGGACCAGGGAGATTAGGTGGTCATTGTCTATGAGGTCCTCATCCCGTTCTGGAACCTAAAGAAAAAGGACATTAATGTTGGAGACATTAACAGAAGGAAGAAATAAAACAGAAGCAGAGAAATGGCATGAATATTGAAAGTAAAAAAAAGAAGTGCAGAAGCAAAAGGGAAAGAAAGAGAAAAGTAAAGAAAGGAAGATTCAAGAATTGTAAAGTGAGGATACTATAAACAGTGTCACGTATATGTTCATGCTGCCGTTGTGTTGATGTGACAGTGAATACTTACCAATCTGAGGAAGTGTGTACTCACTTCACTGACATGTTCTACTTCAGAAGGCCCTGGACGTTGCTCCTCATCAGAAGAAGAAGACATTCTGATGCATGTAGAAAGAAAGAAATGACAGAAATTAGGACATGTAGAGACAGAAAATAGAAAATAAAGGCATTGGCTAGGATATACTCACATTGTTCAGAGGCTTGTTTGCTCCAAGGTGCTGTGGTCTGTCTGCTCTGCTTGGCTGTCTGCTGAGTAGTGATCTGCAAATGTCCACTCCCTCCCTTTATCTCCTTGTATGTGGAGGGTGGCTTATCAGTGTCTAGACATGTTTTTCTCTGGTGCAATGCATGCGTTCACGAACACAAGCAAACGCATGTGCTTGTGAACGCATGCGTTCACATAGACAGCGATGCGTTTTCTTGCGCCTTCCTTCCGCAATCAACCGCATACGTTTCTAGGCGGCAAATTGACGCCTCTAAAATTACTGCTTGTAGCGTTTACCGTGCCAAACTGCAGACAACGAAACAACGCATGTGTCGTCAAACGCAGCAAAAAGCAACCGATCGCAGACGCATGCGTCCCTAATGTTAAATATAGGAATACACAACGCATGTGGATATTTGCGGCAGAAACGCTGCGGTCACAACCGCAAATGTGAAACCGGCCTAAGCTCTCGGCCTATAATTTCTGAGTTCAGTTTTTGTCCCCGTTTTGAATATTGGCACCTCATTTGCTATACGCCAGTCCTGTGGTACAGACCCTGTTATTATGGAGTCTTTAAAGATTAAAAATAATGGTCTATCTATGACTCTAATTAATTCCTGCAGTACTCGGGGGTGTATCCCATCCGGGCCCGGAGATTTGTCAATTTTAGGATTTTTAGACCCTGCCGTACTTCCTGCTGGGTTAAGCAGGTGACACTTAATGGGGAATTTTTGTTATCACTGATAACATATTGTCTGCCATGGGATTTTCTAGTGTAAATACTGATGAAAAAAGTCATTTAGCATATTGGCTTTTTCCTCATTCTCATCCACCATTTCACCCAGAGTATTTTTAAGGGGGCCAACACTATAATTTTTTAGTTTCTTACTATTTACGTAGTTAAATAATATTTTGGGATTATTTTTACTCTCTCTGGCAATGAGTCTCTCTGTCTCATTCTTTGCTGCCTTGATTTGCTTTTTACAGAATTTATTTAATTTGTATTTATTTAATGCCTCCTCACTACCTACTTCCTTTAATTCTCTAAATGCTTTCTTTTTGTCACTTATTGCGCCCCTTACAGCTCTATTAAGCCATATTGGTTTCCTCCTATTTCTAGTATGTTTATTCCCATACGGTATATACTGTGCACAGGTCCTATCCAGGATGCTAATAAATGTCTCCCATTTTCTTTGTGTAATTTTATGTCTCAGGATATCATCCCAGTTAATAGCACCAAGATCATCTCTCATCCATTGGAAATTTGCCCTCCTGATGTTTAGTGTCCTTGTAACCCCTCTACTACACATCTTATTAAAGGATACATGACAACTTATTATTTTGTGATCACTATTCCCCAAGTGACACCCAACCATTATATTTGCTATGCGGTCTGGCCTGTTGGTTAATATTAGGTCTAGCAGTGCCCCCCTACTTGTTGGGTCCTGATCCAGTTGTGAAAGGTAATTGTCTCTCATAGTTGTCAAAAACCGATTACCTTTGCTGGAATTGCAGGTTCCCGTTCCCCTATCTATTTCAGGGTAGTTGAAGTCCCCCATAATAATTACTTCTCCTTGAGTCGCACCTTCATCTGTTTGCTTCATGAGGATATTCTCCGTTGCTTCCATTATTTTTGGAGACTTATAACAAACTCCTATCAGTAATTATTATTTTTCCCCCTCCCCTTATCTCCACCCACATTTTCATTAGATTCACCTATATTATCATGCAGGATGGGTTTTAAGGATGATACACTTTATGTATCTCTCGGCACCTCTATTCTTTCTTAAATTATTAATTGTTCTAACCCCACCCCCCATGCCACCACCACCCCCAACTTCCTTATTTGTGCCCTGGTCTCTATCTGCACTATATTCCCCTCCCATAAAATGAATACCCTCCCCCCATTCCCTAGTTTAAACACTCCTCCAACCTTCTAGCCATTCTCTCCCCCAGCACAGCTGCACCTTCCCCATTGAGGTGCAGCCCGTCCCTAGCGTAGAACCTGTAGCAAACTGAGAAGTCGGCCCAGTTCTGCAGGAACCCAAACCCCTCCTTCCTACCCCAATTCTTGAGCCACTTATTACCCTCCATAATCTCCCGTTGCCTCTCTGGCATGGCACGTGGTACAGGCAGTATTTTGGAAAATACCATTTTAGAGGTCCTTGCTTTCAGCTTGCAGCCTAGTTCCCTGAAATCGTTTTTATGGACCTTCCACCTACCTCTAACTTTGTCATTTGTGCCAATGTGCACCATGACCGCTGGATCCTCACCAGCCCCTCCCAGTAATCTGTCAACTCGATCAGCGATGTGTCGGACTCGAGCGCCAGGTGGGCAGCACACCGTTCGACGATCCCTGTCTTTGTGACAGATTGCCCTAACTGTTCCCCTAATAATTGAGTCCCCCACTACCAGCACCTGTCTGGCCTGCACTGCTCTCCTATTTCCCTCCTTACTGGAGCAGTCACTCCTCCGGCTTTCAGAGGACATGCCTGGCTGCAGCCGTTCTACCACTGTACTGGCACCCCCCTCATCTGCCAACTTAGCAAAGTTATTGGGGTGTGCCAGATCAGGACTAGCCTCCCTAGCACTCTTCCCTCTACCCGGCCTTCTAACTGTCACCCAGCTTGCTGCTTCACTGTCCTGCAGCTCCATCCTACCATCCCCCCTTCATCTATCCCATTGAGCGTCTGCTCAGTGAGCAGAAGACTCCTTTCCATATTGTAAATGGATCTTAGTGTTGCCAGCTGCACATTTAGATTCAGAATCTGGGCTTCCAAATGCACAACGTGCTCACATCTCGCACAGCAGTATGCACCCTCAACTGGCTGCTCAAGGATTGCATACATGTGGCAATATGTGCACTGGATGGCATTAAAAATAGTGGAGCACATTTCCAATGGGGATTGCACCAGACAGAAAAGTTAAATAAAAAATAAATGCAAAGTATCAATAAAACACAGACAGCAATTCAATAATTCCTCCCTTGGAAACTCCCGGAATCCAAAGTCACTGAATCTCAAGTCAAACACTTACCGCCGTTCGCACTTACGCTCAGGTCACACTCAGCTCGTTCACACTTGCTAAGGCTCAGGTCACACTCAGCTCATTCACACTCGCTAAGGCTCAGGTCACACTCAGCTCGGTCACACTCGCTAAGGCTTAGGCCACACTCAACTCGTTCACACTCGCTAAGCTGAAGATTTAAAGAGATTTTTTTTTCTTCCCCTAAGCAGCAATCCACCTTGCTGTTCAATTTGCGTCGCCCCAGGTCGTCCTGGTCGTCACAGTGGTATTGCTTTCCTCTCGGGAGAGTGATACTTCGTTTGGAGGCGTGAAAAGATAACTGCATCCAGGTGTCACAAACATGCAGCACATTTCACACTCCAGGCCACCAGGGGGAGCTTCTGCTCCGATTTATTAGGTCACTCCCCATTATATATAAATAGTAGTCTGTGGGAAAGTTAGTCAGTTCCTCGCAGAGCTCCAGACAGGAGTTCTGTTAGTTCCAGACCAGAGTCTGAGAAGGACAGAGGGTCAAAGGAGCTATGCATGCCCTCAGAGCTGCAGCTCCCAGAAAGAGACATTGATAAGGAGAACTATATTGCAGCGAGCGTGAAGGAAGTCGAAGCAAAGGAGAGGATATCAGAAGGGGACCAGCCTCGCTCAGGCTGCCTCCTTCTGAGGCGCAAAATGCCGGTAGCCAGAACACCGAGGGAGTAAGGACCTCTACGCTTTATTTCAGAGACCGGCAGGACAGCTAGTTGCAGGTTACCTGTCTGCACCTACACCCAGGAGGCACGATGAAACCTACAGAGCCGGGTTATCTAAGAGACCCTATAAACAGGCTCAAGTCACCAGTCATACGGGTTTTGTCCTATCCTATATGGGGGACAGCGAGAGTGAAATACCACATCTGTGAGACCCTTATGTGAAGCAACAGGCAGTAAGGGACTACACCACCGCAACGCAAGGGAAGGCTACTGATTTCCACCTGGACAAGGGGACTCTGGGCTTGCCTCCAAACCGGCCAGACTCTGCCTGCCCTGTGATCTGGTGCCCTGGACTGTGGATGCTGAAGTCTTCAGTAAAGGTAAAGAGACTGCAACCTTGTGTCCTAGTTCTTCTCTGCGCCTCTCACCATACCACCATCTACACACCGGGAAGCCCTGGGGACATACTTCACCTGTTGGAAGGTATACCATCTAGCTGCCACAATATCACCCCAGCGGACTCCTTAAAGCAGCGTCGGTCAACCTGACCGAATACCACAGGTAGCATCACGAACATAAACTCTTTTCCCCTGTAAAGACCTTTCCCTTTTACACGGACGTCCCAAGGCCATGGACTGGGTCAGCCACCGTGACATCCCCTTGTGAACCACAGGACCCGGTACCAAGTACCCCCTTGCCAGGCATCTCAAACTTGGCATCACGAACAGGATCTACTAAACCCCGTAAAATGGGTCATGTGCACCTAAAGACTGTGCCAGAATTGTGCCTGAACTGTGATTTATTGAAAGACTGGGTATCGCAAAAGACCGCCAAAATTGCCGCCAAAACCACCGCCATTACAGCGCCACGAGGAGAGCTGGAAAAGAAGGGAATGACAGCATGGGAGGAGACTACCAAAGTGGGGCGAACAGTGATGATTGCCCCCTACGAATGCTATTACTCAATGAGGACCTGCCCATCTGCCAAAAAGGTCCGCCACCTGATCTGCAATGGCGAGAACAAGGTGAAGAAGGAGCCCCACCTCCAAGAAATGGAGGAGCAGCGTGTGCGTGTGGCCGCAGAACTGGAAGAGGAGATGGAGACCAGTGGGTACTTGAGGGACGACGATGGGAACCAAGACTACTCCAGGCAATCGGGGGAGAACCCAGACCTGCAGCTGCTGGAGGGTCTGGACTTCTCGAAACCACAGGTGGAAGAGCTGAGCCGCCAGTTCAGGGAAACAGAGCTGACCGTAGTGAAGAAATGGAAGTCGGCCCTGTGCAGGAAGGATGCACTGGAGGAGTCGCAGTCCATGCTGCAGCTGACTCCAGCATCCTCTTCAGCGGGTGGACCGACCGATTGGTGGAACCACATCAGATGCAGGTACTGAAAGCGACCCTGCCCCGATGACCGCTCCCGCTCCAGCGTCCGCTCTCCCCCAGCCACTAACCCTGCTCCAGTGACTATTAGCACCGACGGCGAGACACTGAAAGGCCTGCTCCCAGTATCCATAGGCACACCGCTGGAGGTGGGGCCAGAGGGGGTGGTTTTCCAATGAGACAATGCGAGAGCAGAACCAATTGGGTCCCCTGGGGAGGCCCAACCGGAAGGGTCCCATATCGAAGCCCTCACCTGGGAGGAATATGACCGACGTCTGGTACTAAGATGGAAGGAGGATAAAGGGAGTGAGGCCCAACGCAAATTGCAGACCCATAACACCCAGCGAAGTGACAACGGCCCAGCCAGATGGGGCATAGTAGTGGCCTTCTACCCTAAAAGGGGTTGGGGTTTCATTCAGGAATCCGTGCTGCCAACAAAGGTCTATGTCACCTGCAGTGATGTGGAATCTCATCTCCGGGAGGGACATTCGCACGGGATCTATGCCAAGGGGATCATGTGACCTACACCCAACAACGGGATGAAAAGGGCTGGTGCACTCGAAATGTTAGGAAACGTGCACCCACCACAGCGCCACCTAGTGACAAAGCTGATACCACCACTATTCCTCCAGTTACGGAGCTAGAAACTCCTCAAACCAACGCTACTACTACTGTGTGCATAATCACCACCACTGAAACTACTGCTGTGGCAGCTGCCATCGCTGACATCCGTACTCAAGCTACACAAACTTTGATAGCAGCTAATGACTTGACCATACATGAGAGACAAACCCATGACGTTTATTTGGAACCAGAAGAAGATCCGGATACCCACCTTCCCAGGCCAGGAAGTGTTCGCTACCGACAGGTACCTTGGCTACTGCTATAATAGAACAAAACAAATTTGAACATAACTGTATATAGTTCACTGTTAAACTCTTTGCTGCTAACGTTTATTGAAGCCGGCCAGGGTTATTCCTTAACCCCTTTCTGACATTAGACGTACTATCCCGTCGAGGTGGGGTGGGCCCCTATGACCACCAACAGGATAGTACGTCATATGCGATCGGCAGCGCTCACGGGGGGAGCGCCGTTGATCGCGGCCGGGTGTCAGCTGCCTATCGCAGCTGACATCCGGGACTATGTGCCAGGAGTGGTCACGGACCGCCCCCGGCACATTAACCCCTGGCACACCGCGATCAAAGATGATCGCGATGTGCCGGCGGTATAGGGAAGCTTCCCGCAGGCTTCCCTGAGCCCCCCGCAGAAGCGCGATGTGATCGCGTTGCTGCGAAGGTCTTACCTCCCTCCTTGCCTGCTCCAGCCCCGGATCCAAGATGGCCGCGGATCCGGGTCCTGCAGGGAGGGAGGTGGCTTCACAGAGCCTGCTCAGAGCAGGCACTGTGAAGCCTGCAGCGCTGTATGTCAGATCGGTGATCTGACAGAGTGCTGTGCAAACTGTCAGATCATCGATCTGCGATGTCCCCCCCGGGACAAAATAAAAAAGTAAAAAAAAAAATTTCCAAATGTGTAAAAAAAATTTAAAAAAAATTCCTAAATAATGAAAAAAAAAATATTATTCTCATAAATACATTTCTTCATCTAAATAAAAAAAAACAATAAAAGTACACATATTTAGTATCGCCGTGTCCATAACGACCCGACCTATAAAACTGGCCCACTAGTTAACCCCTTCAGTAAACACCGTAAGAAAAAAAAAAAAACGAGGCAAAAAACAACGCTTTATTATCATACCGCCGAACAAAAAGTGGAATAACACGCGATGAAAAAGACAGATATAAATAACCATGGTAGCGCTGAAAATGTCATCTTGTCCCGCAAAAAATGAGCCGCCATACAGCATCATCAGCAAAAAAGTAAAAAAGTTATAGTCCTGAGAATAAAACGATGCAAAAATAATTTTTTTTTCTGTAAAATAGTTTTTATCGTATAAAAGCGCCAAAACATAAAAAAATGTTATAAATGAGGTGTCGCTGTAATCGTACTGACCCGAAGAATAAAACTGCTTTATCAATTTTACCAAACGCGGAATGGTATAAACGCCTCCCCCAAAAGAAATTCATGAATAGCTGGTTTATGGTCATTCTTCCTCACAAAAATCGGAATAAAAAGCGATCAAAAAATGTCACGTAACCGAAAATGTTACCAATAAAAACGTCAACTCGTCCCGCAAAAAACAAGACCTCACATGACTCTGTGGACCAAAATATGGAAAAAATTATAGCTCTCAAAATGTGGTAACGCAAAAAATATTTTTTGCAATAAAAAGCGTCTTTCAGTGTGTGACGGCTGCCAATCATAAAAATCCGCTAAAAAACTCGCTATAAAAGTAAATCAAACCCCCCTTCATCACCCCCTTAGTTAGGGAAAAATTAAAAAAAATGTATTTATTTCCATTTTCCTATTAGGGTTAGGGCTAGGGTTAGGGCTAGGGTTAGGGCTAGGGTTAGGGCTAGGGTTACAGCTAGGGTTAGGGCTAGGGTTAGGGTTAGGGCTAGGGCTAGGGTTAGGGCTAGGGCTAGGGTTAGGTCTAGGGTTAGGGCTAGGGTTAGGGCTAGGGTTAGGGCTAGGGTTAGGGCTAGGGTTAGGGCTAGGGTTAAGGTTAGGGTTGGGGCTACAGTTAGGGTTGGGGCTAAAGTTAGGGTTAGGGTTTAGATTACATTTACAGTTGGGAATAGGGTTAGGATTAGGGGTGTGTCAGGGTTAGAGGTGTGGTTAGGGTTACTGTTGGAATTAGGGTTAGGGGTGTGTTTGGATTAGCGTTTCAGTTATAATTGGGGGGTTTCCACTGTTTAGGCACATCAGGGGCTCTCCAAACACGACATGGCGTCCGATCTCAATTCCAGCCAATTCTGCGTTGAAAAAGTGAAACAGTGCTCCTTCCCTTCCGAGCTCTCCCGTGTGCCCAAACAGGGGTTTACCCAACATATGGGGTATCAGTGTACTCAGGACAAATAGGACAACAACCTTTGGGGTCCAATTTCTCCTGTTACCTTTGGGAAAATAAAAAAATGGTGGCGAAAAGATAATTTTTGTGAAAAAATATGATTTTTTATTTTTACGGTTCTGCATTATAAACTTCTGTGAAGCACTTGGTGGGTCAAAGTGCTCACCACACCTCTAGATAAGTTCCTTAGGTGTCTACTTTCCAAAATGGTGTCACTTGTGGGGGGTTTCAATGTTTAGGCACATCAGGGGATCTCCAAACGCAACATGGTGTCCCAACTCGATTCCAGTCAATTTTGCATTGAAAAGTCAAACGGCGCTCCTTCGCTTCCGAGCTCTGTCATGCGCCCAAACAGTGGTTTACCCCCACATATTGGGTATCTGTGTACTCAGGACAAATTGTACAACAACTTTTGGGGTCCGTTTTCTCCTGTTACCCTTGTTAAAATAAAACAAATTGGAGCTGAAGTAAATTTTTTGTGAAAAAAAGTTAAATGTTCATTTTTATTTAAACATTCCAAAAATTCCTGTGAAGCACCAGAAGGGTTAATAAACTTCTTGAATATGGTTTAGAGCACCATGAGGGGTGCAGTTTTTAGAATGGTGTCAAACTTGGGTATTTTCTATCATATAGACCCCTCAAAATGACTTCAAATCGGATGTGGTCCCTAAAAAAAAATGCTGTGGTAAAAATGAGAAATTGCTGGTCAACTTTTAACCCTTATAACTCCCTAACAAAAAAAAATTTTGGTTCCAAAATTTTGCTGATGTAAAGTAGACATGTGAGAAATGTTACTTATTAAGTATTTTGTGTGACATATCTCTGTGATTTAATTGCATAAAAATTCAAAGTTGGAAAATTGCAAAATTTTCATAATTTTCGCCAAATTTCCGCTTTTTTCACAAATAAACGCAGGTACTATCAAAGAATTTTTACCACTATCATGAAGTACAATATGTCACGAGAAAAAAATGTCAGAATCACTGGGAACCGTTGAAGCGTTCCAGAGTTTTAACCTCATAAAGGGACAGTGGTCAGAATTGTAAAAATTGGCCCGGTCATTAACGTGCAAACCACCCTTGGGGGTAAAGGGGTTAAAGGGGTCCTCAGTTTTTAAGAGGATCCTAGGTTTTGCACATGTTTGCACAAGTTGCCTTAAAGAACTGTGAATCATGAACTGAGCATGGTCAAAAACTTTCCTCTGTAAATTGTTTGCACCTTCTTAAAGGTGTTTCCAACTGGTTTTACAAAAGAAGTTTTAAAAGACTGCTTCTAAACTTGTTGTGTTTGCTTTCCAGAGACCTGAAGAAAAACCCGTTTGGCGCGGCAGGATTCCAGGTCTGGATACACGCCTTGTAGCCCGCCCAAGTCCAACATTGGGGGTTAATGACAGGTGCCTCGCTCCGTTTCTGCTGTTATAACGTTACTGATTGACTTGAATATTAATGTGATTGACACATTTGCTGTTCTGTCCTCACTAAATTAGACAGGCCTATGTAGCTATACAGTCAGCTAAACCGCTATACCGGAGTCCAATAAGGAGACTGTGGTTGAGTCTGTGCTTTATTAAATGTAGTGGTATATTGATGCGGTGAAACTGTAAACTATGATTTACATAGAATCAGTGCATGGTATAGAAGAAATACATACTACACATGATGTACATTATGCATGACATTTATAAGGCTAGTAAATTAACTAGGAGTACAACTGGCTAAGCTAGGCTAACATAGAGCAGAAATTATCTACGGAAAGCATAAAGACATACCGACAATGCAATCGCAAGTGGAATGAAGTGCAAGCGTCTTTTCTTGAAAGCAGACAGAAGGAAGTGAAAGGAAAATGGAGGGAGATGGAGGCTGAGCTACCATAATGCATTGCAAAGGGGGAGGAGAATCAGACATGGAAAATACAAAAACAGAAAATAGAACTGTCAACGTGACTCTGGCCGCTAGAGGGAGCCAAAACGCCACAGATAAATAAAGGCATGAATATATATCAATTACTGTATATTGAAAACTGAGAAACCTGCAATTCTGCAAACAGATAATCGGATGGCGGAGACAGAACATTTGCACTATCTCAAAGAGAGAAGGACCTGAATATTGTTGGAACCCTCAAAGGGAATGTTTAATTGTTGCATTTTGCTAGAATATATTAAAGAGCTGATATAGTTAATAGTGATGAAAGTTGAGATTTCACTTTAGATGGAATTGTGTTTTATGTAGCTGATATCTTGATGCACTTTTGATAAAATGGAGGGAATAATGTAACCCGTGGGGATTGATAGATAGTTCTGTACTTGAATAAAGATCGGCACTTAAAGGAGATTGCAGAAAAATAACTGTTTTGCACTGAACAGATAGTATACCTGTAGTGGGTAATCGCATTTCATAGTAGTTAATTAATATACTGTTCTGCTAAATTGTTCTTAAATGTGGGCCCACAATGTAAATTGTTAGTGCAACATTCAAGTGTCCTCACCTCCCATAAAGGGAAGCTTAGATATGGTATTAACTTGTTTTATAGCATTCCAAAAATTCTATGTCTGTTTGCTAACCTGTTGTTTTCTTTTCCCAGTCTGGGATTACTGGATTTAACGGGGGGAATGCGGCGCCCCAAGATCCTGGTTGTCGCAATGGTATTGCTTTCCTCTCGGGGAGAGTGATACTTCCTTTGGGGGTGAGAAAGGATAACTTCATCCAGGTATCACAAACATGCAACACATTTCACACTCCAGGCCACCAGGGGGAGCTTCTGCTCCGATTTATTAGGTCACTCCCCATTTATATATAACTGGTAGTCTGTAGGTAAAGTTAGTCAGTTCCTGGCAGAGCTCTAGACAGGAGTTCTGTTAGATCCAGACCAGAGTCTGAGGAGGACAGAGGGTCAAAGGAGCTGTGCATGCCCTCAGAGTTGCAGCTCTCGACATTGAAAGGCAGAACTGTATTGCAGCGAGCGTGAAAGAAGTCGAAGCAAAGGAGAGAATATCAGAAGGGGACCAGCCCTGCTCAGGTTACCTCCTTCTGAGGTGCAAAATCCCGGTAGCCGGACCACTGAGGGAGTAAGGACCTCTATGCCTTATTTCAGAGACCGGCAGAACAGTTAATTGCAGGTTATTTGTCTGCACCTACACCCAGGAGGCATGGTGACACCTACAGAGCCGGGTTATCTAAGAGACCCTATAAACAGACTCAAGTCACCAGTCATACAGGTTTTGTCCTATCCTATATGGGGGGCAGAGAGAACGAAACACTCCATCTGTGAGACCCTTATGTGAAGCCATAGGCAGTAAGGGACTACACCACCGCAGCGTAAGGGAAGACTACTGATTTCCACCTGGACAAGGGGACTCTGGGCTTGCCTCCAAACTGGCCAGACTCTGCCTACCCTGTGATCTGGTGCCCTGGACTGTGGATACTGAAGTCTTCAGTAAAGTTAAAGAGACTGCAACCTTGTGTCATCGTTCTTCTCTGCGCCTCTCACCATACCACCATCTACACACCGGGAAGCCCTGGGAACATACTTTACCTGTGGGAAGTTATACCATCTAGCTGCCATAACATCATCCCAGCGGACCCCTTAAAGCAGTGTCTGTAAACCGTAACCGAATACCACATGTGGCGTCACGAGCGTAAACTCTTTTCTCCTGTAAAGACCTTTCCCTCTTACATGGACGTCCCAGGGCCACGGACTGGGTCAGCCACCGTGACATCCCCCTGTGAACCGCAGGACCCGGTACCGAGTACCCCCTTGCCCTGCTGAGGCGCTCCAAACTCACTTCCAAAAAAAGCAAGATAAGATTACATCTGTTGCAGGATTTCATGATTCTGTCTTGAGTTGACACCCTGGGGTCACTGCTACACAGAAATTTATTGCTTGACTCTTTTGGTGGGCATCCATCATTAATGATATTAAAGATTTTATATTCGCTTGTGAAGTTTGCGCACGCACTAAAGTCTGTCATAACCAGACGGTGAACAAGCTCCATTGCCAATTCCAGAAAGACCATAGACTCATTTGTCCATGGATTTCATTACAGGTCTGCCTTTGTGGGGAGGGAAGACTGTTATTTGGGTGGAAGTTGACTTATTCTGTAAACAGGCACATTTTGTTCCTTTATCAGGGTTATCTAATGCTGAAACACTTCCCAGGTTGTTTATCAATCATGTGGAAAGACTGCATGGAAATCCTTTGAGCATTGTATCTGATTGGGGGGTGCAACTTGTCTCCAAATTCTGGAGAGCTTTTTGGAAATAATTTTGGGATAGATTTGTAATTTTCATCTGCTTACCACCCTGACCCTTTACCACTGTCAGACAGAGAGGACATCAAGGAAATCAATTGTTGGAGCAAATTCTTAGGTGCTTTGTTGCAGCTCAGCAGGAGGACTGGTCCTCCTTTTTGCCCCTTGCTGAGTTCATGTTTAACAGTTGGGTTATCCAGGCTACGGGAACCTCACCTTTTTTTCTAATTATGGTTTTCATCCCAATTTTGGTGAATTCTCTAGGACGTGTTCTAAGTGTCCTGGAGCAGAGGTTGCCATACAAAAACTTGTGGATGTCTTGAGGGAGATACAGAAAAATATTAGGGTGGCTCAGCTTAGCCAGAAACAGAATACCAATAGGAAACTTTCGGCGGGTGCCATATTCAAAATAGGTGATAAGGTTTGATTGTCATCCAAAATATTAAATTGAAAGTGCCTTCAGTGAAGTTGCAACCTAAGTTTATTGGTCCATATGACATTTTGGAAGTAGTTAAATTGGTGGCTTTTAAATTAAAACTCCCTCCATCTTTTTACATCCTGAATATGTTGCATAGATCACTTTTAAAGATGTTTGTCCCATCGCTTTTGTCTGGCTCATCCCCGCCTCCTCCATTTTCTGTCAATGACAATTTAGAGTACAAGGTACAAAAAATAGTTGATTCACGGAAAATTTGTAAATCCATCCAGTATCTCATTCACTGGAAGGGATACGGACGGGAGGATAGATCCTGACTTCCTGCTCGAGATGTAAAGGCCAATCGTCTGGTCAATGTCTTCCATCACAGGTTTCCTGGGAAGCCTGTGTGTATTGTAACGATTCCAACTCTTTGTGATTCTGGATGCAGTGAATTACCGTAGAAAGTAAGTCTGCAAGATCAGGGTCCTCTCCCCTCTTTACCAGTCTGTTATTGTAAATTTGTTTACTGTAAACGATATCTATAACTCTGTACGTAACCCCTTTCTCATGTACAGCACTATGGAATTAATGGTGCTATATGAATAAATAATAATAATAATTACTTTCTGTTGTCCAATCTAGAGCTGGGGCATGCTGAGCTGTTAGTATTTGATCACAACTCAACTGCTCAATCGGATGATGGGGCATGCTGTGCTGTCAGTGTCTTGATTGATAGTTTAGCCATCCAATCAGAGTTTGGGTGTTGCTTGAGCTTCATCTATGTGTTTTGTGTTCAGACCTGTCTATTTAGCCAGCTCTCTACCCCAGACTAGTGTCAATTGTAGCTTCTTGCTCACTGGTGTATGTTTGCCTTTTTTCTCTGTGCACTGATCTACTGCTACCTGAACTTGGACCTCACTCTGACCATCTGTTTGCTTTGACCCTTTGATTGATCTGCTGTATTCCTGCTGTTTAGCCCCCTGGACCATGATCTGACTATTATTTAGTCTCACCCCTTTGTCTATAATGTACCCTACTGGCTTATGACCCGTGGACTGTGATCTGACTATTCTTTTGTATCACCCCTCTGTCTTTGAAGTACTCTCCTGGCTTCTGATATTGGACCTTTTGACTACTCAGCTTGTCCTTTAGTAGTGACTAGCGTCACAATTAGGTTGTTGTATTTTTGTAGCCTTGTAACTTCTATTCTTCTGACCATGATGTCATTCTCCAGTCATTCTCACTCTTTGTGTGATGTATCCAAAGTAGGCAAGTTGTAGTTTGGTGATTGCTTCAAGTGACATGTCTGGCTTGATATGTTCCAAAATTGATTTGCTTTTTCTTCTTGCCATCCATGGTATTGATAACATTCTTCTTCAGCACCACATCAAAGGTGTTGATTCTTCTTCTCTCTTGTTTCTTTATCAGGAATGTTTTGCATACATATGTTACTACAGACAATAACAGAATATCTATGAGCTCTGTCTTTGTCATCAGTGAACCCCTTCACCCCGAAGCCTGTTTTCACCTAAGTGGCAGGGCCAATTTTTACAATTCTGGCCATTGTCACTTTATGAGGTAATAACTCTGAAACGCTTCAACGGATCCTGGTGAATCTGACATTGTTTTTTGTGACATATTGTATTTTATGATCGTGGCAAAATTTCTTTGATATTACTTGCGTTTCTTTGTGAAAAAAATGGAAATTTGGTGAAAATTTAGAAAATTTTGCAATTTTCAAGCTTTGAATTTTTATACCCTTGCATCAGAGACTCATATCACACAAATTAGTTAATAAATAACATTTCTCACATGTCTACTTTACATCAGCACAATTTTGGAACCACATTTTTTTTTTGTTAGGGAGTTATAAGGGTTAAAATTTAAACAGCGCTTTCTCATTTTTTCAACAAACTTTACAAAAACAGTTTATTTAGGGACCACATTACATTTGAAGTCACTTTGAGGGGCTTATATGATTTAAATTACCCAAAAGTGACACCATTCTAAAAACTACACCCCTCGAAAGTACTCAAAACCACATTCAAGAAGTTTATTAACCCTTCAGGTGCTTCACAGGAATTAACGGAATGTGGAAGGAATAAATGAACATTTAACTTTTTTTTCACATAATGATCTTTTACAATTCTGACCATTGTCACTTTATGAGGTAATAACTCTGAAACGCTTCAATGGATCCTGGTGAATCTGACATTGTTTTTTCGTGACATATTGTATTTTATGAACGTGGCAAAATTTCTTTGATATTACTTGCGTTTATTTGTGAAAAAAATGGAAATTTGGTGAAAATTTAGAAAATTTTGCAATTTTCAAGCTTTTAATTTTTATACCCTTGCATCAGAGACTCATATCACACAAATTAGTTAATAAATAACATTTCTCACATGTCTACTTTACATCAGCACAATTTTGGAACCACATTTTTTTTTGTTAGGGAGTTATAAGGGTTAAAAGTTAAACAGCGCTTTCTCGTTTTTTCAACAAACTTTACAAAAACAGTTTTTTTTAGGGACCACATTACATTTGAAGTCACTTTGAGGGGCTTATTTGATTTAAAGTACCCAAAAGTGACACCATTCTAAAAACTACACCCCTCGAGGTACTCAAAACCACATTCAAGAAGTTTATTAACCCTTCAGGTGCTTCACAGGAATTAACGGAATGTGGAAGGAATAAATGAACATTTAACTTTTTTTTTCACATAATGATCTTTTAGCAACAATTTTTTTTATTTTCACAAGGGTAAAAGGAGAAAATGGACCACTAAAGTTGTTGTGCAGTTTCTCCTGAATACACTGATACCCCATATGTGGGGTAAAACCACTGCTTGGGCACACGGCAGGGCTCGGAAGGGAAGGAGCGCCGTTTGACTTTTTCAAACCAAAATTGGCTGGAATTGAGATTGAACGCCATGTCGTGTTTGGAGAGCCCCTGATGTGCCTAAACAGTGGAAAACCACCACAAGTGATCCCATTTTGGAAACTAGACCCTTCAAGGAACCTATCTAGATGTGTTGTGAGCACTTTGAACCCCCAGGTGCTTCACAGAAGTTTAGAACATAGAGGCGTGAAAATAAAAAATCACATTTTTTCCCCCAAAATGATTTTTAGCAACAATTTTTTATCTTTACAAGAGTAAAAGGAGAAAATGGACCACTAAAGTTGTTGTGCAATTTCTCCTGAATACAATGATACCCCATATGTGGGGGAAAACCACTGTTTGGGCGCACAGCAGGGCTCGGAAAGGAAGGAGCGCCATTTGACTTTTTCAAACCAAAATTGGCTGGAATTGAGATCGGACACTATGTCGCGTTTGGAGAGCCCCTGATGTACCTAAACAGTGGAAAACCGCCACAAGTGACCCCATTTTGGAAACTAGACCCTTCAAGGAACTTATCTAGCTATGTGGTGAGCACTGTGAACCTCCAAGTGCCTCACCAAAAATTATAACGTTGAGTCGTGAATAAAAATAAAACACATTTTTTCCACAAAAATGATCTTTCAGCTACGATTGTTTTATTTTCCCAAGGGTTATAGGAGAAAATAGACAGAAAAAGATGTTGTGCAATTTTTCACAAGTGCACCGATACCCCATATGTGGGGAAAAACCATTGTTTGGGCGCCCGTCGGGACTCGGAATGGAATAAGTGACGTTATGGATTGTAGACTTGTGCAAACCAACTGCTTTTTTAAAAGCAAAAATCCTGTTGCTCCTTTCTGCACAGTTCTCTTGTTTATTTGTCCACACTTTTGTGTGCAGCAGTCCTTTTTATTGCTGCCATACTTGTCCTGAGATCATTGTAGGGAAATGGAAATTGTACTACAGCCCTTGTAATTTTTGATATATCTTCCAGCCACGTTCTGCCACTTACATTGTGTAGTGTAATACACAGGGCCTGAGTTTTGTTGCAGTCTCCCCCTAAAAAAAGGGAGATTTAAATTGGCACTAAGTGGACCTACGTCACAGTTCTGTTAGTTTGTCGTACATCTCCCAACCACGTTCTGCCACTTACATTGTGTAGTGTAATACACAGGGCCTGAGTTTTGTTGCAGTCTCCTGTTGTGAATTCTGCTTTTGGGCTCCCTCCGGTGGTTGTAGAGGATAATGCAGTTGTGACTGGACTGCAGGATTGGACAGGTGTACCTACTAATTGCAAAACTGACTGGGGTATATAGCCTTGCTGGACTCTTTAGCCCCTGCCAGTTGTCCATTGTTTTTGAAGGATTCACTTCCCTGCTGGTCTCTCCAGTTTGCTGTGCTTTTCAACAAAGATAAGTCCTGGCATTGTTTTTGCTGTCCACCTGCTGTGGACCTTAAAGTTTTGTGCATTTTCATGTTTTTGTCTTGTTCAGCTTGGTCTGTGAAGTATTTTTTGCAGCCAAGCTGTGTCTCTGGAGATGCAGATATACCCCCCATGTCTTTAGTCAGATGTGGTGATTCGTATTTTCTGTGGTGGATATTTTCTAGTGTTTTTATACTGACCGCATAGTACTCTGTTCTATCCTTTCTTTTTAGCTAGTATGACCTCCTAAGCTAAATTCTGATTTCATTTCTGCATATGTTATTTCCCTCTCCTCTCACCGTCAACATTTGTTGGGGGCTATCTATCCTTTGGGGATTTTCTCTGAGGCAAGATAGGTTTCCTGTTTCTTGTCTTTAGGGGAAGTTAGATCTTAGGCTGTGTCGAGGGGTCTAGGGAGTGTCAGGTACCCCCCACGGCTACTTTTAGTTGCGCTGCTGGGTTCAGGGGTTGCGGTCAGTACAGGGACCACCTTCTCCATAGTCCATCTCATGCTGCTCCTAGGCCACCAGATCATATCAGTCTCCCTCCCAAAAAAGGAGATTTAAATTGGCACTAGGTGGATCTATGTCACAGTTCTGTTAGTTTGTCGTACATCTTCCAACCACGTTCTGCCACTTACATTGTGTAGTGTAATACACTGGGCCTGAGTTTTGTTGCAGTCTCCCCCCCAAAAAAGGGAGATTTAAATTGGCACTAAGTGGATCTACGTCACAGTTCTGTTAGTTTGTCGTACATCTTCCAGCCACGTTCTGCCACTTACATTGTGTAGTGTAATACACTGGGCCTGAGTTTTGTTGCAGTCTCCCCCCCAAAAAATGGAGATTTAAATTGGGACGAAGTGGATCTACGTCACAGTTCTGTTAGTTTGTCGTACATCTTCCAGCCACATTCTGCCACTTACATTGTGTAGTGTAATACATTGGGCCTTAATTTTGTTGCTGTCTCCCCCCCCCCCAAAAAAGGGAGATTTAAATTCTCAAAAAGTTTATATACACCTTCTACCTTGTTTTACAGTACCATATAACGGTTTTTATTTTCGTTAGATTTTTCCAAAAATGAGGAAGTCTGGTGGAAGAGGCCGTGGGCGGTCGTTGCCAGCTGGTACTGATGGTGGTGGTGGAGCATCTGGTGGTAGTGGGAAAAGCAAAATAGCACCAAAGGCTTGAGGTGTTGAGCCAGCATCATCGTCTGGCTACACAAGGCCTCGAAGGCTCCCTTATCTGGGAGTAGGAAAACAGCTTTTAAAGCCGGAGCAGCGGGAAAAAGTTTTGGCTTTCTTTGCTGACTCAGCCTCTAGCTCTTTCGCCTCATCTTCAGAAGGTTCGAAATCTGAAAGCAGCGAGTCGTCAGTGGATGCTCCCGGTCAGGAACAAGTTGCTTCCTTGTGTCCTTCACCCAAACCAAAAATGAAGGATGTGGCAGGCGACACTACAGTTTACTCCATGGAGCTCTTTATACATACTGTGCCTGGGTTAGAACGGGAAATTGTTAACTGCCCATTACAAGATGAATCGGACATGGAGTGCACTGATGCACAGCCACAGCTAGATTATTATGCTGTTCCATTGACTCAGATCACTACATTGCCCTCGCAGTGTACTGAGCCAGAATCTGACCCTGATGAAACTATGGTGCCCCGTCACGAACGCTATAGCACCTTACACAATGACAAAGAGGAAGGTGCACATGACATTGAAGAGGAGGTGATAGATGACCCAGTTGTTGACCCAGATTGGCAGCCATTGTGGAAAGAGGGTGCCGTTGCCAGTAGCTCAGAAGCTGACGATGATGATCCACAGCAGCCATCTACATCGCAACAGCTTTCATCTGGCAGGCCCCTATCTGCCCAAAAACGTTTGTCAAAACCAAAAACAGTTTTAGGATGGCGTGGTCATCCGGTGAAAGTAGCACAGCGTGCATTGCCTGAAAAGGTAATCCATAGTAGGAAGAGTGCAGTGTGGGAATTTTTTAACCAAGATCCAATTGATCAGTGCAAGGTTATCTGTAAGAAGTGCTCAAAGACCTTTAGCAGAGGGAAGAATCTCCTAAATTTAAATACAACGTGCATGCGTAGACATTTAACCAGCATGCACTTGCAAGCCTGAACTAACTACCAAACGTCCCGTACCGTTTGTGCACCTGCTCAGAATGAAGGTAGTCAGCAATGCTACATTGCTTCCCTCACTGTAAGCCCACCGGTTAGGACACCACCAGCAGCAAATGTGGAGGTATCGTCGCAAGGCCAAAGCAGTCAGGGAATCACAAGGTTCTTAGTAGGAAACACTGTAGGTAGGCCAACATCAAGAATACCATCACCAACCCTCTCTCAATCTGCCATGTCCACCACCACCCCGCTAGTTCCACCATATGCAGCTCTCCAGTCCAGCTCACCCTACAAGAGACTCTTGTTAGGAAAAGGAAGTACTCATCTTGTCATCCGCATACACAGGGATTGAACGCCCACATTGCTAGGCTAATCTCGTTAGAGATAATGCCCTACCGGTTGGTTGAAAGCAAAGCTTTCAAAGCCCTGATGGCCTATGCAGTACCACGTTATGACCTACCCAGTCGATACTTCTTTGTGAGAAAAGCCATCCCAGCCCTCCACCAGCATGTCAAAGACCGCATTGTCCATTCACTGAGGCAATCAGTCAGTAGAAAGGTGCACCTCGCAACAGATGCATGGACCAGTAGGCATGGCCAGGGATGTTACATGTCCATCATGGCGCACTGGGTTAATGTGGTGGATGCAGGCTCCACAGGGGACAGCCATAGTGGGACAGTTCTGCCTAGCCCACGGTCTAGGAAACAGTTCGCTGTAGGCGTTCGCCACCCCTCCTTCTCCTCCTCCTCCAGAAGTGAAAGCTCGTCCACAGAGGGAGGTCGCACGACCACTCCACCCGCAGCTGCCAGTGTTGCACACGAAATGTCCCATTATGGATCAGCTAGTGGTAAGTGTCAGCAGGCTGTGCTACAAATGAAGTGTTTGGACGACAACAGACACACCGCGTAAGTACTGGCCGAGTTCTTGCCACAAGAAACTCAGTCATGGCTGGGCAGCGTACATCTTGAGGCAGGCAAGGTAGTCAGTGATAACGGAAGGAATTTTATGGCTGCCATAGCCCTTTCAGAACTGAAACACATACCTTGCCTGGCTCACACCTTGAACCTGGTAGTGCAGTGCTTCCTGAAAAATTATCCGGAGTTACCAGCCCTGCTCCTGAAGGTGCGAAGACTTTGCTCGCACATCCGCCGGTCGCCCGTACACTCCAGCCGTATGCTGAACCATCAGCGATCGCTGAATCTTCCCCTGCACCACCTAATAATCGACATTGCAACAAGGTGGAACTCCACACTGCACATGCTTCAGAGGCTGTGCGAACAGAGGCGAGCTGTCATGTATTTGTGGGAGGATACACATACACGGGCAGGCAGTTGGATGGCAGACATGAAGTTGTCTGGTGTGCAGTGGTCAAAGCTCCAAGACCTCTGTCAAGTCCTTTAGTGTTTTGAGGAATGCACACGGCTGGTAAGTGCAGACGACGCCATAATAAGCATGAGCATCCCACTCAGGGCCGGCGTCAGCACCCGGCACAGCGGGCAAATGCCGGGGCCCTGGGGAGAGAGGGGGGCCCACTCATGCTGTGATAGATACAGCTGGGAGAGCAGAGCAGGAGATAACATGCTCTCTCCGCCTACAAAGTCACTGCTGGCTGCGTTCTCTTAACCCCTATGTGCCAGCTCTGACACAAGCATCTTATCACTCAGTGAGTGCAGCCAGGCAGGCACACATAGGGGTTAAGAGAAGGCAGCCAGCGTGACATTGTTTGTGGGGGGAGAGAGCACGTTCTCTGCTCTGATCTCCGCCCCTGGTTGGCTGCTGTGCTGCTGAACTTATGAGGCAGATTCAGGAGTAGCTCCTAGTCCTACCAGTGCATGAGTGAGTGGCGCTGCTATATACTATGTGGGCTGCGCTGCTATATACTACGTGGGCTGCTATATGCTACGTGGGCTGCTATATACTACGTGGGCAGTGTTATATACTACATGGCTGTGTTTATATGCGATCATGAATCGGGGTATGTGTTAAAGGGGGGGCCCACTGAGACTCTTTCGCCCGGGGCCCTCAAAAACCTGGAGCCGGCCCTGATCCCACTAATGCGCCTGCTGATGCAAAGTTTGACTCACATCAAGGAGCAGGTGTCTGCAGCCGAGGAGGAGGGAAGCCTTGATGACAGTCAGCCATTGTCTGCTCAGGGAACTCTCCTGGACGAGATGGCGGATGAAGAGGAGGAGAAGGATGATGGGGATGAATATTTATGGGAGGAGGATGCTTCTCAGGGGGCAATAGAAAATGGTGGCATTGCAAGGTCAGGTACAGGATTTTTGCGGGCCACAAGTGATGTTGATTTGCAAGAAAGTGCTCCTCAACCCAGCACAAGCAGTGAATTGACACCTCTAACATTGGCCCACATGGCTGAGTATGCCTTGCGTATCCTAAAAAGGGACCCCCGCATTATCAAAATGATGACCGATGATGATTACTGGATCCACGATACAAAGGAAAATTGCAAAATATCATGCCACATGAGAGCCTTGAGCAAATATTGGCTTCCAAACAAGCAACTGTTGTCGTTTGGTTCAGGCATTCCCAGCCCACAACGGCGGTGATGGTTCTCACACGATCTGTAGGGGGCAACATGGCAGTAGCACAGTGGTGCACAAATCCGAAGTGGCGTTGGACTGAGGGGTTTTCTGACCAGGTTGTGGAGTGATTTCACAATGACCGCAGACACGACAGGTACTGCTGCATCGATTCAAAGTGACAGGAGACAGCATTTGTCCAGAATGGTTACCAACTATTTTTCCTCCCTTATCAATGTTCTCCCTCACAGGTCATTCCCCTTTGATTATTGGGCATCTAAAATAGACACCTGGCCTGAATTGGTAGAATATGCATTACCGGAGCTCGCTTGCCCAGTTGCTAGTGTGCTATCAGAAAGAGTCTTCAGTGCTGCTGGTTCAATACTGACTGAAAAAAGGACACGTCTGGCTACCTGAAATGTTGATGATCTAACCTTCATTAAAATGAACCAATCATGGATTTCAAATTATTTTGCCCCACCTTCCCCTGCTTACACGTAGCTTGCCTTAAAAATGTCTTGCTTTTGGCCTCCTCTTACTGACTTCTCCAATTCCTCCATTTGCAGCTGCTGAATGTCCACCATAGGCCATTTTTTTACCTCCCTAAATGGGCTGGCTCCCCCCACAGGGCCGTGGTCACCACTTGGCGCAAGCACCCGTGCGAGTGCCATTTGCCTGGACAGGTGGGTGTGCCCACTTTTGGGCGACGGCACTGGCACAGCCAACGTCAGACACACCGTCGTAATATGAGGGGCCCTGTGCCAGTACCGCCACCCACGAGAGAGTGTCCCCCCCCAGCTCGAACAGTGCTCTACCATTTGCAAAATTTACCTCTCCCTGCTCCACCACTGTGTAGTCTGTGCTGTTAAATCCTTCAATGGCACTGCAAATACAAATTTGTTGAAATGATAGATGATAGTAAAAATATACAGGGGCCCTGGCCTCCATTTAGACCAGTTAATACTTTGTGCGAACTTCCACTGTCTACTATTTAGCATTGTGCCAACTTCCACTGTCTACCACTCAGCAGAGGAGCCCACCCCTGTATCTAGCTATGCCACCAGTTTATTTATTAACTTTTTTTGGCTGACATTTAGCCAACTTTACTATTTTGGCCTACTAATTGTCAGCCACTTATTACAGTTGTCCTCTACTGAACAAAGCAATGCAGCCTGAGTACTCTTCTTACCTATTTTGAACTGCATTTAGCCTACTTTTTTATTTTAGGCCTACTAAGTCTGTGTGAGCCTCTCATAACAGTTGCCCTCCTCTACTGAAAAAAGCTATGCCGCCTGTGTACTCCTGTTACCAATTTTGAACTGCATTTAGCCTACTTTTTTATTTTAGGCCTACTAAGTCTGTGTGAGCCTCTCATAACAGTTGTCCTCTGCTGAAAAAAGCTATGCCGCCTGTGTACTCCTCTTACCAATTTTGAACTGCATTTAGCCTACTTAATTACTTGGGCCTAGTAACTGTGTGAGCCTCTCATAACAGTTGTCCTTCTCCGCTGAAAAAAGCTATGCCGCCTGTGTACTCCTCTTACCAATTTTGAACTGCATTTAGCCTACTTACTTACTTGGGCCTAGTAACTGTGTGAGCCTCTCATAACAGTTGTCCTCCTCCGCTGAACAAAGCTATGCCGCCTGTGTACTCCTGTTAGCAATTTAGAACTGCATTTAGCCTTCTTTCTTATTTGGGCCTACTAACTGTGTCTGCCCCTCATTACAGTTGTCCTCCGCTGAACAAAGCAATGCCGCCAGTTTAGTCCTGTTAGCAATTTTGCACTGCATTTAGCCTACTTACTTATTTGGGCCTAGTAACTGTGTCAGCCACTCCTTACAGTTGTCCTCCGCTGAACAAAGCATTGCTGCCAGTTTAGTCCTGTTACCAAGTTTGAACTGCATTTGGCCTACTTACTTATTTGGGCCTAGTAACTGTGTCAGCCACTCCTTACAGTTGTCCTCCGCTGCTTTTAGCCTACTTTTTCATTTTGGGCCTATATCTGTGTTTCATCCTCATCCTGCCCATTACCCAGCCACTGCTAGATGAGTCTGCTGGTACATTGACCCAAACCACTACATTCCCCTTGCACTCTACACAGCCAGAATCTGACCCTGATGAAAGTCAGGTTCCCCTTCCCGTATACTTTACCACCTTACACGGGGACAAAGAGGAAGGTGCAGATGAAAGTGCAGGTTCCTTCATCTGGTGGGGGGCATACTCGTTGGCACTGGCACAGGGCCCCTCATAGTATGCAAAAGTGTCTCTGGCAGTGGGAGGCGCTGCCCGCTGTCAAACACTCCGCCATTCTATGAGGGGCCCTGTGCCAGTGCCAACTAGTGCCTTCCCCTGCTTGCTCAGGATCACAGCACTTGCAAAGTTGAAATACTTACCTCTCCCTTCTCCACCGCCGTGACGTATTCTGCGTTTCCTGGGCCCACGAAAATCTTGTGCCAGCCCTACCCCCCCCTCAACTTTAGCCAAATGACCCCCAGTTTTCAATGCCTAAATAGTATTATAAAGTAAATTAAGATTGACAAGCTTAAGTAATAAGAATTGATGTTGTTGGCATTAAAATGGGCACTGTAGGTGTTTTCCTGTCCTCCACTGTTTGCCGAATTTGATTCCCCATTGACTTGCATTGGGTTTCGTGTTTCAGTCGGCCCTCGACTTTTCGCAATAATCGGCCGATTTCACCCAACCCGACTTTGGAGAAAGTCAGGTTTCGCGAAACCCGACTCGATCCTAAAAAGTAAAAGTCGCTCAACTCTACTTATAGGGCATTTCAAATAATATGTTAGCTCAACCTGAGAGGCCTGGGTAATAGTCTCAGGTTTTTGCAGAGCAGCAAAAGCTTACATGTCCAACAAATGCAGATGCAAGTAAACACAAGTAGCCAGATAAAGGAGGATTACTGGAAACCGGTGTATGCAGCAGGAACTCAGAGCAGAGTAGCAGGATAACCACACAGATTCACAGGAGCAGGTATATAGCCAGGGAGCCACCAAGGTCAGGAGCTGGATGCAAGGCAGAATACTCTAGCACAGAATGAAGGCTGGGGTGGAGTTATATAGCATTAAGTCAGAGTGCACATGAGACCAAAGACGCCATCTTGGAAAAGGGCAGTAATGCACAAAAGGTAATCAAAAAATGTTCAGAGTCCTGACAGACAGCTGGGTTGTTGGGGGGAGGACTTTCTGCCCTGGACAGAGGAGACCATGTGACTGCTGGGGGCGGAGAGGAAGAGAGAGCAGTGTGGTCAGAAAAGAGCGGGAAAGCACAGCACGTGGGACAGAGGGGACATCGCACGTAAGAGAAAGCAGGCTGTAGCGCCACGCTCCTCACAAGAGAGTGTTCCCCGTAAGGGCACTGAGGCTGAGATACCCACCATAGTGAAGGCTGTATATGAGGGTGTGGGGGTGTGGACTCGGAAGCCTCTGTAATCAGAGAAGACGTTTCCCCTGACAGTGCAGAGACAGTGACCCGAGCGCGCAGCCCCGGTGACCGCAGTGACAAGCCAAGACCCCTGAGTGTGATAAGTAAACTGCTCAGTGTGTGTGTAGCATTGCTACTGCAGAGAGACTGCCAGCCCAATATACAGAGACTCCTGCAGCAGTGTGACTGTTGTGAATTCTGTGGTCAAGCTCCCTCCTGTGGTCATGAGTGGTACTTCGGCTGGTTCTGTCTATGAGCTTCCTCTGGTGGATGTGAGTGGGGCTGCGGCTTCTGAGTTTCCTTCCTCAGGTGACGAGGTTAAGTCGTTAGGTGCTGCTCTATTTAACTCCACCGAGTTCTTTGTTCCTGGCCTCCAGTCAATGTTCCAGTGTTGGTCTTGCTCTCTCCTGGATCGTTCATGTGGACTGTCTACCCTGCATAAGCTAAGTTTTGCTGGTGTTACTTTTGCTTGCTATTTTTTCTGTCCAGCTTGCTATATTGGTTTTTCTTGCTTGCTGGAAGCTCTGAGACGCAGAGGGAGCACCTCCGTACCGTTAGTCGGTGCAGAGGGTCTTTTTGCGCCCTCTGCGTGGTTGTTTGTAGGTTTTTGTGCTGATCGCAAAGCTATCTTTCCTATCCTCGGTCTATTCAGTAAGTCGGGCCTCACTTTGCTAAAATCTATTTCATCTCTGTGTTTGTATTTTCATCTTTACTCACAGTCATTATATGTGGGGGGCTGCCTTTTCCTTTGGGGAATTTCTCTGAGGCAAGGTAGGCTTATCCTTCTATCTTCAGGGCTAGCTAGTTTCTCAGGCTGTGCCCGAGGCGCCTAGGTCTGGTCAGGAGCGCTCCACGGCTACCTCTAGTGTGGTATGATAGGATTAGGGATTGCGGTCAGCAGAGTTCCCACGTCTCAGAGCTCGTCCTATGTTATTAGTAACTATCAGTTCACCTTGCGTGCTCTTAACCACTAGGTCCATTGTGGTTCTGAATCACCAGTTCATAACAGTACTGGAGGCCCAAAGTACTAATGCTTCTCAATAGAGGGAAATGAGAAGTTCTGAGACCATTTTTTTTTCTTTGCACTGGGTTTTGTCTTTCCTTTCCCCTAGACATTTGGGTAGTTGGGGGGAGGACTTTCTGCCCTGGACAGAGGAGACCATGTGACTGCTGGGGGCGGAGAGGAAGAGAGAGCAGTGTGGTCAGAAAAGAGCGGGAAAGCACAGCACGTGGGACAGAGGGGACATCGCACGTAAGAGAAAGCAGGCTGTAGTGCCACGCTCCTCACAAGAGAGTGTTCCCCGTAAGGGCACTGAGGCTGAGATACCCACCATAGTGAAGGCTGTATATGAGGGTGTGGGGGTGTGGACTCGGAAGCCTCTGTAATCAGAGAAGACGTTTCCCCTGACAGTGCAGAGACAGTGACCCGAGCGCGCAGCCCCGGTGACCGCAGTGACAAGCCAAGACCCCTGAGTGTGATAAGTAAACTGCTCAGTGTGTGTGTAGCATTGCTACTGCAGAGAGACTGCCAGCCCAATATACAGAGACTCCTGCAGCAGTGTGACTGTTGTGAATTCTGTGGTCAAGCTCCCTCCTGTGGTCATGAGTGGTACTTCGGCTGGTTCTGTCTATGAGCTTCCTCTGGTGGATGTGAGTGGGGCTGCGGCTTCTGAGTTTCCTTCCTCAGGTGACGAGGTTAAGTCATTAGGTGCTGCTCTATTTAACTCCACCGAGTTCTTTGTTCCTGGCCTCCAGTCAATGTTCCAGTGTTGGTCTTGCTCTCTCCTGGATCGTTCATGTGGACTGTCTACCCTGCATAAGCTAAGTTTTGCTGGTGTTACTTTTGCTTGCTATTTTTTCTGTCCAGCTTGCTATATTGGTTTTTCTTGCTTGCTGGAAGCTCTGAGACGCAGAGGGAGCACCTCCGTACCGTAAGTCGGTGCAGAGGGTCTTTTTGCGCCCTCTGCGTGGTTGTTTGTAGGTTTTTGTGCTGATCGCAAAGCTATCTTTCCTATCCTCGGTCTATTCAGTAAGTCGGGCCTCACTTTGCTAAAATCTATTTCATCTCTGTGTTTGTATTTTCATCTTTACTCACAGTCATTATATGTGGGGGGCTGCCTTTTCCTTTGGGGAATTTCTCTGAGGCAAGGTAGGCTTATCCTTCTATCTTCAGGGCTAGCTAGTTTCTCAGGCTGTGCCCGAGGCGCCTAGGTCTGGTCAGGAGCGCTCCACGGCTACCTCTAGTGTGGTATGATAGGATTAGGGATTGCGGTCAGCAGAGTTCCCACGTCTCAGAGCTCGTCCTATGTTATTAGTAACTATCAGTTCACCTTGCGTGCTCTTAACCACTAGGTCCATTGTGGTTCTGAATCACCAGTTCATAACAGTACTGGAGGCCCAAAGTACTAATGCTTCTCAATAGAGGGAAATGAGAAGTTCTGAGACCATTTTTTTTTCTTTGCACTGGGTTTTGTCTTTCCTTTCCCCTAGACATTTGGGTGGTTCAGGACACAGGTGTAGTGATGGACATTAAAGGTCTGTCTTCTTGTGTGGATCATCTCACTGCAAGAGTACAAAAAATTCAAGACATTGTGGTTCAGAAATCTATGTTAGAACATAGAATTCCTATTCCGGATTTATTTTCTGGAGATAGACCTAAGTTTCTGAATTTCAAAAATAATTGCAAACTGTTTCTGGCTTTGAAACCCCGCTCCTCTGGTGACCCAGTTCAACAAGTTAAGATCATTATTTCTTTATTACGTGGCGACCCTCAAGACTGGGCATTTTCCCTTGCGCCAGGAGATCCTGCATTATGTGATATTGATGCATTTTTCCTGGCACTCGGATTGCTTTATGATGAACCTAATTCAGTGGATCAGGCAGAGAAAAATTTGCTGGCTCTGTGTCAGGGTCAGGATGAGGTAGAGATATATTGTCAGAAGTTTAGGAAGTGGTCTGTGCTCACTCAATGGAATGAATGTGCGCTGGCAGCAATTTTCAGAAAGGGTCTCTCTGAAGCCCTTAAGGATGTCATGGTTGGGTTTCCTATGCCTGCTGGTCTGAATGAGTCTATGTCTTTGGCCATTCAGATCGGTCGACGCTTGCATGAGCGTAAAACTGTGCACCATTTGGCGGTATTATCTGAGCATAAACCTGAGCCTATGCAGTGCGATAGGACTTTGACCAGAGCTGAACGGCAAGAACACAGACGTCAGAATGGGCTGTGTTTCTACTGTGGTGATTCCACTCATGCTATCTCCGATTGTCCTAAGCGCAATAAGCGGTTCACTAGGTCTGCCACCATTGGTACGGTTCAGTCGAAATTTCTTTTGTCCGTTACTTTGATCTGTTCTTTGTCATCCTATTCTGTCATGGCATTTGTGGATTCAGGCGCTGCCCTGAATTTGATGGACTTGGAGTATGCTAGGTGCTGTGGGTTTTTCTTGGAGCCCTTGCAGTATCCTATTCCATTGAGAGGAATTGATGCTACGCCTTTGGCCAAGAATAAGCCTCAGTACTGGTCCCAGCTGACCATGTGCATGGCTCCTGCGCATCAGGAGGATATTCGCTTTTTGGTGTTGCATAATCTGCATGATGTGGTCGTGTTGGGGTTGCCATGGCTACAAGTCCATAACCCAGTATTGGATTGGAAATCAATGTCTGTTTCCAGCTGGGGTTGTCAGGGGGTACATGGTGATGTTCCATTTCTGTCTATTTCATCATCCACCCC
Source organism: Ranitomeya imitator (assembly GCF_032444005.1). Classification (NCBI taxonomy): domain Eukaryota; kingdom Metazoa; phylum Chordata; class Amphibia; order Anura; family Dendrobatidae; genus Ranitomeya; species Ranitomeya imitator. The sequence continues at coordinate 77,622,048 of NC_091282.1, read as the reverse complement.
TTCTGAGGTCCCATAGTTCTTGTTGGATTACCGGGATGTATTTGATGAGCCCAAGTCCAATGCCCTACCTCCACATAGGGATAGCGATTGTGCTATCGATTTGATTCCTGGTAGTAAGTTTCCTAAAGGTCGACTGTTTAATTTGTCTGTGCCTGAGCACGCCTCTATGCGGAGTTACGTAAAGGAATCCTTGGAGAAGGGTCATATTCGCCCATCGTCGTCGCCATTGGGAGCAGGGTTCTTTTTTGTGGCCAAGAAGGATGGTTCGTTGAGACCTTGTATTGATTACCGCCTTCTAAATAAAATCACGGTCAAATTTCAGTACCCCTTGCCGCTGCTGTCTGATTTGTTTGCTCGAATTAAGGGGGCTAGTTGGTTCACCAAGATAGATCTTCGTGGTGCGTATAATCTTGTGCGTATTAAATGGAGCAATGAATGGAAAACAGAATTTAATACGCCCGAGGGCCATTTTGAGTACCTGGTTATGCCATTCAGGCTTTCTAATGCTCCATCAGTGTTTCAGTCCTTTATGCATGACATCTTCCGAGAGTACCTGGATAAATTCCTGATTGTATACTTGGATGATATTTTGGTCTTCTCGGATGATTGGGAGTCTCACGTGAAGCAGGTCAGAATGGTGCTCCAGGTCCTGCGTGCGAATTCTTTGTTTGTGAAGGGGTCAAAGTGTCTCTTTGGTGTTCAGAAGGTTTCATTTTTGGGTTTCATTTTTTCCCCTTCTACTATCGAGATGGACCCTGTTAAAGTTCAGGCCATTTATGATTGGACTGAGCCGACATCTCTGAAGAGACTGCAAAAGTTCCTGGGCTTTGCTAATTTTTATCGTCGCTTCATCAATAATTTTTCTAGTATTGCTAAACCATTGACTGATTTAACCAAGAAGGGTGCTGATGTGGTCAATTGGTCTTCTGCTGCTGTGGAAGCTTTTCAGGAGTTGAAGCGTCGTTTTTCTTCTGCCCCTGTGTTGTGCCAACCAGATGTTTCGCTCCCGTTCCAGGTCGAGGTTGATGCTTCTGAGATTGGAGCAGGGGCTGTTTTGTCGCAGAGAAGTTCTGATGGCTCGGTGATGAAACCATGCGCCTTCTTTTCCAGGAAGTTTTCGCCTGCTGAGCGTAATTATGATGTTGGCAATCGAGAGTTGCTGGCCATGAAGTGGGCATTCGAGGAGTGGCGTCATTGGCTTGAAGGAGCTAAGCATCGCGTGGTGGTCTTGACTGATCACAAGAACTTGACTTATCTCGAGTCTGCAAACGGTTGAATCCTAGACAGGCTCGTTGGTCGCTGTTTTTCTCCCGTTTTGACTTTGTGGTTTCGTACCTCCCGGGCTCTAAAAATGTGAAGGCAGATGCCCTGTCTAGGAGTTTTGTGCCCGACTCTCCGGGTTTGCCTGAGCCGGCGGGTATTCTCAAAGAGGGGGTAATTTTGTCTGCCATCTCCCCTGATTTGCAGCGGTTGCTGCAAAAATTTCAGGCTAATAGACCTGACCGTTGCCCAGCGGAGAAACTGTTTGTCCCTGATAAATGGACGAGTAGAGTTATCTCTGAGTTTCATTGTTCTGTGTTGGCTGGTCATCCTGGAATCTTTGGTACCAGAGATTTGGTGGCTATATCCTTTTGGTGGCCGTCTCTGTCGCGGGATGTGCGTTCGTTTGTGCAGTCCTGTGGGATTTGTGCTCGGGCTAAGCCCTGCTGTTCTCGTGCCAGTGGGTTGCTTTTGCCCTTGCCAGTCCCGAAGAGACCCTGGACACATATCTCTATGAATTTTATTTTGGATCTCCCAGTCTCTCAAAAAATGTCGGTCATTTGGGTGATTTGTGATCGCTTCTCTAAGTTGGTCCATTTGGTACCCTTGTCTAAATTGCCTTCCTCCTCTGATTTGGTGCCGTTGTTCTTCCAGCATGTGGTTCGTTTACATGGCATTCCGGAGAACATCGTTTCTGACAGAGGTTCCCAGTTTGTTTCGAGGTTTTGGCGAGCCTTTTGTGCTAGGATGGGCATTGATTTGTCTTTTTCCTCGGCTTTCCATCCTCAGACAAATGGCCAGACTGAACGAACCAATCAGACCTTGGAAACATATCTGAGATGTTTTGTTTCTGCTGATCAGGATGATTGGGTGTCCTTTTTGCCTTTGGCTGAGTTCGCCCTTAATAATCGGGCCAGCTCGGCTACTTTGGTTTCGCCGTTTTTCTGCAATTCTGGTTTCCATCCTCGTTTCTCTTCAGGGCAGGTTGAGTCTTCAGACTGTCCTGGTGTGGATACTGTGGTGGATAGGTTGCAGCAGATTTGGACTCATGTAGTGGACAATTTGACATTGTCCCAGGAGAAGGCTCAACGTTTCGCTAACCGCAGGCGCTGTGTGGGTCCCCGACTTCGTGTTGGGGATTTGGTTTGGTTGTCATCTCGTTATATTCCTATGAAAGTTTCCTCTCCTAAGTTTAAGCCTCGTTTCATTGGTCCATATAGGATTTCTGAGGTTCTTTATCCTGTGTCTTTTCGTTTGACCCTTCCAGCTTCTTTTTCCATCCATAACGTATTCCATAGGTCATTGTTGCGGAGATACGTGGCACCTGTGGTTTCATCCGTTGATCCTCCTGCCCCGGTTTTGGTTGAGGGGGAGTTGGAGTATATAGTGGAGAAGATTTTGGATTCTCGTATTTCGAGACGGAAACTCCAGTACCTGGTTAAGTGGAAGGGTTATGGTCAGGAAGATAATTCCTGGGTCTTTGCCTCTGATGTTCATGCTGCCGATCTGGTTCGTGCCTTTCATGTGGCTCATCCTGGTCGGCCTGGGGGCTCTGGTGAGGGTTCGGTGACCCCTCCTCAAGGGGGGGGGGTACTGTTGTGAATTCTGTGGTCAAGCTCCCTCCTGTGGTCATGAGTGGTACTTCGGCTGGTTCTGTCTATGAGCTTCCTCTGGTGGATGTGAGTGGGGCTGCGGCTTCTGAGTTTCCTTCCTCAGGTGCAGAGGTTAAGTCGTTAGGTGCTGCTCTATTTAACTCCACCGAGTTCTTTGTTCCTGGCCTCCAGTCAATGTTCCAGTGTTGGTCTTGCTCTCTCCTGGATCGTTCATGTGGACTGTCTACCCTGCATAAGCTAAGTTTTGCTGGTGTTACTTTTGCTTGCTATTTTTTCTGTCCAGCTTGCTATATTGGTTTTTCTTGCTTGCTGGAAGCTCTGAGACACAGAGGGAGCACCTCCGTACCGTTAGTCGGTGCGGAGGGTCTTTTTGCACCCTCTGCGTGGTTGTTTGTAGGTTTTTGTGCTGATCGCAAAGCTATCTTTCCTATCCTCGGTCTATTCAGTAAGTCGGGCCTCACTTTGCTAAAATCTATTTAATCTCTGTGTTTGTATTTTCATCTTTACTCACAGTCATTATATGTGGGGGGCTGCCTTTTCCTTTGGGGAATTTCTCTGAGGCAAGGTAGGCTTATCCTTCTATCTTCAGGGCTAGCTAGTTTCTCAGGCTGTGCCCGAGGTGCCTAGTTCTGGTCAGGAGCGCTCCACGGCTACCTCTAGTGTGGTATGATAGGATTAGAGATTGCGGTCAGCAGAGTTCCCACGTCTCAGAGCTCGTCCTATGTTATTAGTAACTATCAGGTCACCTTGCGTGCTCTTAACCACTAGGTCCATTGTGGTTCTGAATCACCAGTTCATAACATGTGACTGTGCTACTTCCTGCTTCCAGTTTCACTCTGAGGAAAAGACTGCAAATATTTAACCCCAGAGTCTCCAGGTCTCAGGAGACAGAGGAGAGACTTCAGGATCTTCAAGTGCTGCTGGTGACTGTACCCATGTTGGAATAAGGACCCTCCAGTCAGGACCTCGCTGGACTGATAAGTTGCAAGAACACTCGTTAACCATTTCTATTCCGCTTAACTGTTTCATAGCTTCAGTTAGCTTGCTGTGTATTGTTATACTGTTTGCTTCATCTCTACTAACCCCCTGTTTTCTCCCTGCAAGGAGAATCTTACTCCCCTGCACCCTATTACATAATAAAGAACATGGCTCCATATAAACCGATATGTATGGGACGGAGCTGTACATAACAAGAGAGGGCACTGTGTAATAAGGGATGGTAATAAACATAGTAAGACTGTGTAAGATATATATATATATATGTTGGACAGAGACAACATTTTTCTAATTTTGGTTATAGACATTACCACAATGAATTTTAAGCAAAGTAATTCAGATGCAGTTGAAGTTCAGACTTTCAGGTTTCCTTTGGGGGTATCCACATTAAAATTGGATGAAGGGTTTAAGAGTTTTAGCTCCTTAACATGTGCCACCCTGTTTTTAAAGGGACCAAAAGTAATTGGACAGATTCAATAATTTTAAATAAAATGTTAATTTCTAATACTTGGTTGAAAACTCTTTGTTGGCAATGACTGCCTGAAGTCTTGAACTCATGGACATCACCAGATGCTGTGTTTCCTCCTTTTTGATGCTCGGCCAGGCCTTCACTGCGGTGGTTTTCAGTTGCTGTTGGTTTGTGGGCCTTTCTGTCTGAAGTTTAGTCTTTAACAAGTGAAATGTATGCTCAATTGGGTTGAGGTCAGTTGACTGACTTGGCCATTCAAGAATATTCCACTTCTTTGCTTTAATAAACTCCTGGGTTGCTTTGGCTTTATGTTTTGGGTCATTGTCCATCTGTAGTATGAAATGACGACTAATCAGCTTGGCTGCATTTTGCTGGATCTGAACACACATTATGGCTCTGAATACCTCAGAATTCATTTGGCTGCTTCTGTCCTGTGTCACATCATCAATAAATACTAGTGACCCAGTGCCACTGGCAGCCATGCATGCCCAAGCCATCACACTGCCTCCGCCGGGTTTTACAGATGATGTGGTATGCTTTGGATCATGGGTTGTACCACACCTTCGCCATACTTTTCTCTATCCATCATTCTGGTAGAGGTTGATCTTGGTTTCATCTGTCCAAAGAATGTTCTTACAGAACTGTGCTGGCTTTTTTAGATATTTTTTTAGCAAAGTCCAGTCTAGCCTTTTTATTCTTGATGCTTATGAGTGGCTTGTACCGTGCAGTGAACCCTCTTTATTTACTTTCATGCAGTCTTCTCTTTATGGTAGATTTGGATATTGATACGCCGACCTCCTGGAGAGTGTTGTTTACTTGGTTGGCTGTTGTGAAGGGGTTTCTCTTCACCATGGAGATTATTCTGCGATCATCCACCACTGTTGTCTTCCGTGGGAGCCCAGGTTTTTTTGCATTGATGAGTTCACCAGTGCTTTTTCATTCTTTCTCAGGGTGTACCAAACTGTAGATTTTGCCACTCCTAATATTGTATCAATTTCTTGGATAGGTTTTTTCTGTTTTCGCAGCTTAAGGATGGCTTGTTTCATCTGCATTGAGAGCTCCTTTGACCGCATGTTTACTTCACAGCAAAACCTTCCAAATGCAAGCACCACACCTCAAATCAACTCCAGGCCTTTTATCTGCTTAATTGAGAATGACATAACGAAGGGATTGCCCACACCTGTCCATGAAATAGCCTTGGAGTCAATTGTCCAATTACTTTTGGTCCCTTTAAAAACAGGGTGGCACATGTTAAGGAGCTGAAACTCCTAAACCCTTCATCCAATTTTAATGTGGATACCCTCAAATGAAAGCTGAAAGTCTGAACTTCAACTGCACCTTAATTGTTTTGTTTAAAATTCATTGTGGTAATGTCTATAACCAAAGTTTGAAAAATGGTGTCTCTGTCCAAATATATATGGACCTAACTGTATATATATATTGTGGCATGGCTAAAGGGTGTGTAGTCGACGAGAAGTATGTGTCACATAGGTGGCGTGTCGCTGTGATGTATCACATGGGGAGGAACATCCTATTCTCTATCTGAGTAGAAAGCTGTCTTCATCTGAGAAGAACTACTCAGTGATAGAAAAAGAGTGTTTGGCCATAAAGTGGGCGGTGGACACGTTACAGTACTATCTGCTGGGATGTAAATTCAGACTAATATCCGACCATGCCCCACTTAAGTGTATGAGGGAAACAAAAGGTAGAAATGCTAAGGTCACCCGTTGGTTTTTAGCCCTGCAGGACTTCAGTTTCCATGTGGGTGGAACATAGGGCCGACAAGCTGCACGGTAATGCGGATGCCCTATCAAGAATCCCTTGTTTAGTGGAAGAAAGTGTCAAGCCCCACGGCTTTAGGCAGAGGGGGGAGGTATGTAGCATGGCTAAAGGGTGTGTAGTCGACGGGAGGTATGTGTCACATTGGTGGCGTGTCGCTGTGATGTAGCCCGGAGTGTTTTCTTTATTTCACATAGCCATGTATATATGTGTTTCAGGACCTGTGGTGATGTCAGACCACATGTCTAATCATGTGATGGGATACTGGGTGTGGTTAGGGAAGCGATGGCCGAGGGACCACCACGGTGCAGGAAGACTACTGTACACAAGATGAAGTGCAAACAACAAAGGGTAGATTTATTGGGAAACAGGGAATGGAAGGAACAAGGAAGATGCAAACAGGGGTTTACAATAACAAAAGATAATGCACATGAGTTATCTTGTCTGTAAAATAGCACAGTGCTTCAACAATTTCAAACTCAGAACCTGTCTCACAAGCAACTTTAAACAATAAGAAAAATATCAATGCTACTCTGCATATAACCTCCCTGGCCTTTACTACGCAGATTACACGGCTACCGCGCTCTAACTACTGAAGCCTGCACTAGGCCCTAACGGGTGCACCATACAGGAACAAACTCATGGTGATGTTGGGGACACAGACCCAGTTCCAGGGGGCCCCCAGAAGTCCAACACGGCAGTGCGCACGGATTCCTGTCAGCTCTACGAAGCGTGGTCTTCTCCTTGCTTCTGGATCCTAGGGATGCTCCTGGAAACTGTAAGACCCTTTCTCAGTGTCTTCGTGGCTTCACAAAGTAGCACAGGACAGCCACCTCTGCTGTATCCGGAAAAGTCTTGCAAAGTTCACAAGTAAACTCTCGTCCCAAGCTGTAGGACCTTTCTTGTTGCAAAATAGCACACAGTTCTCTCTCTCTTGCAGCTTCAGATAACACACACCATTCAGGCTCAACTCAACTCCTCCCCTCATCCTGGGGCAGTTTATCTTCACCGTCTAGCAGGGGGAAGCAGGACATTCCATCGTACCAGACAAGGGGGGAGGTTCTGTCTATTAAAGTGGCAGCGTGTTACTGTCCATAACAGCACTACCCTCTTACATGCCTCCCTTCTTAATGATGGTTGCCCTCGACCATCACAGAATCAAGGTTGAAGCGTAATGAAAGAACGTGCAATGCGGAACAGCACCTATAGAGGAGGCAACAAAGGTGTAAAAACAGACAGAGCACACTGTTCTACATATCGGACCGGTGGAACCCCTGCATTAGACCTCTGAGATCTCCGAAGCTCTTTGCTGTCAGGCAAGGCTTGACTAGCTTCCAGAGGAACACTTGTTGCAGGAGACATTGTGAGCTCTTGTCTGGTCTCGTCCTCGCATGGCGGTGCTGGTACATCCATGGGATCACCGTCTCTGGGCGGCTGAGGACCCCCTACTGTGTCGGGGATGGTCCACCACTCATCATCGATTTGGCCATCAGGCATGACAGATTCAGGAAGTGGAGTGTCACCTTCAGGCGACAATGGCGTAGAACAGACCTCACACCGGCAAGGCCGCAGCATATTTCTGTGAAGTACTCTAGGGGCGGATGCCCCATTCTCAATCTGTACCTTGTAGACAGGGCCATTAGCATACACTCGCTCGATAACCTTGTACGGCTGTATTTCCCATCTTTCACTTAGTTTTCCCTTAGGGCGTTTCTCTCTGACCAATACTCGGTCTCCAGGTTGGAGCGGTAACTCTTGAGTCGGTTTGCGGGCCTTATGCTCTTTTTCTTGCAGTTGCTGACCCACCAACCGCCGTATTGTTTGCAATCGTTGCCGATGCTCTTTCACCCATGAGGTGACAGTTTGCTCCATCAGCTCCTCTGGCTGTTCCAAATTCAGCTCAATGATCTCTTGTCCAGCTCTTCCAAACAACAGTAGATAGGGGGTATAACTCATGGTGGAGTGGACCCGATTGTTGTAGGTCCAGACCAATTCTGGCAGATAGTCTGGCCAACACGCCTTCTTATCCTCCTCCAACGTTCTCAGCATCTGAAGCAAGGTTCTGTTGAAGCGTTCACAAGCTCCATTGCCTTGAGGGTGGTAAGGGGTGGTCCGGGACCGCTCGATGCCATACATACGATACAATTCTTCCATCACCTTGCCTTGGAAACATGTGCCTTGGTCAGAGTGGATGTGCTTTGGGCACCCATACACCCGGATGAAGTCTTGACAGATGGCTCGCGCCGCCGATTCCGCAGTCTGGTCTCTAGTCTGAGTGACTACTGCGAACTTAGAGAAATGATCGGTCATCACCAAACAGTATTGCAGCCCCCGGGCCGAGTGTCCCACGAGGAGATAGTCGATCATCAAGACTTCCAACGGTTCCTTAGTTTGTATGGTCTGGATGGGTGCCCTCTGTTCAGTATTCTTAATGAGGTCACATACTCGACATTGCCGGCAAACCTCTTCCACCACAAGCTCCAACCGGGGGCAATACACATACCGCTGCAACCATTGGTAGGTTTTTGTGGGGCCGAAGTGCGCTCCGAATTCGTGGGCTTCTTTAGCTATTTCTTGAGCCATTCTTCCTGGGATGACCACTTGTCACCTTACTTCCATATCTTTTGGCTGTTGCCTCTTACGATATAGTACTGACTCTCGCACTTCCAGTCTATCCTGTTGTGAATTCTGTGGCTGAATTCACTCCTGTGGTCACAAGTGGTACTGCAGCTTCTGAGCTTCCTTCCTCAGGTGTTCTGGTGAGCTCGTTAACTGCTTCGTTACTTAACTCCACCTGATGCTGCTATCCCTGCTCCTTGTCAATGTTCCAGTGTTGGATCTGAGCTTCTCCTGATTGTTCCTGTGACCTGCTGCTCTGTATAGCTAAGTGCTTTTTTGCTATTTTGTTGTTTTTTTTCTGTCCAGCTTGTCTTTTGTTTTGCTGGTAGCTCTGAGAAGCAAAGGGTGTACCGCCGTGCCGTTAGTTCGGCACGGTGGGTCTTTTTTGCCCCCTTTGCGTGGTTTTTGCTTTAGGGTTTTTTGTAGACTGCAAAGTTCGCTTTACTATCCTCGCTCTGTCTAAGATTATCGGGCCCCACTTTGCTGAATCTATTTCATCCCTACGTTTTGTCTTTTCATCTTACTCACAGTCATTATATGTGGGGGGCTGCCTTTTCCTTTGGGGTATTTCTCTGGGGGCAAGTCAGGCCTATTTTTCTATCTTCAGGCTAGCTAGTTTCTTAGGCTGTGCCGAGTTGCATAGGTAGTTGCTAGGCGCAATCCACAGCCGCTTTTAGTTGTGTTTAGGTTAGGATTAGGTGTGTAGTCTACAGAGTTTCCACGTCTCAGAGCTCGTTCTTTTGTTTTTGGGTATTTGTCAGATCACTGTGTGCGCTCGGATCGCTAGGCACACTGTGTCTCTGGATTGCCTTCATTACACCTTTCATTAGCAGACATAACAGTACAAGGAGCCAAACTAATGATTCTCAATAGAGGGAAAGAAAAAGTTCTGACATCATTTTTTTTTTTCTGCTCTGTGTGCATTTTTTTTTTCCCCTAGACATTTGGGTGATTCTGGACACAGGTGTGGACATGGATATTCAGGGTCTGTGCTCTTCAATGGATAATCTCGTTATAAATGTACAAAAGATTCAAGATGCTATTGATCGGAAATCTATGTTAGAACCAAGAATTCCTATTCCTGATTTGTTTTTTGGGGATAGAACTAAGTTTCTAAGTTTCAAAAATAATTGTAAGCTATTTCTGGCCTTGAAACCTCATTCTTCTGGTAATCCTATTCAACAGGTTTTGATTATTATTTCTTTTTTGCGCGGCGACCCTCAAGACTGGGCATTTTCTCTTGCGCCAGGAAACCCTGTATTGAGTAGTGTCGATGCGTTTTTCCTGGCGCTCGGATTACTGTACGATGAGCCTAATTCAGTGGATCAGGCTGAGAAAAATTTGCTGGCTTTGTGCCAGGGTCAGGATGATATAGAAGTATATTGTCAGAAATTTAGGAAATGGTCAGTACTCACTCAGTGGAATGAATCTGCGCTGGCAGCTTTGTTCAGAAAGGGTCTCTCTGAGGCTCTTAAGGATGTCATGGTGGGATTTCCTATGCCTGCTGGTTTGAATGAGTCTTTGTCTTTGGCCATTCAAATCGGTCGACGCTTGCGCGAGCGTAAATCTGTGCACCATTTGGCGGTATTGCCTGAGGTTAAACCTGAGCCTATGCAGTGCGATAGGACTATGACCAGAGTTGAACGGCAGGAATACAGACGTCTGAATGGGCTGTGTTTCTACTGTGGTGATTCCACTCATGCTATTTCTGATTGTCCTAAGCGCACTAAGCGGTCCGCTAGGTCTGCCGTCATTGGTACTGTACAGTCCAAATTCCTTCTGTCCATTACCCTGATATGCTCTTTGTCATCGTTTTCTGTCACGGCGTTTGTGGATTCAGGCGCTGCCCTGAATCTGATGGATTTGGATTATGCTAAACGTTGTGGGTTTTTCTTGGAGCCTTTGCGGTGTCCTATTCCATTGAGAGGAATTGATGCTACACCTTTGGCCAAGAATAAACCTCAGTACTGGGCCCAGCTGACCATGTGCATGGCTCCTGCACATCAGGAAGTTATTCGCTTTCTGGTGCTACATAATCTGCATGATGTGGTCGTGTTGGGGTTGCCATGGCTACAAACCCATAATCCAGTATTGGATTGGAATTCCATGTCGGTATCCAGCTGGGGTTGTCAGGGGGTACATGGTGATGTTCCATTTTTGTCGATTTCGTCATCCACCCCTTCTGAGGTCCCAGAGTTCTTGTCTGATTATCAGGATGTATTTGAAGAGCCCAAGTCCGATGCCCTACCTCCGCATAGGGATTGTGATTGTGCTATCAATTTGATTCCTGGTAGTAAATTCCCTAAAGGTCGATTATTTAATTTATCCGTGCCCGAACACGCCGCTATGCGCAGTTATGTGAAGGAATCCCTGGAGAAGGGACATATTCGCCCATCATCATCACCACTGGGAGCAGGGTTCTTCTTTGTAGCCAAGAAGGATGGTTCGCTGAGACCGTGTATTGATTACCGCCTTCTTAATAAGATCACTGTTAAATTTCAGTATCCCTTGCCATTGTTATCTGACTTGTTTGCTCGGATTAAGGGGGCTAGTTGGTTCACTAAGATAGATCTTCGTGGTGCGTATAATCTGGTGAGAATCAGGCAAGGAGATGAATGGAAAACTGCATTCAATACGCCCGAGGGTCATTTTGAGTATCTAGTGATGCCGTTCGGACTTGCCAATGCTCCATCTGTGTTTCAGTCTTTTATGCATGACATCTTTCGTGAGTATCTGGATAAATTCCTGATTGTTTACTTGGATGACATTTTGATCTTCTCAGATGATTGGGAGTATCATGTGAAGCAGGTCAGAATGGTTTTTCAGGTCCTGCGTGCTAATTCTTTGTTTGTGAAGGGATCAAAGTGTCTCTTCGGTGTGCAGAAAGTTTCATTTTTGGGGTTCATCTTTACCCCTTCTACTATCGAGATGGATCCAGTTAAGGTCCAAGCCATCCAGGATTGGATTCAGCCGACATCTCTGAAAAGTCTGCAAAAGTTCCTGGGCTTTGCTAATTTTTATCGTCGCTTCATCTGTAATTTTTCTAGCATTGCCAAACCATTGACCGATTTGACCAAGAAGGGTGCTGATTTGGTTAATTGGTCTTCTGCTGCTGTGGAAGCTTTTCAGGAGTTGAAGCGTCGTTTTTGTTGTGCCCCTGTGTTGTGTCAGCCAGATGTTTCTCTTCCGTTCCAGGTCGAGGTTGATGCTTCTGAGATTGGAGCAGGGGCAGTTTTGTCACAGAGAGGTTCTGATTGCTCAGTGATGAAACCATGTGCTTTCTTTTCCAGGAAGTTTTCGCCCGCTGAGCGTAATTATGATGTGGGCAACCGAGAGTTGCTGGCCATGAAGTGGGCATTCGAGGAATGGCGCCATTGGCTTGAAGGAGCCAAGCATCGCGTGGTGGTATTGACTGATCATAAGAACTTGACTTATCTCGAGTCTGCCAAGCGCTTGAATCCTAGACAGGCCCGTTGGTCGTTATTTTTTGCCCGCTTCGACTTTGTGATTTCGTACCTTCCGGGCTCTAAAAATGTGAAGGCGGATGCTCTGTCTAGGAGTTTTGTGCCCGACTCTCCGGGTTTATCTGAGCCAGCGGGTATCCTCAAAGAGGGGGTAATTTTGTCTGCCATCTCCCCTGATTTGCGGCGGGTGCTGCAAAAATTTCAGGCGAATAAACCTGATCGTTGTCCAGCGGAGAAACTGTTTGTCCCTGATAGGTGGACGAATAAAGTTCTCTCTGAGTTTCATTGTTCTGTGTTGGCTGGTCATCCTGGAATCTTTGGTACCAGAGAGTTAGTGGCTAGATCCTTCTGGTGGCCATCTCTGTCACGGGATGTACGTACTTTTGTGCAGTCCTGTGGGATTTGTGCTAGGGCTAAGCCCTGCTGTTCTCGTGCCAGTGGGTTGCTTTTGCCCTTGCCGGTCCCAAAGAGGCCTTGGACACATATTTCGATGGATTTCATTTCTGACCTTCCCGTTTCTCAAAAGATGTCAGTCATTTGGGTGGTCTGTGATCGCTTTTCTAAAATGGTCCATCTGGTGCCCTTGGCTAAATTGCCTTCCTCCTCTGATTTGGTACCTTTGTTCTTTCAGCATGTGGTTCGGTTGCATGGCATTCCTGAGAATATTGTTTCTGACAGAGGTTCCCAGTTTGTTTCAAGGTTTTGGCGAGCCTTTTGTGGTAGGATGGGCATTGACCAATCCTTTTCCTCGGCTTTCCATCCTCAGACTAATGGCCAGACCGAACGAACCAATCAGACCTTGGAAACATATCTGAGATGTTTTGTTTCTGCTGACCAGGATGATTGGGTGTCCTTTTTGCCGTTGGCTGAGTTCGCCCTTAATAATCGGGCCAGCTCGGCTACCTTGGTTTCTCCATTTTTTTGCAATTCTGGGTTCCATCCTCGTTTCTCTTCAGGGCAGGTTGAGTCTTCGGACTGTCCTGGTGTGGATTCTGTGGTGGACAGGTTGCAGCTGATCTGGACTCAGGTAGTGGACAATTTGACCTTGTCCCAGGAAAAGGCTCAACTTTTCGCTAATCGCAGACGCCGTGTGGGTCCCTGACTTCGTGTTGGGGATCTGGTTTGGTTATCTTCTCGTCATATTCCTATGAAGGTTTCCTCTCCTAAATTTAAACCTCGTTTTATTGGTCCGTATAGGATTTCTGAGGTTCTCAATCCTGTGTCTTTTCGTTTGACCCTCCCAGACTCCTTTTCCATACATAATGTATTCCATAGGTCGTTGTTGCGGAGATACGTGGCACCTATGGTTCCATCTGTTGAGCCTCCTGCCCCGGTTTTGGTGGAGGGGGAATTGGAGTATATTGTGGAGAAGATTTTGGATTCTCGTGTTTCTAGACGGAAACTCCAGTATCTGGTTAAATGGAAGGGTTATGCTCAGGAAGATAATTCCTGGGTTTTTGCCTCTGATGTTCATGCTCCCGATCTTGTTCGTGCCTTTCATGCGGCTCATCCTGGTCGGCCTGGGGGCTCTGGTGAGGGTTCGGTGACCCCTCCTCAAGGGGGGGGTACTGTTGTGAATTCTGTGGCTGAATTCACTCCTGTGGTCACAAGTGGTGCTGCAGCTTCTGAGCTTCCTTCCTCAGGTGTTCTGGTGAGCTCGTTAACTGCTTCGTTACTTAACTCCGCCTGATGCTGCTATCCCTGCTCCTTGTCAATGTTCCAGTGTTGGATCTGAGCTTCTCCTGATTGTTCCTGTGACCTGCTGCTCTGTATAGCTAAGTGCTTTTTTGCTATTTTGTTGTTTTTTTTCTGTCCAGCTTGTCTTTTGTTTTGCTGGTAGCTCTGAGAAGCAAAGGGTGTACCGCCGTGCCGTTAGTTCGGCACGGTGGGTCTTTTTTGCCCCCTTTGCGTGGTTTTTGCTTTAGGGTTTTTTGTAGACTGCAAAGTTCGCTTTACTATCCTCGCTCTGTCTAAGATTATCGGGCCCCACTTTGCTGAATCTATTTCATCCCTACGTTTTGTCTTTTCATCTTACTCACAGTCATTATATGTGGGGGGCTGCCTTTTCCTTTGGGGTATTTCTCTGGGGGCAAGTCAGGCCTATTTTTCTATCTTCAGGCTAGCTAGTTTCTTAGGCTGTGCCGAGTTGCATAGGTAGTTGCTAGGCGCAATCCACAGCCGCTTTTAGTTGTGTTTAGGTTAGGATTAGGTGTGTAGTCTACAGAGTTTCCACGTCTCAGAGCTCGTTCTTTTGTTTTTGGGTATTTGTCAGATCACTGTGTGCGCTCGGATCGCTAGGCACACTGTGTCTCTGGATTGCCTTCATTACACCTTTCATTAGCAGACATAACACTATCCCACTGGTGCAACCCTCTCCTCATTTCAGAGTCCAGATTATCTCTCTCTCTCATTTGCCAGGCTTCCGCTTTTGCGTTACCCCCCATTTCATCTGTCTCAGCCCTTCGTCTTCATCCTGAACGTGTCCCCATTCATCATTGGTTCTCCCCAGGGACCGGGGTAATGCGAAGGCCTCCCTTCTTGACTGGGCCACAACCATTGGGGGCTTGAACTTATTGAAGTCTGGGGTTTCCTCCTCTTCGAGTTGCTCATCAAGATCCCCCACTGGAGTCTCCACAGGCACTCTTGACAGCCCATCTGCATTTGCGTTTTCGGTAGCAGAGCGATAACGGATGGTAAAGTCGAACTTGGCTAGGCGAGCCATTCACCATTGTTCTAAGGCCCCCAATTTAGCATTCTCAAGGTGGGCCAGGGGATTATTGTCGGTTCGAACTTGAATTTTGGTACCTGTCAGGAAGCCTGCAAACTTTTCTGTCATGGCCCACACCAGGTCCAGGAGCTCTAACCTGGAAGGAGCTGTAATTGTGAGGGTTTCTTTCACTGTCTCGCAGGGACCTGCTAGCATGCCCGATAACTCTCTCATGTCCATCCTGTATCTGAGAAAGTACTACACCGAGTCCATGAAGGCTACCATCGGTGTACAACAGGAACGGTTGATCGAAGTCTGCGTAGGCCAAAATTGGGGCCGAAGTAAGGGCATTCTTTATAGCCTGGAAGGCCTCGTGTTGTCCCTGTGCCCAGGGGATGTGCTGGGTCTTCGCCACTCCACCGGTCCCCCTCAGCAACTCATTGAGAGGACCTGCCACCTTTGTGAAGTCTTTAAAAAACCGGCGGTAGTACCCCGCGAGTCCCAGAAAGGCCTGGAGTTCTCTCACTGTTTGAGGGACTGGCCACTTCTGGATAGCAGCCACTTTTTCTGGCGAGGGTAGAACTCCATCTTGTGACACTATGTGGCCTAGGTACTCGATCTCCCTCTTGAAGAGGTGGCATTTCTTTGGCTTTACCTTCAGGTTATGAGCCCGCATTCTTCCGAGTACCTGTCCAAGCCGGGCAAGGTGGTCTTCGAATGAGGCTGAAAACACAATGATGTCATCCAGATAGATCAGGGTAGCCTCAAAATTTAAATCTCCCAAACACTTTTCCATCAGCCGTTGAAAGGTGCCTGGAGCATTGGAGAGCCCAAAGGGCATCCGGTTAAACTCGAACAGCCCCATAGGGAGGATGAAGGCGGTTTTCTCTCTGTCTTTCTCTGCCACGGCTACTTGCCAGTATCCGCTTGCTGGGTCCAGGGTGGAGAAGTACTTGGCTTTCCCCAAAGCTGTCAAGGATTCCTCGATGCGGGGCAACGGATATGAGTCTCGAACAGTGCAGGCATTGAGTTTCCTGTAATCTACACAGAACCGGATGGTCCCATCCTTTTTCTTGACGAGCACCACCGGGGCTGCGCAAGAGCTCTGACTACTCTGCACCACTCCTGAATCCAGCATCTGCCTCAGTAATGTTTTCACCTCTTGGTACATCTTGGGCGGGATCTGCCGGTATCGTTCTTGAATTGGACGAGCTTCCCCAGATGGTATCTCATGCGTGATGGCTTCAGTACAGCCGAAATCTTCGGCGTGACGGGCGAATGCGGCCTGATTTTCCCACAGCATAGTTTCTATTGCTTGCACATGCTCAGGGCCGATAGCCTTCACATCCACTTCCATTTGATCAAGTATGACCCGTCCACTCCACTCCGGGGATGGTGTCTCTTCGTCTCCCGCAGCAACTGCTAGGGTCCACCCCACGCCTTCTTTCGGTGATAAAGACACCTCCTTCTGACTCACCACTTCACCCTTATGTAGGTACACCAGGGCCAGATCTGTCCCTCGTGGCAAGGTGACCTCCCTGGGGCTCACATTCAAAGTTCTTATGGGGACATGTCCTCGCTGGACCACAGCTATTGTATGAGCTATCATGACTTCTTGAGCCACTCCTCTGCCTACCAAAGGCAGAACAACCACTTCCAACCCATCAAGGTTGCGGTGAGTCCCCACTGGAAGGTATACTATAGTTTCTCGCTCGGGAGGTAGGATTACAGGTTCTTTACTAAGAGCCCGGATGACCCCTACCGTCTGATAAGATGGCACACTCTTCTGCGTCCCACAGACGCAGATCAGTCGTTGAAGGGCTTCTTGAGTAGGCTTATGTGGAGTAGCCTTCCTCCAATATCCAGGTCCCCGTTTGGTAAACATAATCTGATCGAGTTCACGTAGGATATTCATTCCCAGTACTACAGGCACATCTTCCTTGACAGGCTCAGGGACTAGCAGGATCCCTTTTCTCCCAACTTCTTGCCCACAGATTCGAATATTCATCCACACGACCCCTGTGACCGGAATCGGTTGTTGGTTGGCAGCAAACAAGCGAATCAATGTCTCTTTTTCTGGCTTGGCCAGGTCCAGCAAATGCTGCTTGAAGTACACCTTCTGGCATCGTTGTCACTTGTGACCCAGTATCTACCAGGCAATCCACCAGAACTCCTTCAAATTCAGCACGTAGGATGGGGCTCCCAGCAATCAAGTGTTCGTTATGAAATGGAGCGGCCTCTCTTCTCGCCTCCCCCACAGAGTGCCGCACTACTGCAGGGGTTGGTAGTTTAACGGCGGCTTCCGCTGGCCTTGAGTATAGTTCCGACGGTCTCTGGCAAGGTGCCCCCAGCATTGAATGCCTCCTCCTCGCCGGGGGGTACTTCGAGCCTGTCCTCGTGCCGCCGATGCCTGACAGGAGGGGGCTTGTTCCCACTGATCACTTATCGATCGGGCTGAAGAATGGTTGCATGAGTATGGTGGGTCAGTCTCTTGTAGTTCCCCCACTCTTCGCTCCATCTGGGTCAGTTTCTCTTGCACGTTACAAGGGACCGCTGCAAGTCTTGCACTACCTGGCACAGCACATCTTGATGGTTTGGGTCCCCTCTGGAATTGGCGCCCTGGACACGCATCACTCCAGATGCATAGCTTTCTTCTTTACTTCGGGCCACTGCTTCCGCCAGGACTTGACGAAACGTAAGGGCTGGATCTGCCCGGACCCGTTCTGACAGTGCTCGCCTCAAGGATGTGCTGTGCAGTCCCAGAATGAATTGCTCCCGGAGTATCCGGCAATATTGCCTTGCGCAGGCGCAATATTGCCTTGCACAGGCGTGTACTACGGAGGACAGAGAATGAACTTCAATCCAATATTGCGGCCAGCATGCAGCCAGCAGGTAAGGAAAGGGTGAATCGAACACATGAAAACTCCGCCCATATGACCGAAAACCGGTCCCGCCAAATTCTGGTGACAGGTTCCCTTTAAACAATAAGAAAAATATCAACCCGTGGAAGCGCACAGGCGCGAAACGGCCGTTGTCCTCTCCTCACTCCCCGCGCCGCTACCCTCTATACGCCGCCTCTCCTTACCATGTCTGTTCCGTTTTTTGGATGAATAAAGGACATTGATTTGCAGCAAAACCTGGGTGAGTGCCACATCTATTTCTTCTATTCTAGAAAAATATCAATGCTACTCTGCATATAACCTGTTGTGAATTCTGTGGCAGAGCTCCCTCCTGTGGTCACAAGTGGTACTTCGGCTGATTCTCTCTATGAGCTTCCGTTGGTGGAGGAGAGTGGTACTGCGGCTTCTGAGTTTCCTTCCTCAGGTGATGTGGTGAAGTCGTTAGGTGCTGCTCTATTTAACTCCACCTAGTGCTTTGATCTTGGCCTGCAGTCAATGTTCTAGTATTGGACTTGCTTCCTCCTGGATCGTTCCTGTGGCCTGCTGCTCTGCATAGCTAAGTTCCGCTTTTGTTATTTTTGTTTGCTGTTTTTTTCTGTCCACCTTGCTTATTTGGTTTTTCTTGCTTGCTGGAAGCTCTGGGACGCAGAGGGTGTACCTCCGTGCCATTAGTCGGTACGGAGGGTCTTTTTGCCCCCTTTGCGTGGTTGTTTGTAGGGTTTTGTGTTGACCGCAAAATTACCTTTCCTATCCTCGCTCTGTTCAGAAAGTCGGGCCTCACTTTGCTAAATCTATTTCATCTCTACGTTTGTCTTTTCATCTTAACTCACAGTCATTATATGTGGGGGCTGCCTTTTCCTTTGGGGTATTTCTCTGAGGCAAGGTAGGCTTATTTTCTATCTTCAGGTTAGCTAGTTTATCAGGCTGTGCCGAGTTGCATAGGGAGCGTTAGGCGCAATCCACGGCTGCCTCTAGTGTTGTTGGAGAGGATTAGGGATTGCGGTCAGCAGAGTTCCCACGTCTCAGAGCTCGTTCTATGTTTTTGGGTTATTGTCAGGTCACTGTATGTGCTCTGACTTCTATGTCCATTGCGGTACTGAATTACCTAATCATAACAGTACTGGAGGCCAAAAGTACTAATGATTCTCAATAGAGGGAAAAAAGAAGTTCTGAGACCATTTTTTTTTCTCTGCACTGTGTTTTGCCTTTTTTTTCCCCTAGACATTAGGGTGGTTCAGGACACAGGTGTAGCGATGGACATTAAAGGTCTGTCTTCATGTGTGGATCAGCTCACGGCAAGAGTACAAAATATTCAAGACTTTGTGGTTCAGAATTCTATGTTAGAACCAAGAATTCCTATTCCTGATTTGTTTTTTGGAGATAGAACTAAATTTCTGAGTTTCAAAAATAATTGTAAACTATTTCTGGCTTTGAAACCTCGCTCCTCTGGTGACCCAGTTCAACAAGTTAGGATCATTATTTCTTTTTTGCGTGGCGACCCTCAGGACAGGGCATTTTCTCTTGCGCCAGAAGATCCTGCATTAAGTAATTTTGATGCGTTTTTCCTGGCGCTCGGATTGCTATACGATGAACCTAATTCAGTGGATCAGGCAGAGAAAAATTTGCTGGCTCTGTGTCAGGGTCAGGATGAGATTGAGGTATATTGTCAGAAATTTAGAAAGTGGTCCGTACTCACTCAATGGAATGAAGGTGCGCTCGCAGCTATTTTCAGAAAGGGTCTCTCTGAAGCCCTTAAGGATGTCATGGTGGGATTTCCTATGCCTGCTGGTCTGAATGAGTCTATGTCTTTGGCCATTCAGATCGGTCGACGCTTGCGTGAGCGTAAATCTGTGCACCATTTGGCGGTATTATCTGAGCATAACCCTGAGCCTATGCAGTGCGATAGGACTTTGACCAGAGTTGAACGGCAAGAACACAGACGTCAGAATGGGCTGTGTTTCTACTGTGGTGATTCCACTCATGCTATCTCTGATTGTCCTAAGCGCACTAAGCGGTTCGCTAGGTCTGCCACCATTGGTATGGTACAGTCAAAATTTCTTTTGTCCGTTACCTTGATCTGCTCTTTGTCATCTTATTCCGTCATAGCATTTGTGGATTCAGGCGCTGCCCTGAATTTGATGGACTTGGAGTATGCTAGGCGTTGTGGGTTTTTCTTGGAGCCCTTGCAGTGTCCTATTCCATTGAGAGGAATTGATGCTACGCCTTTGGCCAAGAATAAGCCTCAGTACTGGACCCAGCTGACCATGTGCATGGCTCCTGCACATCAGGAGGTTATTCGCTTTCTGGTGTTGCATAATCTGCATGATGTGGTCGTGTTGGGGTTGCCATGGCTACAAGTCCATAATCCAGTATTAGATTGGAAATACATGTCTGTGTCCAGCTGGGGTTGTCAGGGGGTACATGGTGATGTCCCATTTCTGTCTATTTCATCATCCACCCCTTCTGAGGTCCCAGAGTTCTTGTCTGATTACCGGGATGTATTTGATGAGCCCAAGTCCGATACCCTACCTCCGCATAGGGATTGTGATTGTGCTATCGATTTGATTCCTGGTAGTAAATTCCCAAAAGGTCGACTGTTTAATTTATCTGTGCCTGAGCACGCCGCTATGCGGAGTTACGTGAAGGAGTCCTTGGAGAAGGGGCATATTCGCCCGTCATCGTCGCCATTAGGAGCAGGGTTCTTTTTTGTGGCCAAGAAGGATGGTTCGCTGAGACCTTGTATTGATTACCGCCTTCTAAATAAGATCACGGTTAAATTTCAGTACCCCTTGCCGCTGTTATCTGATTTGTTTGCTCGGATTAAGGGGGCTAGTTGGTTCACCAAGATAGATCTTCGTGGTGCGTATAATCTTGTGCGTATTAAGCGAGGCGATGAATGGAAAACTGCATTTAATACGCCCGAGGGCCATTTTGAGTACCTTGTAATGCCATTCGGACTTGCCAATGCTCCATCAGTGTTTCAGTCCTTTATGCATGATATCTTCCGAGAGTACCTGGACAAATTCCTGATTGTATACTTGGATGATATTTTGATCTTCTCGGATGATTGGGAGTCTCATGTGAAGCAGGTCAGAACGGTGTTTCAGGTCCTGCGTGCTAATTCTTTGTTTGTGAAGGGATCAAAATGTCTCTTTGGTGTTCAGAAGGTTTCATTTTTGGGGTTCATTTTTTCCCCTTCTACTATCGAGATGGACCCTGTTAAGGTCCAAGCCATCCATGATTGGACTCAGCCGACATCTCTGAAAAGTCTGCAAAAGTTCCTGGGTTTTGCTAATTTTTATCGTCGCTTCATCTGCAATTTTTCTAGTATTGCTAAACCATTGACCGATTTGACCAAGAAGGGTGCTGATGTGGTCAATTGGTCTTCTGCTGCTGTGGAAGCTTTTCAAGAGTTGAAGCGTCGTTTTTCTTCTGCCCCTGTGTTGTGTCAACCAGATGTTTCGCTTCCATTCCAGGTCGAGGTTGACGCTTCTGAGATTGGAGCAGGGGCTGTTTTGTCGCAGAGAAGTTCTGATTGCTCGGTGATGAAACCATGCTTCTTCTTTTCCAGGAAGTTTTCGCCTGCTGAGCGAAATTATGATGTCGGCAATCGAGAGTTGCTGGCCATGAAGTGGGCATTCGAGGAGTGGCGTCATTGGCTTGAAGGAGCTAAGCATCGCGTGGTGGTCTTGACTGATCATAAGAACTTGACTTATCTCGAGTCTGCCAAGCGGTTGAATCCTAGACAGGCTCGTTGGTCGCTGTTTTTTGCCCGTTTTGACTTTGTGGTTTCGTACCTTCCGGGCTCTAAAAATGTGAAGGCGGATGCCCTGTCTAGGAGTTTTGTGCCCGACTCTCCGGGTTTATCTGAGCCGGCGGGTATTCTCAAAGAGGGAGTAATTGTGTCTGCCATCTCCCCTGATTTGCGGCGGGTGCTGCAAAAATTTCAGGCTAATAAACATGATCGTTGCCCAGCGGAGAAACTGTTTGTCCCTGATAGGTGGACGAATAAAGTTATCTCTGAGGTTCATTGTTCGGTGTTGGCTGGTCATCCTGGAATCTTTGGTACCAGAGAGTTAGTGGCTAGATCCTTTTGGTGGCCATCTCTGTCGCGGGATGTGCGTTCTTTTGTGCAGTCCTGTGGGATTTGTGCTCGGGCTAAGCCCTGCTGTTCTCGTGCCAGTGGGTTGCTTTTGCCCTTGCCGGTCCCGAAGAGGCCTTGGACACATATCTCTATGGATTTTATTTCAGATCTTCCCGTCTCTCAAAAAATGTCAGTCATTTGGGTGGTTTGTGATCGCTTCTCTAAGATGGTCCATTTGGTACCCTTGTCTAAATTACCTTCCTCCTCTGATTTGGTGCCATTGTTCTTCCAGCATGTGGTTCGTTTACATGGCATTCCAGAGAATATCGTTTCTGACAGAGGTTCCCAGTTTGTTTCGAGGTTTTGGCGAGCTTTTTGTGCTAGGATGGGCATTGACTTGTCTTTTTCCTCGGCTTTCCATCCTCAGACTAATGGCCAGACCGAACGAACCAATCAGACCTTGGAAACATATCTGAGATGCTTTGTTTCTGCTGATCAGCATGACTGGGTGTCCTTTTTGCCTTTGGCTGAGTTCGCCCTTAATAATCGGGCCAGCTCGGCTACCTTGGTTTCGCCGTTTTTCTGCAACTCTGGGTTCCATCCTCGTTTCTCTTCAGGGCAGGTTGAGTCTTCGGACTGTCCTGGTGTGGATACTGTGGTGGACAGGTTGCAGCAGATTTGGACTCATGTGGTGGACAATTTGACATTGTCCCAGGAGAAGGCTCAACGTTTCGCTAATCGCAGACGCTGTGTGGGTCCCCGACTTCGTGTTGGGGATTTGGTTTGGTTGTCTTCTCGTCATATTCCTATGAAGGTTTCCTCTCCTAAGTTTAAACCTCGTTTCATTGGTCCGTATAGGATTTCTGAGGTTCTTAATCCTGTGTCTTTTCGTTTGACCCTTCCAGATTCTTTTTCCATCCATAACGTATTCCATAGGTCACTGTTGCGGAGATACGTGGCACCTATGGTTCCATCTGTTGATCCTCCTGCCCCAGTTTTGGTGGAGGGGGAGTTGGAGTATACTGTGGAGAAGATTTTGGATTCTCGTGTTTCAAGACGGAAACTCCAGTATCTGGTTAAGTGGAAGGGTTATGCTCAGGAAGATAATTCCTGGGTCTTTGCCTCTGATGTCCATGCTCCAGATCTTGTTCATGCCTTTCATATGGCTCATCCTGGTCGTCCTGGGGGCTCTGGTGAGGGTTCGGTGACCCCTCCTCAAGGGGGGGTACTGTTGTGAATTCTGTGGCAGAGCTCCCTTCTGTGGTCACAAGTGGTACTTCGGCTGATTCTCTCTATGAGCTTCCGTTGGTGGAGGAGAGTGGTACTGCGGCTTCTGAGTTTCCTTCCTCAGGTGATGTTGTGAAGTCGTTAGGTGCTGCTCTATTTAACTCCACCTAGTGCTTTGATCTTGGCCTCCAGTCAATGTTCTAGTATTGGACTTGCTTCCTCCTGGATCGTTCCTGTGGCCTGCTGCTCTGCATAGCTAAGTTCCGCTTTTGTTATTTTTGTTTGCTGTTTTTTTCTGTCCAGCTTGCTTATTTGGTTTTTCTTGCTTGCTGGAAGCTCTGGGACGCAGAGGGTGTACCTCCGTGCCGTTAGTCGGTACAGAGGGTCTTTTTGCCCCGTTTGCGTGGTTGTTTGTAGGGTTTTGTGTTGACCGCAAAGTTACCTTTCCTATCCTCGCTCTGTTCAGAAAGTCGGGCCTCACTTTGCTAAATCTATTTCATCTCTACGTTTGTCTTTTCATCTTAACTCACAGTCATTATATGTGGGGGCTGCCTTTTCCTTTGGGGTATTTCTGAGGCAAGGTAGGCTTATTTTCTATCTTCAGGTTAGCTAGTTTCTCAGGCTGTGCCGAGTTGCATAGGGAGCGTTAGGCGCAATCCACGGCTGCCTCTAGTGTTGTTGGAGAGGATTAGGGATTGCGGTCAGCAGAGTTCCCACGTCTCAGAGCTCGTTCTATGTTTTTGGGTTATTGTCAGGTCACTGTATGTGCTCTGACTTCTATGTCCATTGCGGTACTGAATTACCTAATCATAACAATAACCTCCCTGGCCTTTACTACGTAGGCCACACGGCTACCGTGCTCTAACTACTGAAGCCTGCACTAGGCCCTAACAGGTGCACCATACAGGAACAAACTCACTGTGATATTGGGGACACAGGTCCAGTCCCAGGGGGCCCCCAGAAGTCCAACACGGCGGTGCGCACGGATTCCTGTCAGTTCTACGAAGCGTGGTCTTCTCCTTGCTTCTGGATCCTAGGGATGCTCCTGGAAACTGTATGTCCCTTTCTCAGTGTCTTCGTGGCTTCACAAACTAGCACAGGACAGCCACCTCTGCTGTATCCAGAAAAGTCTTGCAAATTTTACAGGTAAACTCTCGTCCCAAGCTGTTGGACCTTTCTTGTAGCAAAATAGCACACAGTTCTCTCTCTCTTGCAGCTTCAGATAACACACACCGTTCAGGCTCAACTCAACTCCTCCCCTCATCCTGGGGCAGTTTATCTTCACCGTCTAGCAGGGGGAAGCAGGACATTCCATCGTACCAGACAAGGGAGTGCTGTCTATTCAAGTGGCAGCATGTTACTGTCCATAACAGCACTACCCTCTTACATTAGCTCTATATAAGACAGGCTAATGCTTTACACAGTAGATATGTGTGGAGGTGAAACCCTCCTGAGTGTGTTAAGGCTCCAGGACTCAGCCTGAAGGACTGAACACTTGCTTTTCTTTCCTGAGCCAAAGTCTATTTGTTTTCTGTTATTTTTTACCATGTGGTTTATGAAGCAATAAACCCTGTGAATTTTTCAAAGGAACGTGCATTCTGAGTATCAGCCGTCGCACCTGAGTGAGTGAAATCCCTACTATATATATATATATATATATATATATATATATACACTGTGTTCCAAATTATTATGCAAATTGGATTTAAGTGTCATAAAGATTTAATTGTTTTGTTTTTCAAATAAACTCATGGATGGTGTTGTGTCTCAGGGCTCAATGGATCACTGAAATCAATCTTAAGCACATGTGATAATTCGTTTTCCAGGTGATTCTAATTAAAGGAAAACTACTTAAAAATGTTGTTCCACATTATTAAGCAGGTCACAGTTTTCAAGTAACATGGGAAAGAAAAAGGATCTCTCTGCTGCTGAAAAGCATCAAATAGTGCAATGCCTTGGTCTAGGGATGAAAACATTAGACATTTTCCAAAAACTTAAGGGTGATCATCGTACTGTTAAGAGATTTGTGGCTGTATCTGAGCACAGATGTTTGTGCTGATAAAGGCATAATGAGGAAGATTTCTGCCAGGCAAGTTCATCAGATTAGGAGAGCAGGTGCTAAAAAGCCATTACAAACCAGCAAACAGATATTTGAAGCTGCTGGTCCCTCTAGAGTCCCTCGAACCTCAAGGTGTAGGATCCTTCAAAAGCTTGCTGTGGTGGGTAAACCTACTATTCGGTCACCCTTAAACAGTGTTCACAAGCAGAAATGGTTGCATTGGGCCCACACATACATGAAGACTATTTTCCAACAGTCTTGTTTACTGATAAGTGTTGAGTAACCCTGTATGGTCCAAATGGATGGAGTAGTGGATGGCCACCATGTCCCAACAAGGCTGCAACATCAGCAAGGAGGTGGAGGAGTCATGTTTTGGGCCGGAATCATTGAGAAACAGCTGGTAGGGCCCTTTAAGGTTCCTGAAGGTGTGAAAATGACCTCTGCAAAGTATATAGAGTTTCTGACTGACAACTTTCTTCCATGGTCTAAAGGCAGAAACGTGCTTTCAGGAGCAAAATCATCATCATCCATGACAATGCACCATCTCATGCTGCAAAGGATACCTCTGAGTCATTGGCTGCTATGGGCATAAAAGGAGATAAACTCATGGTGTGGCCACCATCTTCCCCTGACCTCAACCCTATAGAGAACCTTTGGAGTATCATCAAGCAAAAGATCTATGAGGGTGGGAGGCAGTTCACACCAAAACAGCAGCTCTGGGAGGCAATTCTGACTTCATGCAAAGAAATCCAAGCAGAAACTCTCCAAAATCTCACAAGTTCAATGGATGCAAGAACTGTGAAGGTGATATCAAAGAAGGGGTCCTATGTTAACATGTAACGTGGCCTGTTGGGATGTTTTGGAGTTAAATAGCTTTTTTGTTCAGTGAATGTGACCTGATAATGCTGCAAATTCCACAAATGAGCATTTTCAGTTCTTTAAAACATATCGAATGTTTATAAATTCTACTGTGCCTAATAATTTGGAACAGTGCATTTTAAGTTTTTATTCATTTTGGAGATTATACTGTTATCATTGGGAGGTTTCTCCAATAAAATTCGATGTATACTCTAACGGTTGATTACTTTTATTAGACTGGCTGTCATTTGCACCAACCATTTAGGAAAATCCGATAAAAATGTAATTTGCATAATAATTTGGAACATAGTGTATATATATATATATATATATATATATATATATATATATATATATATATACAGCTCTGGCACAAATTAAGAGACCACTGCACATTTTTATAAAAATCAGCTTCTCTACAGGTCTGACAGCCATTCCATTCCAGTGTTAGTTGAATTCCAACCAGAGTACACCTCATTCTACTTAATGTGCTTCTGAATAGGAGATCACCTGAGCCAAATCGTATTTAAAAAGGGAAAGTATAAAAAACCCTGCTTCGGTGTTCACAATCCTCTTGCAATAAGACAAGCTGGATGGCAAAACAAGTGCTAGTAATATCCCAAAAGTAATAGGAATGAAAAAATAACTTTTAACCATGCCAAAGGAGTTGAAAAGAAAAGTCTTGAGTGAGGGAAAGAAGGGCTCATTTCTGGCTTAACTAGCAAAGGGATACAGTGAGCATCATGTTGCCTCCATCCTTAAAATTTCTAAGATGGCAGTCCATTACAACAAGGTCAAGCGCCAGATATTGGGGACAACGAAGCTACAGACTGGCAGAGGGTGGAAATGACTCTTCACTGATGACCGTCATCTTATTCGAATGCTGCTCAGCAACTGCAGGATGACATCAAGTGACCTACAAAAGGAATGGCAAATGGCTGCTGGGGTGAAGTGCATGGCAAGAACAGTTCGTAACAGGCTCCTAGAGGCTGGACTCAAGTCATGCAAAGCTAGAAAAAAACCTTTCATCAATGAGAAGCAAACGAGAGCCAGGCTGAAGTTTGCCAAAGACCATAAGGATTGGACAATAGAGGACTGGAGTATGGTAATCTTCTCTGATTAGTCTAATTTTCAGATTTGCCCAACACCTGGTCGTCTAATGGTTAGACGGAGACCTGGAGAGGCGTACAAGCCACAGTGTCTTGCACCCACTGTGAATTTTGGTGGAGGATTGGTGATGATCTGGGGATGCTTCAGCAAGGCTGGAATTGGGCAGGTTAATCTTTGCGAAGGACGTATGAATCAAGCCACATACAAGGATATCCTGGAAAAACAGTTGATTCCTTCTGCTCAGGCAATGTTCCCCAACTTTAAGGTAACAGACAGATACACACATACAGCCTTTAGAATACAGCATAGTCAATATAAAGAACTAATTTATATGTGTATACCCATCCACCTATCCATGGCCAAAATATTGGACTAATACAGGACCCACTGAGGTCAATATGAGAAAACACCACAAGCTAAGATTCAGTGGAAACAAGTCCAAGAACAAGTTGTAATTATATTGCAAAAAAATACATTTATTGATACAAACAAGATCAATTGACAGAGACTATAGCTAAAAGGTGACAGACAATGTCGCACAATTAGAGGCGGTAATAGACAGCATGATGTCCACAGCTAGTCAGTATTACAGATTATAGATCCCCAAGTGATAATACCGATCATTTATATAACAATATCATAATGAGAGTAACACACCTAATGATATATAGCAGGGACTCACGCAATCTCCCGCCCTCCCAGACGCGCGTTTCAGAAGTCTCTTTCCTTCATCAATGTTCCCCAACTCTGAGGACTGGTTTTTCCAGCAGGACAATGTGCCATGCCACACAGCCAGGACAATCAATGTGTGGATGAAGGACCGCCACATCAAATCCCTGTCATGGACAACCCCATCTCCAGACCTGAACCATATTGAAAACCTCTGGAATGTAATCAAGAGGAAGATGGATAGTCACAAGCCATCAAACAAAGAAGAACTGCTTAAATGTTTGTACCAGGAGTGGCATAAGGTCACCCTAAAGCAGAGTGAAAGACTGGTGGAAAGCATGCCAAGACGCAAGAAAGCTGTGATTAAAAATCATTTTTATTCCACAAAATATTGTTTTCTGAACTCTTCCTGAGTTAAGATATTCGTATTGTTGTTTCTAAATGATTATGAACTTGTTTTCTTAATTGATCACCCTTAGTGAGGGTGATCAATGAGTGGAACAGGCTGCCACGAGAAGAGGTGAGTTCTCCAACAATGGAAGTCTTCAAACAGAGGCTGGACAGACAGCTGTGTGAAATGGTTTATTTAATCCTGCATTAAGCAAGGGGTTGGACACGATGACCCTGGAAGTTCCTTCCAACTCTAACATTCTATGATTCTATGATATATATCTGTAGCTTTGTTGCCATAAAAGGAGGGGGCCCCAGACACATTTCTTGCATGAGGGCACCAATCAGTGAGTGTCCGCCCTGACTAATCTGATCTGCCAAGTAGGACTTTTACCAGTGGTTATCAGATGCAATCATTGACAATACTTGTAAAGTTATTTTTGCCAAATATCAAAATTGCATCCTGTCAGTAGAAGATCACAAATTTGCTGTTTTGACTTATAAACTTTCCATCCAGAACAACAACCTTCACTGTTATGGACCTGGTGGTTAGGAGCACCCGGAACGACCTGATAGTTAAACTGGCACAGGACAAGCTCTGGGAAGTGGGAGCTCTGCTGACCGCAACCCCTAATCCTATCACACACACTAAAAGTAGCCGTGGATTGCTCCTAACGCTCCCTATGCAACTCGACACAGCCTAAGAGCTAACTAGCCCTAAAGATAGAAAATAAAGCCTACCTTGCCTCAGAGAAATTCCCCAAAGGAAAAGGCAGCCCCCCACATATATTGACTGTGAGTAAAGATGAAAGTCACAAACACAGAAATGAAATAGATTTCAGCAAAGGGAGGCCAGACTTACTAAACAGACCGAGGATAGGAAAGGTAACTTTGCGGTCAGCACAAAATACTACAAAAAAACCATGCAGAGTGTGCAAAAAGACCTCCGCACCGACTCACGGTGCGGAGGTGCCACTCTGCATCCCAGAGCTTCCAGCTAGCAAGGCAAAATCATAATAGCAGGCTGGACAAGAAAACAATGAACAAATAATAAACTAGCAGGGACTTAGCTTCTGCTGGAGTAAACAGGTCACCAGAAAGATCCAGGAGTGAACTGAACCAGTACAAAAACATTAACAGCTGGCATGGAGTAACGATCTGAGTGGAGTTAAATAGAGCAGCCAGCCAAAGAATTAACTACGTCACCTGTGGAAGGAACCTCAGAAGCAACAGCTCCCCTCACAGCCACCAGAGGGAGTCCATGGACAGAACTCGCCGAAGTACCATTCATGACCACAGGAGGGAGTTCGATAACAGAATTCACAACAGTACCCCCCCCCTTGAGGAGGGGTCACCGAACCCTCACCAGAGACCCCAGGCCGACCAGGATGAGCCAAATGAAAAGCATGAACCAAATCGGCAGCATGAACATCAGAGGCAAAAACCCAGGAATTATCTTCCTGACCATAACCCTTCCACTTGACCAGGTACTGGAGTTTCCGTCTCGAAATACGAGAATCCAAAATCTTCAACACACACTCCAACTCCCCCTCGACCAACACCGGGGCAGGAGGATCAACGGAGGGAACCATAGGCACCACGTATCTCCGCAATAACGACCTATGGAACACATTATGGATGGCAAAAGAAGCTGGAAGGGCCAAACGAAATGACACAGGATTGAGAACTTCAGAAATCTTATACGGACCAATGAAACGAGGCTTAAACTTAGGAGAGGAAACCTTCATAGGAACATAACGAGACGACAACCAAACCAAATCCCCAACACGAAGTCGGGGACCAACACAGCGCCGGCGGTTAGCGAAACGTTGAGCCTTCTCCTGGGACAATGTCAAATTGTCCACCACATGAGTCCAAATCTGCTGCAACCTGTCCACCACAGTATCCACACCAGGACAGTCTGAAGGCTCAACCTGCCCTGTAGAGAAACGAGGATGGAAACCAGAATTACAGAAAAAAGGCGAAACCAAAGTAGCCGAGCTGGCCCGATTATTAAGGGCGAACTCAGCCAAAGGCAAAAAGGACACCCAATCATCCTGATCAGCAGAAACAAAGCATCTCAGATATGTCTCCAAAGTCTGATTAGTTCGTTAGGTTTGGCCATTTGTCTGAGGATGGAAAGCCGAGGAAAAAGACAAATCAATGCCCATCCTAGCACAAAAGGATCGCCAAAACCTCAAAACAAACTGGGAACCTCTGTCCGAGACGATGTTCTCCGGAATGCCATGCAAATGAACCACATGCTGGAAAAACAATGGCACCAAATCAGAGGAGAAAGGCAATTTAGCCAAGGGTACCAAATGGACCATCTTAGAGAAGCGATCACAAACCACCCAAATGACCGACATCCTTTGAGAGACAGGGAGATCTGAAATAAAATCCATAGAAATATGCATCCAGGGCCTCTTCGGGACCAGCAAGGGCAAAAGCAACCCACTGGCACGAGAACAGCAGGGCTTAGCCCGAGCACAAGTCCCACAGGACTGCACAAAAGAACGCACATCCCACGACAAAGAAGGCCACCAAAAGGATCTAGCCACCAAATCTCTGGTACCAAAGATTCCAGGATGACCAGCCAACACCGAACAATGAACCTCAGAGATAACTCTACTAGTCCATCTATCAGGGACAAACAGTTTCTCCGCTGGACAACGGTCAGGTCTATCAGCCTTAAACTTCTGCAGCACCCGCCGCAAATCAGGGGAGATGGCAGACACAATTACCCCCTCTTTGAGAATACCCGCCGGCTCAGGAACACCCGGAGAGTCAGGCACAAAACTCCTTGACAGGGCATCAGCCTTCACATTCTTAGAGCCCGGAAGGTACGAAACCACGAAATAAAAATGGGAGAAAAACAGCGACCATCGAGCCTGTCTAGGATTCAACCGTTTAGCAGACTCGAGATAAGTCAAATTCTTGTGATCCGTCAAGACCACCACGCGATGCTTGGCTCCTTCAAGCCAATGTCGCCACTCCTCGAATGCCCACTTCATGGCCAACAACTCTCGGTTGCCCACATCATAATTGCGCTCAGCAGGCGAGAACTTTCTAGAAAAGAAGGCACATGGTTTCATCACCGAGCCATCAGAACTTCTTTGCGACAAAACAGCCCCTGCTCCAATCTCAGAAGCATCAACCTCAACCTGAAACGGGAGCGAAACATCTGGCTGGCACAACACAGGGGCAGAAGAAAAACGACGCTTCAACTCCTGAAAAGCCTCTACAGCCGCAGAAGACCAATTGACCACATCAGCACCTTTCTTGGTCAAATCAGTCAACGGTTTAGCAACACTAGAAAAATTAGCGATGAAGCGACGATAAAAATTAGCAAAGCCCAGGAACTTCTGCAGGCTCTTCACAGATGTAGGCTGAGTCCAATCATAAATGGCCTGAACTTTAACAGGGTCCATCTCGATAGTAGAAGGGGAAAAAATGAAACCCAAAAATGAAACCTTCTGAACTCCAAAGAGACACTTTGACCCCTTCACAAACAAGGAATTCGCACGAAAGACCTGGAACACCATTCTGACCTGCTTCACATGAGACTCCCAATCATCCGAAAAGACCAAAATATCATCCAAATATACAATCAGGAATCTATCCAGGTACTCTCGGAAGATGTCATGCATAAATGACTGAAATACCGATGGAGCATTAGAAAGCCCGAATGGCATAACCAGGTACTCAAAATGGCCCTCGGGCGTATTAAATGCTGTTTTCCATTCATCGCCCTGTTTAATACGCACAAGATTATACGCCCCTCGAAGATCTATCTTGGTGAACCAACTAGCCCCCTTAATTCGAGCAAACAAATCAGACAGCAGCGGCAAAGGGTACTGAAATTTAACTGTAATTTTATTAAGAAGGCGGTAATCAATACAAGGTCTCAAAGAACCATCCTTCTTGGCCACAAAAAAGAACCCTGCTCCTAACGGTGATGACGACGGGCGAATATGACCTTTCTCCAAGGATTCCTTAATATAACTCCACATAGCGGCGTGCTCTGGCACAGATAAATTGAACAGTCAGCCCTTAGGAAACTTCCTACCAGGAATCAAATTAATTGCCGCCAGGGCACACTCATTCCACTGAGTAAGCACAGACCACTTTCTAAACTTCTGACAATATACCTCCGCTTCATCCTGACCCTGACACAAAGCCAGCAAGATTTTCTCTGCCTGATCCACTGAATTTGGTTCATCATAAAGCAATCCAAGCGCCAGAAAAAACGCATCTACATCACGCAATGCCGGATCTCCTGGCGCAAGGGAAAATGCCCAGTCTTGAGGCTCGCCACGTAACAAAGAAATAATGATTTTTACTTGTTGAACGGGGTCACCTGAGGAGCGAGGTTTCAAAGCAAGGAACAGTTTACAATTATTTTTGAAATTCAGGAACTTAGATCTATCCCCAGAAAACAAATCAGGAATTGGAATCCTAGGCTCTGACATCGGATTCTGAACCACAAAATCTTGAATGTTTTGTACCCGTGCAGTGAGATGATCCATCCAAGAGGACAGACCTTGAATGTCCATATCTACACCTGTGTCCTGAACCACCCAGAGGTAAAGGGGAAAAGAAAGACAAAACACACTGCAGAGAAAAAAAAATGGTCTCAGAACTTCTCTTATCCCTCTATTGAGATGCATTAAAACTTTGGGCCAGCTGTACTGTTATGTTATATATTTGCATGTTTCAGCGCTACAGTGTGCTGCCTTATTTATTTAACTATATACGAGTTGGCGACTCTGGGTTCAGCACCTGTTCACACTGAGTCTATGTTTGGATGTGCCGGTCAGGTTTTTGAAATGAAGACTTACTAAACAGACTGAGGATAGGAAAGGTAACTTTGCGGTCAGCACAAAATACTACAAAAAAACCACGCAGAGTGTGCAAAAAGACCTCCGCACCGACTCATGGTGCGGAGGTGTCACTCTGCATCCCAGAGCTTCCAGCTAGCAAGGCAAAATCATAATAGCAGGCTGGACAAGAAAACAATGAACAAATAATAAACTAGCAGGGACTTAGCTTCTGCTGGAGTAAACAGGTCACCAGAAAGATCCAGGAGTGAACTGAACCAGTACAAAAACATTGACAGCTGGCATGGAGTAACGATCTGAGTGGAGTTAAATAGAGCAGCCATCCAAAGATTTAACTACGTCACCTGTGGAAGGAACCTCAGAAGCAGCAGCTCCCCTCACAGCCACCAGAGGGAGTCCATGGACAGAACTCGCCGAAGTACTATTCATGACCACAGGAGGGAGTTCGATAACAGAATTCACAACACTTCACACCATGAATATCCACGAAAGAAAACAATTTTAAAACGGAAAACATTCAGTTGAAGGTATTTCATCTACTCAGGACTTTTCAGAGATCTACCATTAGATCCCCAATTTACTGGATGTCTGTCTAAGATCTAAGAGGCTGATTCAGTAACATCACTGTTGCGTATGTCAGTCTTAGGGCACGTTCACACATTCAGTATTTGGTCAGTATTTTAAATCAGTATTTCTAAGCCAAAAAATGCAGAAGTGGTAACATGTTTCAAATATATTTTTCCTCTGATTGTTCCACTTCTGATTTTGGCTTACAAATACTGAGATAAAATATTGACCAAATACTGAACTTGTGAACGTGGCCTTAATGAAATACTCACTCGAGTACAAGGCGTGGAATTCATTAATATGCATGTACCTCACCATTTCTGACTTAACAAATGTCAGCATTTTTAGTTACTTTAACGGGTGGAAATTACCACACCTCATTCTACTCTGGCTCCTCTACAGCCCATGTCAGTCCATTTTTGCACTGCTGCGTTTTTGAGAATTTTCAGAGCCTTTATGTTAGTTACGGTATATGGCGTAAAAGTTTAATGAATCAGCCCCAATGTATTTTCCAGTGTAAGAAAAACTATTCAACAAAGAATTGTGATAGTGAAGGCCTATGTACACACACATGATTATTCATAGAAATTCATGACTGTAACCTGATAAATAAGTGATTAGGTCACAAAAGGTGCTAATTGCCAATTTCTACAGCAGGCTACTCAAAACATGTTCAGATAAATAGATGCGCATTAACTAAAAATATTTGAGAAGAATCAAATGTGAATTGACCAGGAAGTCATGACCCTCTAGTGCTGTCATATTCCAGAACTGTCTCTTTCCGGGAGGGTCCAGAAGTACAAGGTGTTCAGTGCTCATAGCACACATAGCATACATGGCGGAGGTGAGGGAGGCTGAAATCCAACCACTCCTGACGCAAAAGTGGACTGGAAACATCAAAACTGGGCCAAGAAATATCTGAAGATAGATCGTTAAAACGTTTTATGGACTGAAGAGATGAGTGACTCTTGACAAACAAGATGGATGGGACCATGTCTGGACTAGTAATGGACACAGACCTCCACTTCAACTCAGACGCCTGAAAGGTGGAAGTGGGACACTGCTATAGGCTGGTATTATTAAAGTTGAGCTAGTTGCACCATTTGGGGTTGAAAATTGACTCAAAATCAGCTTCCAAACCTCCTGCCAGTTTTTAGAAGACAGTTTCTCCATGCACTGGTATAGGAAGAAGTCTGCATCTTTCAAAAAAAACATTATTTTTCTGCAGGACAATGCTCCATCGCAGCATCAAAGTCTCCACTGCTCGACGCCAGTAAAGATCTTAAAGATGAAAAACTAATGGCATGGCTCCTTCCTTATCTGACCTATACATACATGCTAGCCACCTTAGGGAGAGACCCAAGTTGGGCTAAATGTAGCGGGACGAAAGAGACCGAAAAGCCCTCTACTTAAAGGAAATACATAGTGGATGCTTTCCTGAAACGGAAAGTACTTGCAAGCAGCATAATACAAAGAATAGCAGGTTTACCCAGAATCCTTTGCAGTAGGCAGAGCTATGCAAATCATCTCTTTCCACCCCTGTCTAATCCAAGCGTTCCAAGCGCTGTGGATTAGACAGGGGTGGAAAGAGATGATTTGCATAGCCCTGCCTACTGCAAAGGATTCTGGGTAAACCTGCTATTCTTTGTATTATGCTGCTTGCAAGTACTTTCCGTTTCAGGAAAGCATCCACTATGTATTATCTGACCTAAACACTGTTGAAAACCTGTTGACCCTTTTTAATTGGGAGATTTAAGGTGAAAGAAAACAGTCACCCCTCTGATCAGTGTCTGGAGCCTGTGGTTGTTGCCACCCAAAAAGATGACCATCAACAGATTAAGAAACTGATAGACTCCATTGATGGGAGAATTATGTGTTATGATCCAGTCAGGGTTTTGAGTCCTGTCTGCCCTTTTCCCAGGCTGATCATGTCAAGGGTTAACTTTGCTTTGCCTCATTCTTAGTTCAGGTTTGTTATTTACCTCTGCCGCATCCTGCAGGTGGTGTCAGTTATATTTTCTGCCTACGGGGTGAGTATCTGACTCTGTACCCTGATTGGTCCTGCTGCGCTTTCTGACCTTGTTCATGCCTTTTCCTCCTTCCCTGCCCATCCTGTCTTAGTGTTTCCTGACTGATTTTGGATTTCTCAGTGTTTGACTCGGCTTTGACTCTGACTTGACTTTGCCTCTGGTACCTGGTACTTCTGCCTTTGTCTGGTATTGACCCTTTGGCTCTAAACTGACTCTGTGCTTGTTTTTTCCCTTTGTACTGCCTGACGGTCTAGATTTTGACTCGGCTTGTTTGACTATTCTGCTGCCACCTGGTGGTAGCTTAGCTGCAGCACTGCAGGTCTGCCCTTGGTACTATCTGTGAGTATTCCGGGTTTTCCAAGTCACCTTGTGAATAATTTTGCCCTTTGTTAAGATGGAGTTTGCTGTTTTTGTCTGCCCTACTTCCTGTTCATTTGTTTAAAACCCGGGTCAGGTGTCAGCCTCTTTGCTGGACTATTCTGCTTCTGTTTACCCTTCAGCTCAGCTGCTTGTTCTACTGTGCTTATACCCATGGCTCTGGACATTCTCTGCCTATGTAAGTTACACTCTCAGTCTGTTGGCTTTGGACTTAACCCTTGGTTCACTCCTCCTGGTAAGAACTCTGTTTTGGAACTGTGTTTTTGGAACTTTGTTTCTGGACAGTGTTTTGCTGCTTAATCTTTCATTTACTCCCCCCCCCTGTGGGAGCTACTGGAAATTACACCAGTATAATACTTTAATGTGAACTTGTTCTGGACTTACCCGTGTTTATGCCACAACTGAGATCAACTTGAGAACTTGTTTCTGGACTTACCCGTGTTCATGCCACACCTGGGATTAATCTGAGGACTTGTTCTGGACTTCCCTGTGTTTACTACATACCTGGATTTGACTCTTTCTGCACCAACAGTGTTTTGGATCTGCACCACGTCACCCATCACACTCACCTTGCCGAGGACTCTGCTCTAAGAACTCTTCTGATTTTCTGTATATGGTTAAAGGGAACCTGTCACCCCGTTTTTTCAGATTGAGATAAAAATACTGTTAAATAGGGCCTGCGCTGTGCGTTACAATAGTGTATGTAGTGTACCCTGATTCCCCACCTATGCTGCAAAATACATTACCAAAGTCGCCGTTTTCCTGAAGCCGAGATGCAAACTCGGCTTTGGGAAAATGGCCGCCGCGATCTCCATCTGCGCACGCGGCATCCCGCGGCCATTTTCCTGAAGCCCCGTGCAGCAGAGCACTCCATCTGCGCATGCGTGGCCCCAGGAAGATGGCCGCCCCCACCGATGACAGGGGTAATAGCGCAGATCGCGCGCTGTTTCTTCACGTGCGCACAGTGGATTCGGCACTTGGACATGCGCACACCACTACGCCACCAACGGAAAGCTGGGGAAGAAAAGAGCGATGTCACCACGCCCACCTGACCTGACCAGCCTGATTGACAGGCGAAAACGGCGACTTTGGTAATGTATTTTGCAGCATAGGTGGGGAATCAGGGTACACTACATACACTATTGTAACGCACAGCGCAGGCCCTATTTAACAGTATTTTTATCTCAATCTGAAAAAACGGGGTGACAGGTTCCCTTTAAGGGACTTGTTTTATTGCGGGTTATCAGTATATTGTTTTGAGTGTTATTGCTGTGGTACAAATGCACTATTTGCACTAAAGAAACCCGTCTCTGTCTGTTCATTGCCCCACACTACCAGAATCCTAGAGTTCCTACAATAGTATTATAGGATACTCCAGCCCAAAAAAGGATTCTGCTGGGGCAATGACAGAGACACAGGTAGACAAGATGTTTGCTATGATTAACTCCTTGCAGCAGGAGATGGCGGCTGTACAAAATAAGGTTAGAGACATGGACTCCCGAGCTAACCACAATGCGCAGATGTTTGGTCAGTCTCTCCAAGATTTACGTAACTTGGTAGAAGCTCAGGTTACACCACCTGTTCATCAAACACCACCTGTTCAGCATACACCACCCACCAGTATGCCTAAATTGCGTCCTTTCCGGTTTAATGGTGACCGAAGTCAATTCCGCGAGTTTGTTAATCAATGCATATTACCGTATATACTCGAGTATAAGCCGAGATTTTCAGCCCACATTTTTGGGCTGAAAGTGCCCCTCTCGGCTTATACTCGAGTCACGGTGGGCGGCAGGGTTGGCGGGTGAGGGGGAGAGGGCGCTGAGGCATACTCACCTAGTCCCGGCGGTCCTGACGCTGCCCCTGCCTGTCACACTGTCTCTGGGTGCCACAGCTCTTCCTGTCAGCGGTCACGTGGGACCGCTCATTAGAGAACTGAATATGGACTCCACTCCCATAGGGGTGGAGCCACATATTCATTCCTCTGAGTGGTGCCAGTGACCGCTGACAGGAAGAGCTGTGGCACCCGAAGACAGTGTGACAGGCAGGGGCAGCATCAGGAGCGGCAGGACTAGGTGAGTATTTTATATTCACCTGTCCGCGTTCCACACGCCGGGCGTCGCTCCATCTTCCCGGCGCCGCTCTGTCTTCCCGGCGCCTCTGCGCTCTGACTGTTCAGGTCAGAGGGCGCGATGACGCATATAGTGTGCGCGGCGCCCTCTGCCTGATCAGTCAGTGCGGAGAGACGCCGGGGCGAGACGCCGGAACGAGATGCCGGGAGCTGCAATCAAGAGAGGTGAGTATGGCTTTTTTTTTATTATTGCAGCAGCAGCAGCAATGGCACAGCTTTATAAAGAGAATATATGGGGCAATAATGAACGGTGCAGAGCACTATATGGCACAGCTATGGGGCAAGAATGAACGGTGCAGAGCACTATATGACACAGCTATGGGGCAAGAATGAATGGTGCAGAGCACTATATGGCACAGCTATGGGGCAATAATGAATGGTGCAGAGCACTATATGGCACAGCTATGGGGCAAGAATGAACGGTGCAGAGCACTATATGGCACAGATATGGGGCAAAAATGAACGGTGCAGAGCACTATATGGCACAGATATGGGGCAAAAATGAATGGTGCAGAGCACTATATGGCACAGCTATGGGGCAAAAATGAACGGTGCAGAGCACTATATGGCACAGCTATGGGGCAAAAATGAACGGTGCAGAGCACTATATGGCAGAGCTATAGGGCAAGAATGAACGGTGCAGAGCACTATATGGCACAGCTAGGGGGCAAGAATGAACGGTGCAGAGCACTATATGGCAGAGCTATGGGGCAAGAATGAACGGTGCAGAGCACTATATGGCAGAGCTATTGGGCAAGAATGAATGCTACAGAGCACTGTATGGCACAGCTAGGGGGCAAGAATGAACGGTACAGAGCACTATATGGCACAGCTATGGGGCAATAATGAATGGTGCAGAGCACTATATGGCACAGCTATGGGGCAAAAATGAACGGTGCAGAGCACTATACGGCAGAGCTATGGGGCAAGAATGAACGGTGCAGAGCACTATATGGCAGAGCTATGGGACAAGAATGATCGGTGCAGAGCACTATATGGCACAGCTAGGGGGCAAGAATGAACGGTGCAGAGCACTATATGGCAGAGCTATGGGGCAAGAATGAACGGTGCAGAGCACTATATGGCAGAGCTATGGGGCAAGAATGAATGGTGCAGAGCACTATATGGCACAGCTAGGGGGCAAGAATGAACGTGCAGAGCACTATATGGCACAGCTATGGGGCAATAATGAATGGTGCAGAGCACTATATGGCACAGCTATGGGTCAATAATGAACGGTGCAGAGCACTATATGGCACAGCTATGGGGCCATAATGAACGGTATGGAGGATCTATTTTTATTTTTGAAATTCACCGGTAGCTGCTGCATTTTCCACCCTAGGCTTATACTCGAGTCAATAAATTTTCCCAGTTTTTTGTGGCAAAATTAGGGGGTCAGCTTATACTCGGGTCAGCTTATACTCGAGTATATACGGTATTTTTTGATGTACATGCTTCTTACTATCAGTCTGATAGATCGAAGGTGCTATGTATTATTATGCTGTTGACATCACGGGCACTGGCTTGGGCAAATCCTATGGTTGAAAGTCGCTATGTCCGTCTAAATAATTTGGATGATTTTCTGGCAGCTATGGCGCAAATGTTTGATGATCCCAACCGCCGTGCCTCCGCTGAAAAATCCTTTCTTTCCTTACACCAGGGGAAACGTTCAGTCACAGAATATATTACTGAATTTAAGAGGTTAGTAGTGGATACCAACTGGAATAACAATGCTTTATTGCCAATTTTCAGGAAAGGGTTGTCCAGTACAATTTAGGATGAGCTAGCTCGCTCAGAGTCTCCAAATTGTGTGCGTATTGATATCCGCCTAACTGAACTCAGACAAGAGCAATGGACGGCTGTAAATCGCATCACTAATTTTACTCTTCCGTCTAGGGAAACTACCAGCAAGAACCCGCGGGAAGCTGAGGAGGTGCCTATGCAAGTGGACTCACTACAAAAACGTGAGAGGAACGAACGTCGTGAATATCGTTTTCGTGAGCGCCTATGCTTTTACTGTGGTCAATCGGATAATTTCCTTATTAATTGTCCAAAATGTCCCAGGCGACCTAACAAAGTGTTGGCGGCAGTTGGGGATTATGACAATATGGACACTGAGTCAGAAGTTTCGGAGACCTGTTTACATTTAGATGCTGTGGTTCCCCTAACAGTGATGTCGACTTCACCTAAAGATCAAGGGGAGAAATATTCACATTGTTCTCTTCCTATTCAGATTCTGTTGGAGGGACAGTGGATACCAAGTTCTGCTATGATAGACTCTGGAGCAGGTGGAAATTTCATGGATTCTTCTTTTGCCAGGGAACATGGTATTAAAACTCAGCTAAGAGCCTCACCAGTCACCATGGAAACGTTGGATGGTTCTCCATTAGTTTCCGGGCCAGTAGACCGGAAGACGGTGCTTCTGAAGTGTAACATGGAACAGGCCATCAGAAAACCCTATCATTCATGTAAATATCTTCTCCTCATTTTCCTGTAATTTTAGGAATTCCCTGGTTACAGTCAGAGAATCCAAACATCAATTGGGAAACAAAGGAGATATCCTTCCTTCCGAAGTGTAGCCCTACCATCAGTCCAACGGTAACGGCTCTAGTTACCCAGAATTTGGAGAAAACGAAACAGGTATCTACTCTCCCTCTGGTTTACCAGGAATTCTCGGACATTTGTGACAAAAGGAAGGCAGACCAACTCCCTCCACATAGACCATATGACTGCCCTATAGAGCTGCTTCCTGGGGCAGCGATTCCTTTCGGCCATGTTTACCCATTGGCAGCTCCAGAATTAAAGACATTACGAGAATACATAGATGAAAATTTAGCCAAGAGGTTTATCCAACCATCTTCTTCACCAGCGGAATCTCCCATATTCTTTGTAAAGAAGAAAGATGGCTCTCTAAGACCTTGTATTGACTACTGGGAACTAAACAAGGTAACCATCCGTAACAGGTACCCATTGCCGTTAATTCCTGAATTGATGGAGAGAGTTCGTCAAGCTAAATATTTACCAAATTAGATCTTCGCGGGGCATATAATTTACTCCGTATACACCCCGGAGACGAATGGAAGACAGCTTTCAGATGTCGGTATGGACATTTTGAATATTTAGTGATGCCATTCGGACTCTGTAACGCTCCTGCTGCTTTTCAACACTTAGCCAACAATATTTTCAGGGATTTTCTGGATCATTATGTAGTAATTTACCTGGATGACATCTTGATTTTCTCTGATTCCCTACAGGAACATCAGGACCATGTCAAGACCGTGCTCAGACGTTTGAGAGATAATCATTTGTACATCAATCTCGAAAAACGTGAATTTCATTGCTCCAAAATTCAATTTTTAGGCAATGTTATTTCTTCCTAGAGATTGAATATGGAGTCCAGCAAGATCCAGGCGATCATAGATTGGCCGGTACCAGGAAACGTTAAAGAGGTACAACGATTCATTGGTTTTGCAAACTTTTATAGACGTTTTATCGGGAATTTTTCAGAAATTGTCCGTCCCATCAGTCTTCTCACTAAGAAGGGGAAGAAGTTTGTATGGTCTTCGCAAGCCCAGGAAGCCTTTGATTGCCTAAAGGTTTGTTTTACCACGGCTCCGATATTGACGCACCTGGATCCTGCACTGCCTTTTGTCGTGGAGGTGGATGCTTCTGACTGTGCACTGGGAGCAATCCTCTCACAACGAACCGGAGATAAAGGTTTGCTGCACCCGTGTGCCTTCTTGTCTCGCAGGTTATCATCTGCTGAACTGAACTATGATATTGCAGATAAGGAACTTTTGGCAATCATTTCCGCCTTTAAGGAATGGAGACACCATTTGCAGGGAGCAACTCAACAGGTAGTAGTGCTCACAGATCACCGTAATTTGGAATTCCTTAAGTCCGCCAGATGTCTTTCTCCTCAACAAGCTAGGTGGAGTTTGTTCCTGAACCAGTTTGATTTTATCATCTCGTACCGCCCAGGTTTACGTAATGGGAAAGCCGATGCACTATCCCGAATCCACACGATGGACTCTGTGCCTGGGACCCCGTCTAAGACCATCTTATCTGATGCCAATTTCATAGGAGTGCTCCAGGACCGGGACTTGTGGGTGGAGATCAAGCTGGCCTATGATGGTGACGTATTTCTTGCTGCCCCACCTGACAATGTGAATCTTGTCTTTCAGAATGGTGTATGGCTTAAGCTACTTTCACACTTGCGCCGTGCACTGCAAGCAGCGAAAGCGCCGCACAATGGGGGCAGCGGATGCATTTTTCCAGCGCATCTGCTGCCCCATTGTGAGGTGCGGGGAGGTGGGGGCGGAGTTCCGGCCGCGCATGCGTGGTTGGAAAAAGCGAACCGTCGGCAGCAAAAAAAGTTACATGTAAAGTTTTTTGCAGCCGACGGTCCGCCGCAACACGACGCAACCGTCACACGACAGTTGCGACATGTGGCAAAGCGTCACAATGCGTCGCTAATGTTAGTCAATGGAGAAAAAACGCATCCTGCAAGCAATTTTGCAGGATGCATTTTTTTACCCAAACGATGCATTGCGACAGTTGCAAAACGACGC
This sequence comes from Ranitomeya imitator, assembly GCF_032444005.1. Lineage (NCBI taxonomy): Eukaryota > Metazoa > Chordata > Amphibia > Anura > Dendrobatidae > Ranitomeya > Ranitomeya imitator. The sequence continues at coordinate 77,579,329 of NC_091282.1, read as the reverse complement.
AAGTGTGAAAGTAGCCTTAGAGATCGGTGTATTTATGTCTCTGAGGCCGTGAGACTTCGAATTCTCAAATTGGTCCATGACTCCGTATTGGCTGGTCATCTGGGGGTACAGAAAACGCAGGAATTTTTAAGTCATTTTTCTGGTGGCCTACCTGCTTGAAGTATGTGAATGACTATGTCCGCTCTTGTGAGGTTTGTGCCCGGTACAAAGTTCCTCGTGTTTCACCTACTGGCATTCTTAAGCCACTACCCGTACCATCTCGCCCTTGGGGGTCTATTTCAATGGACTTTATTGTGGAGTTACCTACCTCTGGTGGAAAAATACTATTTAGGTGGTAGTGGACCGTTTAACGAAGGCTGCTCATTTTATTCCTTGCATCGGTCTTCCCTCAGCTACAGAGACAGTAGATCTGGTTATCCAGAATGTTTTCCGGCTGCATGGGGTACCAGATGAGATCATCTCTGACCGGGGAATACAATTTACCTCTAGGTTTTGGAAAGGATTTTGTTCTGTTCTCCACATGTTTGCTTGTCTTCTGCATACCATCCTCAGACCAATGGGCAGACCGAACGGACCAATCAAACCTTGGAGCAATATCTACACTGTTACGTCAGTCATTTGCAGGATGATTGGCTGAAGCTACTTCCGTTAGCAGAATTTTCGTATAACAACTCACAGAACAGTTCCACAAAGGTAACGCCTTTTTTCGCCAATCTGGGATATCATCCAAATATTTTGCCTAGGTCTCCGGTTGTTACTTCGGTACTGGCAGTTCAAGACACAGTGGTGGTGTTGCAACGTAATCTTGAAGTTTTGAAAGACTCCCTGACCGCAGAACAGGAGCGTTACAAGAAGTCGGCAGATAGATTCCGGAAACCGGCACCCATGTATAAGGTAGGAGACTCGGTTTGGTTGTCCACCAAGAATCTAAGATTTGGGTGTTCCTTCACAGAAACTGGGACAGAAGTTCATCAGACCATTCAAGATCACTGGGATAGTGAGCTCTGTTGCTTGTCGGCTGAAGCTGCCACGAACTCTAAAGGTACACCCAGTATTTCATGTTTCTTTATTAAAACCGGTCTCTATTAACATATTTCAGTGACGTATCGTACCTCCTCCTCCACCAGTGTTGGTTGATGGCAAAGAACAATTTGTGGTACTGGACATTATCTCTTCAAGACTTCATAGGAACCGGCTTCAGTATCTAGTTAGATGGCAGTGTTACTCTCCTGAAAACGATTCTTGGGAACCAGTAAGTAACATCAATGCTCCCCTGAAGGTGGCTCAATTTCATCGTAGATACCCAGACAAGCCTGGTCCAGGATCGTCCTGAGGCCGTTTCTAGGGGAGGAGTAATGTCAGTATTCCGGGTTTTCCAAGTCACCTTGTGAATAATTTTGCCCTTTGTTAAGATGTAGTTTGCTGTTTATGTCTGCCCTACTTCCTGTTCATTTGTTTAAAACCTGGGTCAGGTGTCAGCCTCTTTGCTGGAGTATTCTGCTTCCGTTTACCCTTCAGCTCAGCTGCTTGTTCTACTGTGCTTCTACCCATGGCTCTGGACATTCTCTGCCTATGTAAGTTACACTCTCAGTCTGTTGGCTTTGGACTTAACCCTTGGTTCACTCCTCCTGGTAAGAACTCTGTTTTGGAACTGTGTTTTTGGAACTTTTTTTCTGGACAGTGTTTTGCTACTTAATCCTTCATTTACTCCCCACGGTGGGAGCTACTGGAAATTACACCAGTATAATACTTTAATGTGAACTTGTTGTGGACTTACCCGTGTTTATGCCACTACTGAGATCAACTTGAGAACTTGTTTCTGGACTTACCCGTGTTCATGCCACACCTGGTATTAACCTGAGGACTTGTTCTGGACTTCCCTGTGTTTACTACATGCCTGGATTTGACTCTTTCTGCACCAACAGTGTTTTGGATCTGCACCTCGTCACCCGTCACACTCACCTTGCCGAGTACTCTGCTCTAAGAACTCTTCTGATTTTTTGTATATGGTTAAGGGACTTGTTTTATTGCGGGTTATCAGTATATTGTTTTGAGTGTTATTGCTGTGGTACAAATGCACTATTTGCACTAAAGAAACCCGTCTCTGTCTGTTCATTGCCCCACGCTACCAGAATCCTAGAGTTCCTACAATAGTATTACACTATCCTTTCACTCTATTGCCATCTAGTGGAAGTTGCAGTTACCTGCATAGCTGCACCGTGACATTATGACTGTCATTGACAAGAAGGGGAACTATATTGGTCAATGTTTTTTTTTAATTGTCAGAAACTTAATTTTGTACATTTTGAGTTGCTTTGCTACTATTCTCACTTTAACAAATGAAAATAAACAATTGAGATGGAAAAATTTAAATTTTTGTTTAGTTGCATCAAAATTTTGCAGACTTATAGTTGCCCAATGATTCTGCACAGAAAGATATTTTTGCTAAGAAAGACAAAACCTCACTTTTACTTTCTTAAATATTTGAGTAAAAGGTACAGTTGTGCTCAAAAGTTTAAATACCCTGTCAGAATTTTTGCTTTCTTGTCCTTTTTACAGAGAATATGAATGATAACACCAAAACGTTTTCTCCACTCATGGTTAGTGGTTGGGTGAAGCCATTTATTGTCTAACTACTGTTTTCTTTTTTTAAATCATAATGACAGCCAAATCATCCAATTGACCTTGATCAAAAGTTCACATACCCTGGTGATTTGGGCCTGATAACATGCACGGAAGTTGACACAAATGGGTTTGAATGGCTACTAAAGGTAACATCCTCACCTGTGACCTGTTTGCTTGTAATCAGTGTGTGCATAAAAGCTGAGTGAGTTTCTGGGATCCAGACAGACTCTTGCATCTTTCATCCAGCCATTGACATTTCTGGATTATGTGTCATGGAGAAAGCAAAATAATTGTTAATGGATCTACAGGAAAAAGTAGTTGAACTGTATAAAACAAGAAAGGAATACAAAATGGTATCCAAGGAATTGATAATGCCAGTCAGCAGCATTCAAATGGTGATCATCAAATGGAAAATTAGGGGCTCTGTAAAAACAAAACCATAGTCATGTAGACTAATAAAAATGTCGTCCACAACTGCTAGGAAAATTGATTAGGATGTAAAGAAAAACCCACAAATAATATCAGCTGAAATACTGGACTCTCTGAAAACTAGCGGTGTTGCTGTTTCAAGATGCACAATAAGGAGGCACTTGAAGAAAAATGGGCTGCATGGTTAAGTCGCCAGAAGAAAACCATTACTGCGCAAATGTCACAAATTATCTCACCTACAATAAATAAAACAGCACAGAGACAAGCCTCAAAATTTCTGGAACAAGATAATTTGGAGTGATGAGACCAAAATTAAACTTTATGGCCACAATCATAAAAGTTACATTTGGAGAGAGGACAACAAGGCCTATGATGAAAGGAAGACCATTCCTACTGTAAAGCACGGAGGTGGATTGCTGATGTTTTGGGGATGTGTGAGCTACAAAGGGACAGGAAACTAGGTCAAAGTTGATGGAAAGATGAATGTAGCATGTTATCAGCAAATACTGGGGGCAAATTTGCACTCATCAGCTCGGAAGCTGCGCATGGGACGTACTTAAACATTCCAACATGACAACAATTCAAAATAGAAGGCCAAGTCGATCTGTCATTGGCTACAGCAAAACAAAGTGAAGATTCTGGAGTGGCCATCTCAGTCTCCTGACCTCAATATCATTGAGCCACTCTGGGGAGATCTCAAGCGCGCAGTTCATGCTTGATAGCCCAGGTAATTACAGGAGCTGGAGGCTTTTTGCCAAGAAGAGTGGCCAGATTTATCGTCTGAGAAAATAAAGAACCTCATCCACCACTACCACAAAATACTTCAAGCTGTCAATGATGTTATATTAGGACAACACATGGTATTAAGAAGTGGGGTATGTTAACTTTTTTATCAGGGTCATTTGGATGTTTTGGGTTGTCATTATGATTTAAAAAGAGAAAACAGTAGTTTGACAATAAATGGCTTCACCCAACCACTAACCATGAGTGGAGAAAACGTTTTGATGTTATCATTCATATTCACTGAAAAAAAGGCCAAAAAAGCAAAAAGTATGCTGGAGTATGTAAACTTTTGAGCACAACTATATATTAATCTTTTAGATTTACTGACAGCACTGTAGTTGTTCAATAATAAAATTACTCATCAAAAATACAAATTGCCAAATAAATGTGCACAGCATAGTGGAATATGTGGGCATTTTACTGGGTAAGGACTACTGTGGGGGCCATTATACTGTGTGGGGGACAATCAGTGTCAGACAGGGGTGCCATGAGTCCACCATTTACCACCCTACATGCAAATGTGACATTATCCTCAATCACAAATTTATATAACAATGAACTGGGTACATTGATAAATGAATAAGATTCTTCCTTTGTCCGTACATAGTGATTCAAGTATATAGGGCCAAATATTGCTCATGCAAATGAGTGGTGGCCCACTTTTTCATAGAGAGCCACCAGAGGATTCTCCTGTTCTCCTGTGGGCTAGTCCAAACCTGGCGACAATCCTTCTTTGTATGGGGGTATGTACTCTAGGGACTTTATACTGCATAGGGCTATCCTACTACTTTGTGAGGGGGTGTGGGCATCATTCTATGTATAAGGGGATTGTAGGGCCATCATGCTGTGTAGGGGAAGGGGTGTGGGTTCCATCATAGTGTGTGTGGCACTATAGGGGCATTATACTATGTGGGGAGATCTGGGGGCATCATACTGTTTTGGGGGGACTGTGGGGACTATCATACTGTAAGGGGGCCAATATGAAACTGTGTGGTTGGGCTGTGGTGTACCATTGTACTGTGTTGTGAAGCTGTGGGGGCATCATACTATGTGAGGGGACTATGGGGACATCAAACCATATGGCAGCAGCTATAGAGGCATTATAATATATGAGGGGCTGTGAAGGCATCATACAGTGTGGGGGGCTATTGGGGACATCATACTGTATGTAGGGAGGGGCTGTGGTACCAATAAAACTATGAGGGAGCATCAGGGGGCATTATTACTATTTAGAGGATATAAGGGGACAATATTAAAGGGTAAGTGACCACTTAAGAGGCATCAATAACTGTGCGCAAGTGTACCAAGAACAATTAATACCTTGATGCTGTTTTGAAGGCAGAGTGTCCAAATATTCATTTGATTAAAATTTCACTTTTGTTAATTCACTTTACATTTTGTTAATTGATAAAAATAATCTATTAAGACTTCTATTTTTGAAAGTATGTTTACATTGCAGCATTTTTATGCTAAAACTTTTGGAAAGTACTGCATATGCAATAGTTGCGTGCGGGTGCACGACCTTATTGAAATCTCCTACAAAGAGGTAATATCCACAGAATCCAGTAATAAAAGAAAGCTATCCTCTTTTTATGCTATTTAATTTCCATAAATGCAACAGTCATAAATAGCAATGCTTTGGGATACTATGTTGAAGCCCTATTTCGAAATGATTTGGTGCACTCGTCCGAGACAAGGCATTTTTTATTAATATATCTAGAGAAAACCTTATATCCTTTTGAGGTATCAGATCGCGTCATGTCAAGCTTTCTTTCATTTGAAGGCAAAATTAATGATTATCATATCACTCTAAAACCACAATATGCAGATATTTCTCAGAAGCAAAACCACATGATATAAATATAGTATATATACAAGTGGCGGCATGCCCATTCTATACTACTGAGTGGGCCACAGAGAATGGAGCATCTTCTAGCCCTACTTACGTTATTCCTGCTTCAAATCAATGGATGTAAGTAAATGTTAAATTAATAATTTGCTGTAACATTATGTACTAGTATTCTACAGACTAGTACATGACACTATAGCACATAATACTATATAACAACTACACAATACTATTATTTTATATAAAACTATTCCACCACACAATACTACACAGATAAACAATGCCACTACATAATACTATAATAAATATATAATACTATACTACTACACAAAAACCTAGTACAATATTACTATATTACTAAAAATTGCCATACTACACTACTATTACAATACAATACCATACTACTAATCAATACTCTATATAGCTAAGCAATGCTACATGCACATCTTAGTTGATTCAGCATCCAAAATGTTTAAGGAATAACTAAATATTTAGAATTGAGAGTCCTCAGTGGTTGATACCTTTTAATGGCCAACTGAAAGATGGTAACAAATTGCAAGCTTTCGAGACTACATACGTCAGGCAAAGACTAAAACAAATTCTGAAGAATCACATATTTATGCACAACATCGTATAGAAAAAAAACCCACCATGGATAAGCCAGGTGACATGAAGCAGAATTACCATGGGTGATAAACAGTTACGTCCATAAATATTGGGCCAATTCTTAGATAAGGATTGTTTTATTGTCCTGTGATTAGGGTCTCTGTTGTGGTGACCCTTCATGGTCTGAGGGGCAAGTTCCTTAGTTGATGTAAAAAGACATAAATCCGTGTTAAGGAATAACTGATCCTTTTGATTTTATTAATGATCGGCCTTTGCAAAGTTATGAATCTTTGTAATAAATGCCATTTCCTTATTTTTCTTCCTCATCTCTCAAACACTGTGCTGAAAGTTCATTGCTCTTTTAGAAGCTGTCCTCAAGTGCTGCTGTAGCACAAATCTCTACTCAAGCACTATATACAAACGCTGTGCTCTGCTCTCCTGCCCACGATCAGGCTGAATAAAGTTTGAGTGGAATTCTTGCTTGAACAGCAGTTGAAGGCAGCTTGTAAAGAAGCAAGAACTAGTCAACTAAATTAGTACTTTCAGCATTGTATTCGGGATACAAGGAACCAAAATAAGGTAATCAAGTATATTACAAAAATGTTACAACTTTGCAATGTCTGGAGGTTAATTAACTAAAATCATGTTCCGTTTCATTTTAACATTCACAATCTACATTCAAGTACTGAAGTTGGATCCCAGGTAAAAACAGCAATATATGTATAAATGTGAGTCAATTTAACAAAGAGTATGTATGAATTTACAACTCAATATATCCTGAAATGTTTGGCATGAGATTAGCCTCTTTTAAAAAAAAAAAAAAAGCATGACTTTGCCATACTCTGTGGGATGTCATATGCACCATTGTGGTCATCGAGTGATTGTGATGTGGATTGTAAACTGTTGGAGGTCTAGAAACTTGAGTATAAAAACAGGTAAGGGTGAGCACATCTGTACATGCTTCTTTTATAGACTTCAATGTATCTACATTGATGGGAACAAAAATGCAAGATATTTAACTCCTTCCTGATATAGGACATAATAGTACATCATACTTTGATTCCCCATGTATTTAACAGGCTCAGTAGCTGAGCCTTTATCTAATCCGACAAATTCTAACCGTGTTGCACAGCCGGGATATGCCTGTAACAGCTGAAACTGGAGCTTCCTCCAATAGTTTTTCACCATTTTATGCTGCTATCAATCACACAATTGTGGGGTGCCAGTGGGTTGACATTGCTGTTGTATTCCAATATATAAATCTGTGATCAAACAATCAGAAATTAAAGTTACTGAGGGAAACAAAAAAAAAAAGCAAAAAGTAAAAAAAAGCGCAAATATAAAAAATAATAATTTTGAATCACCCTACTTTCCCCTATTTAACCCCTTTCTGACCTCGGACAGGATAGTACGTCTGAGGTCAGATCCCCTGCTTTGATGCGGGCTCCGGCGGTGAGCCCGCATCAAAGCCGGGACATGTCAGGTATTTTGTACAGCTGACATGTGCCTGCAATAGCGGCAGCTGGAATTGCGATTCACCCACCGCTATTAACTAGTTAAATGCCGCTGTCAAACGCTGACAGCGGCATTTAACTGGTGCTTCTGGCCATCGGGCCGGAAATGAGCGCATCGCCAACCCCGTCACATGATCGGGGGTCAGCAATGCATCAGAATGACAACAAGAGGTCTATTGAAGAGCTCTATGGTTGTTGATGCCGGATTGCTGTGAGTGCCTCCCTGTGGTCGGCGCTCATAGCAATGCAGCAATTCTACTACACAGGGGCGATCTATGCTTTGCTCCTATGTAGCAGAGCTAATTGAGTTGTGCCAGCTTCTAGCCGCCCATTGAGGCTATGCAAGCATGGCAAAAGTTAAAAAAAAAGTTTTAAAAAATATGAAAAAGTATAAAAGTTTAAATCACCCCCTTTTCGCCCCATTCAAAATAAAACAATAAGAAAAAAATCAAACCTACACATTTGGTATCGTCGTGTTCCGAATCGCCCCATCTATCAATAAAAAAAGCATTAACCTGATCCCTAAACTGCGTAGCGAGAAAAAAAATTGAAACTCCAGAATTACGCTTTTTTGGTTGCTGCATCATTGCATTAACCCCTTTCTGCCATTAGACGTACTACTCCGTCCATGTGGGGTGGGCCCTACTTCCCAAGGACGGAATAGTATGTCATAGGCGATCGGCCGCGCTCACGGGGGGAGCGCGGCCGATCGCGGCCGGGTGTCAGCTGCTTATCGCAGCTGACATCCGGTACTGTGTGCCAGGAGCGGTCACGGACCGCTCCCGGCACATTAACCCCTGGCACACCGCGATCAAACATGATTGCGATGTGCCGGCGGTGTAGGGAAGCATCGCGCAGGGAGAGGGCTCCCTGCGGGCTTCCCTGAGACCCCCGCAACAACGCGATGTGATCGCGTTGCTGCGAGGGTCTCTTACCTCCTTCCCTGCAGCAAGTCCCGGATCCAAGATGGCCACGGATCCGGGTCCTGCAGGGAGGGAGGTGGCTTACCAAGTGCCTGCTTAGAGCAGGCACTTGGTAATGCTGCAGCGCTCTTTGACAGATCGGTGATCTGACAGAGTGCTGTGCAAACTGGCAGATCACCGATCTGTATTGTCCCCCCCTGGGACAAAGTAAAAAAGTTTTTAAAAAAATTTACAAGTGTGTAAAAAATTTTTTTTCCCATAAATACATTTCTTTATCTAAATAAAAAAATAAAAATGAAAGTACACATATTTAGTATCGCCGCGTCCGTAACGACCCGACCTATAAAACTGTCCCACTAGTTAACCCCTTCAGTAAACACCGTAAGAAAAAAAAAACGAGACAAAAAACAACGCTTTATTATCATACCGCCGAACAAAAAGTGGAACAACACGCGATCAAAAAGACGGATATAAATAACCATGGTACTGCTGAAAGCATCATCTTGTCCTGCAAAAAACGAGCTGCCATACAGCAACATCAGCAAAAAAATAAAAAAGTTATAGTTCTCAGAATAAAGCGATGCAAAAAAAATTATTTTTTCTATAAAATAGTTTTTATCGTATAAAAGCGCCAAAACATAAAAAAATGATATAAATGAGGTGTCGCTGTAATCGTACTGACCCGAAGAATAAAACTGCTTTATCAATTTTACCAAACGCGGAACGGTATAAACGCCTCCCCCAAAAGAAATTCATGAATAGCTGGTTTTTGGTAATTCTGCCTCACAAAAATTGAAATAAAAAGCGATCAAAAAATGTCACGTGCCCGAAAATGTTACCAATAAAAACGTCAACTCGTCCCGCAAAAAACAAGACCTCACATGACTCTGTGGACCCAAATATGGAAAAATTATAGCTCTCAAAATGTGGTAACGCAAAAAATATTTTTTGCAATAAAAAGCGTCTTTCAGTGTGTGACGGCTGCCAATCATAAAAATCCGCTAAAAAACCCGATATAAAAGTAAATCAAACCCCCTTCATCACCCCCTTAGTTAGGGAAAAATAAAAAAAATTTAAAAAATGTATTTATTTCCATTTTCCCATTATGGTTAGGGCTAGGGTTAGGGCTAGGGTTAGGGTTAGGGTTAGGGCTAGGGTTAGGGCTAGGGTTATGGTTAGGGCTAGGGTTAAGGCTACAGTTAGGGTTAAGGCTACAGTTAGGGTTGAGGCTAAAGTTAGGGTTAGGGTTTGGATTACATTTGCGGTTGGGAATAGGGTTGGGATTAGGGTAAGGGATGTGTCTGGGTTAGAGGTGTGGTTAGGGTTACCGTTGGAATTAGGGTTAGGGGTGTGTTTGGATTAGGGTTTCAGTTATAATTGGGGGGTTTCCACTGTTTAGACACATCAGGGGCTCTCCAAACGCGACATGACGTCCGATCTCAATTCCAGCCAATTCTGCGTTGAAAAAGTAAAACAGTGCTCCTTCCCTTCCGAGCTCTCCCGTGTGCCCAAACAGGAGTTTACCGCAACATATGGGGTATCAGCGTACTCAGGACAAATTGGACAACAACTTTTGGGGTCCAATTTCTCCTGTTACCCTTGAAAATACAAAACTGGGGGCTAAAAAATAATTTTTGTGGGAAAAAAAAAGATTTTTTATTTTCACGGCTCTGCATTATAAACTGTAGTGAAACACTTGGGAGCTCAAATTTCTCACAACACATCTAGATAAGTTCGTGGGGGGGGTCTAGTTTCCAATATGGGGTCACTTGTGGGGGGTTTCTACTGTTTAGGTACATTAGGGGCTCTGCAAACGCAAGGTGACGCCTGCAGACCATTCCATCTAAGTCTGCATTCCAAATGGCGCTCCTTCCCTTCCGAGCCCTCCCATGCGCCCAAACAGTGGTTCCCCCCCCCCCCCACATTTGGGGCATCAGCGCACTCAGGACAAATTGGACAACAACTTTTGGGGTCCAATTTCTCCTGTTACCCTCGAGAAAATACAAAACTGGGGGCTAAAAAATAATTTTGGGGGGAATTTGTTTTTTTTATTTTCACGGCTCTGCGTTAGAAACTGTATTGAAACACTTTGGGGCTCAAAGTTCTCACCACACCTCTAGATAAGTTCCTTTAGGGTGGTCTACTTTCCAAAATGGTGTCACTTGTGGGGGGTTTCAATGTTTAGGCACATCAGTGGCTATTCAAACGCAACATGGCGTCCCATCTCAATTCCTGTCAATTTTGCATTGAAAGGTCAAACGGCGCTCCTTCCCTTCCGAGCTCTCCCATGCGCCCAAACAGTGGTTTACCCCCACATATGGGGTATCAGAGTACTCAGGACAAATTGTGCAACAAATTTTTGGTTCCAATTTCTTCTCTTACCATTGGGAAAATAAAAAATTGGGGGCGAAAAGATAATTTTTGTGAAAAAAAAAAGATTTTTTATTTTTACGGTTCTGCATTATAAACTTCTGTGAAGCACTTGGTGGGTCAAAGTGCTCACCACACCTCTAGATAAGTTCCTTAGGGGGTCTACTTTCCAAAATGGTGTCACTTGTGGGGGGTTTCAATGTTTAGGCACATCAGTGGCTCTCCAAACGCAACATGGCGTCCCATCTCAATTCCAGTCAATTTTGCATTGAAAAGTCAAATGGTGCTCTTTCGCTTCCAAGCTCTGTCATGCGCCCAAACAGTGGTTTACCTCCACTTATGGGGTATCGGCGCACTCAGGACAAATTGTACAACAAGGTTTGGGGTCCATTTTCTCCTGTAACCCTTGGTAAAAAAAGACAAATTGGATCTGAAGTAAATTTTTTGTGAAAAAAAGTTAAATGTTAATTTTTATTTAAACATTCCAAAAATTCCTGTGTAACACCTGAAGGGTTAATAAACTTCTTGAATGTGGTTTTCAGAACCTTGAGGGGTGCAGTTTTTAGAATGGTGTCACACTTGGGTATTTTCTATCATATAGACCCCTCAAAATGACTTCAAATGAGATGTGGTCCCTAAAATAAAATGGTGTTGTAAAAATGAGAAATTGCTGGTCAACTTTTAACCCTTATAACTCCCTAACAAAAAAAAAATTTTGGTTCCAAAATTGTGCTGATGTAAAGTAGACATTTGGGAAATGTTATTTATTAAGTATTTTGTGTGACATATCTCTGTGATTTAATTGCATAAAAATTCAAAGTTGGAAAATTGTGAAATTTTCAAAATTTTCGCCATATTTCTGTTTTTTTCACAAATAAACGCAGGTAATATCAAAGAAATTTTACCACTATCATGAAGTACAATATGTCACAAGAAAACATTGTCAGAATCACCGGGATCCGTTGAAGCGTTCCAGAGTTATAACCTCATAAAGGGACAGTGGTCAGAATTGTAAAAATTGGCCCGGTCCATAACGTGCAAACCACCCTTGGGGGTAAAGGGGTTAAAATACAATAACGGGCGATCAAAAGAGCGTATCTGTACAAAAGTGGTATAATTAAAAACGTTAGCTTGGTGCACAAAAAATAAGTCCTCACCCAACCCCAGATCGCGAAAAATGGAGACGTTACGGGCATCGGAAAATTGAGCTTTTATTTATTTATTTTTTTAGTAAAGTTTGGAATTTTTTTCACCACTTAGATAAAAAAAGAACCTAGACATGTTTGGTGTCTATGAGCTCGTAATGACCTGGAGAATCATAATGCCAAACAAAAAATCATTGTCGGTTGGCACTTTTTTTGCAATTTCACAGCACTTGGAATTTTTTTCTAGTTTTCTTGTACACGACATGCTAAAACCAATGATGTCGTTCAAAAGTACAACTTGTCCCGCAAAACATGGCCATGTTGATGGAAAAATAAAAAAGCTATCGCTCTGGGAAGGAGGGGAGCGAAAAACGAAAATGAAAAAACGAAAATACCCAGGGTTATGAAGGGGTTAAAAAACACACAACAAAAGCACAAAAAAACCACATAGCTTATCTGTTATTGCTGTGTCCATAAAAGCTCAATCTATGAAAATATAAAGTAAATGGAAAATGCTAAAAAATGGAGATGTTAGAACTGCATTTTATTCAATCATCACACATACATAAAAAAATATCTAATTAGTTTGGTACTGCTGAAATCAGTGTAGGAATTCTGCTACATTTGGATTAGTAAAAATATCAGCTCACCCTAAAAAATTGCAAAGTCACCTGTTCAGTGGATACAAGTGGAACACAGATAAGAGCGGGCAGCTGGTCCAGGAGTAATGAGCTAAGGAAGGAATATCCATCCCTCTCTCAATCATAATTTATAATGGAAGGAGATATCCGGTACTAAAAAAAAAGTGCTTAAAGCAAACTTGTCAGTAGGATTTTGCTCATTAAACTACAGACACTGTCAGGTCGGCGCCATTATACTGATTAAAATGATACCTGGGTTGATGAAATTTGTCTTGTGGTTGATTAATCTGTATTTGTAGTGTATATCTGTAGATTTCAGTTTATGAGATTCTCTTGCTCTGGGGCGGCCTGTGTGTGGTGCTTTATGTGGTGCTCTCCTTACAGATGCATCAGTGTGGGCTTATGACAGGTCACTGATCCTTCACTGACCTGCCTCCTATTTTTCATACTGCATATACTATTCTAGGGTTAGAAAAAAAAATACATTCAGCAAAATGGCACCGGCTGCGGCCCCTGCGCAGTAGCATGTATCGCATGCACAGCATGCCTGCACAGCAGCCTTGCAGCGCTGGAGTCCTGGGTTCAAACCCCGCCAAGGACAACATCTGCAAAGAGTTTGTATGTTCTCTCCGTGTTTGCGTGGGTTTCCTCCGGGCACTCCGGTTTCCTCCCACATTCCAAAGACATACTGATAGGAAATCTAGATTGTGAGCCCCATCGGGGACAGTGATGATAATGTGTGCAAAAATGTAAAGCGCTGCGGAATATGTTAGCGCTATATAAAAATAAAGATTATTATTATTATCGCATAACTCACATAATATTGTCGGGTAAAAAAAATATATATATTTAACTTCAGCAAAATGGCACCGGCGCAGTCTCAGTAGCATCTATCATGTTCCAATAGATGGTACTGCACAAGCGTCGGCGCCATTTTGCTGCAGCCACATTTTTTCTGCAGAAGAATGGTGTTGGTGGCGCTTGCGCAGTAGCATCTAATCGGAATGCGTTACGATTAGTGTTGAGCGATACCTTCCGATATCGGAAAGTATCGGTATCGGATTGGATCGGCCGATATTCAAAAAATATCGGATATCGCCGATACCGATACCCGATCCCAATGCAAGTCAATGGGACCAAAATATCGGAATTAAAATAAACCCTTTCTTTCCTTGTAGGTTCATTCTACATGAAGGAAAACAACTAAGAATAATGTAGGATGTATTGGGGGAGGTGGCGGAGACATTAAAGGCATAGAGGTTTAGCCCAATCAAATAGAATAGCAGGATTTTTTTTTTTAAGACATTCGGAGTTACAAAGATATTGAGTGACTATGTTAAGATATTTTTTATTTTGGCAGATATTGATGTTTCACTACTTCCACGCCCTTCACCTTTTTTTTTACTTTCCCCAAACTTTCATCTTCATCATCATCAGCATCTTTGACATCAACTTCTTCTTCACGTTATTCATCTTCTTCTTCATCTTCTACCTATTTTTTTTTTGTTACATTCTTCATATTCATTTTATTCAACTATTATTATTCTTCATATTCTACTTCTTCATCATATTCTTATTTGTGCCAGGCATTACCGTAGTTGTTATCTATAAAAGTTTGAAGATTACACCTTCCGTTCTGCCTGTCACAAAAGAGTTACATTTGTCCACGTTCAGTTTGGCCTGCAGCATCAGGCTTTATCCAGGGGCACCACGAGGAGGAACGGACTCACCCCCACACACTGCTTAGTCTTCTTCTGCATATAATTTAGATAATATCTTTTGCTCTAATATTAAGTGTTATGTTTAATGTTCTTCTGCTCTTTGTTCTGCAGCCTCTTGTTCTTCTGCTTCTCGGTCTTCCATGTCGTCGTCTCCAGGGTCGTTGTCTCCAGGGTCGTCGTCTCCGGAGTCGTCGTCGTCATCGTCGTCGTCATCGGGGTGGTCTTCAGGGTCGTCGTCTCCAGGGTCGTCGTCATCTCAGTGGTTGTCGTCTCTGGTGTCGTCGTCATCTTAGGGGTGGTCTTCCGGGTCGTCGTCTTTAGGGTCTTGAACTTGCAAATGTAGCAGAAGGTACAAGAAGGCTGAGAAAATGCCAAGAACCAGCTGATGGAACTGGAACTCGGATGGCTACCCGAAGGTCCAAGAGCCAATGGAACTACCGAGGACCAGCTGACATTACTGGAACCCGGTTACTAAGCAGGAGGTACCCGTGCTAAAAAGCACTATCAAGGACCGCCTGATGTTGGCGGAACTCGGATACCCAGAAGGAGGCACCTAAGCCAAAGGCTCTGCCCGGAACCAGCTGACGGTACTGGAACCAGGATGGGGAGCAGAAGGTACAAGAGCAAAAGACATTGCCGAGAACCAGTTGACGGTACTGGAACCCGGATGGGTAGCCGAAGGTCCAAGAGCCAATGGAACTACCGAGGACCAGCTGACGTTACTGGAACCCGGTTACTAAGCAGGAGGTACCCGTGCCTGAAAGCACTACCAAGGACCACCTGACGTTGGTCGAACTTGGATACCCAGAAGGAGGCACCTAAGCCAAAGGCTCTACCCGGAACCAGCTGACGGTACTGGAACCAGGATGGGGAGCAGAAGGTCCACAGGAGAGGAGAGAACAGCTAGGCCGTGAGGCTGCCGCAGTTATCGAACACCAAACAGTCCTACAGGGGGAGCTTGGCCTACTAGCACTACAGAACCAGCCTTGATTGCCAATTCCCGCAGCCCACATAGGAAGCTCCTAAACTGGAGGCACCATGGAGTTGGCTAACCCGACCGCAACACGACGGGACAACGTATTGGAGTCTAAGTGACCTTGACACTACCCGGAACCAGCTGATGGTGCTGGAACCAGGATGTGGACCTATTCAAGATTGTCTTCCTAGAGCCCCAACTAGCGGTGTTGGAGCAAAGGGTAAGCAGGGGAGCAGAGTGTAGGCCGAAGCCTGCACTGGAGGCAGCTTTGTGTCTGCGTTGCGTTTGCAGGACACGTTGCCGGCTACACAACAGGGGAACAGCTGGCATTGCTGAACCCCACTGACTCAATGACGGGTGTTTTGCTCTGTGCAGCCAGCACTTCCGGGCCCCAACTGGCGTAGTTAGAGCCCAGGGTCTGCAGGAGGAGCAGTGTGTAGGCCGAAGCCTAATTGAACCGATTTCAAAGGTAACCTTTAACCCCCCCTCAGGTGTTACAAACTAGAAGAGCCACACCTTGTGCTGCAGTAATGCTGCACAAGTAAAAGGTTGCTCTTTAAATTTTGCTCCTTGCACACGCTGAATGAAACACGTATACAAAGTAGCCCATTATACAGTCAAACTGTATTGGAGGCGTGACTTGCCTTTTTAATGAGACACAGCACTGCTGTTAGCGCTGCACGTCTTCTGACCTCATTTCATGTCGGCCGGTGCGGTTAGCGATGGCCATGAATCCCAGCCCCGCAGTGTCTTTTAATTTATTCACACTGCAGGGCTGTGATTCATGGCTTTGCGCAGTAAATATGTTCGCCTCTCACACATGTCCTTACACCTGCTTCAGACTGTGCGGCGTCAGCTGATCCCTTATCGCATGCCACGACCATGAAGCCGCACAGTCTGAAGAAGGTGGAAGGAGATGAGTGAAGACAGGCGAAGATATGCACTGCTCATGCCCATCAATCACACACTCGCAGTCAGAATTAGTGTTGAGCGATACCGTCCGATACTTGAAAGTATCGGTATCGGCCGATACCCGAAAAGTATCGGATATCGCCGATACCGATACCCGATACCAATACAAGTCAATGGGACACCAAGTATCGGAAGGTATCCTGATGGTTCCCAGGGTCTGAAGGAGAGGAAACTCTCCTTCAGGCCCTGGGATCCATACTAATGTTTAAAATAAAGAATTAAAATAAAAAATATTGATATACTTACCTCTCCGGAGGCCCCTGGATATCACCGCTGGTAACCGGCAGCCTTCTTTGCTTAAAATGAGCGCGTTTAGGGACTTCCATGACGTCACGGCTTCTGATTGGTCGCGTGCCGCTCATGTGACCGCGACGCGACCAATCACAAGCCGCGACGTCATTCTCAGGCCCTAAACTCCTCATTCTAGGAATTTAGGACCTGAGAATGACGTCGCGGCTTCTGATTGGTCACGTGCCGCTCATGTGACCGCCACGCGACCAATCAGAAGCCGTGACGTCATGGAAGTCCCTAATCGCGCTCATTTTAAGCAAAGAAGGCTGCCGGTTACCAGCGGTAATGTCCAGGGGCCTCCGGAGAGGTGAGTATATCAATATTTTTTTATTTTAATTCTTTATTTTACACATTAATATGGATCCGATACCGATTCCCGATATCACAAAAATATCGGAACTCGGTATCGGAATTCCGATACCGCAAGTATCGGCCGATACCCGATACTTGCGGTATCAGAATGCTCAATGTTATGAACAGGTAATTCAGAACCACAATAGACCTTGAAGTTCAGAGCACACAAAGTGACCTGACAATTACGAAAAAACATAGGACGAGCTCTGAGACGTGGGAACTCTGCTGACCGCAATCCCTAATCCTATCCAACCACACTAGAGGTAGCCGTGGAGCGCTCCTGACCAGTCCTATGCGCCTCGAGCACAGCCTGAGAAACTAGCTAGCCCTGAAGATAGAAAAATAAGCCTACCTTGCCTCAGAGAAATACCCCAAAGGAAAAGGCAGCCCCCCACATATAATGACTGTGAGTTGAGATGAAAATACAAACGCAGAGATGAAATAGATTTAGCAAAGTGAGGCCCGACTTACTGAACAGACCAAGGATAGGAAAGATTGCTTTGCGGTCAACACAAAACCCTACAAACAACCACGCAGAGGGGGCAAAAAGACCCTCCGCACCGACTAACGGTACGGAGGTGCTCCCTCTGCGTCCCAGAGCTTCCAACAAGCAAGAAAAACCAATATAGCAAGCTGGACAGAAAAAATAGCAAACAAAAAACAACACAAGCAAAACTTAGCTTATGCAGAGCAGACAGGCCACAGGAACGATCCAGGAGGAAGCAAGACCAATACTAGAACATTGACTGGAGGCCAGGATCAAAGCACTAGGTGGAGTTAAATAGAGCAGCACCTAACGACTTAACCTCAACACCTGAGGAAGGAAACTCAGAAGCCGCAATACCACTCTCATCCACCAAAGGAAGCTCATAGACAGAACCAGCCGAAGTACCACTCACGACCACAGGAGGGAGCTTGGCCACAGAATTCACAACAGTACCCCCCCCATTGAGGAGGGGTCACCGAACCCTCACCAGAGCCCCCAGGCCGACCAGGATGAGCCACATGAAAGGCACGAACCAGATCGGCAGCATGGACATCAGAGGCAAAGACCCAGGAATTATCTTCCTGACCATAACCTTTCCACTTAACCAGATACTGGAGTTTCCATCTCGAAACACGAGAATCCAAAATCTTCTCCACTATATACTCCAACTCCCCTTCAACCAAAACCGGAGCAGGAGGATCAATAGATGGAACCACAGGTGCCACGTATCTCCGCAACAATGACCTATGGAACATGTTATGGATGGAAAAAGAAGCTGGAAGAGTCAAACGAAAAGACACAGGATTAAGAACCTCAGAAATCCTATATGGACCAATGAAACGAGGCTTAAACTTAGAAGAGGAAACCTTCATAGGAATATAACGAGATGACAACCAAACCAAATCCCCAACACGAAGTCGGGGACCCACACAGCGCCTGCGGTTAGCGAAACGTTGAGCCTTCTCCTGGGACAAAGTCAAATTGTCCACTACATGAGTCCAAATCTGCTGCAACCTATCCACCACAGTATCCACACCAGGACAGTCCGAAGACTCAACCTGCCCTGAAGAGAAACGAGGGTGGAACCCAGAATTGCAGAAAAACGGCGAAACCAAAGTAGCCGAGCTGGCCCGATTATTAAGGGCGAACTCAGCCAAAGGCAAAAAGGACACCCAATCATCCTGATCAGCAGAAACAAAACATCTCAGATATGTTTCCAAGGTCTGATTGGTTCGTTCAGTCTGGCCATTTGTCTGAGGATGGAAAGCTGAGGAAAAAGACAAATCAATGCCCATCCTAGCACAAAAGGCTGGCCAAAACCTCGAAACAAACTGGGAAACTCTGTCAGAAACGATGTTCTCTGGAATGCCATGTAAACGAACCACATGCTGGAAAAACAATGGCACCAAATCAGAGGAGGAAGGCAATTTAGACAAGGGCACCAAATGGACCATCTTAGAGAAGCGATCACAAACCACCCAAATGACCGACATTCTTTGAGAGACGGGGAGATACGAAGTAAAATCCATAGAGATATGTGTCCAAGGCCTCTTCGAGACCGGCAAGGGCAAAAGCAACCCACTGGCACGAGAACAGCAGGGCTTAGCCCGAGCACAAATCCCACAGGACTGCACAAAAGAACGCACATCCCGCGACAGAGATGGCCACCAAAAGGATCTCGCCACCAAATCTCTGGTACCAAAGATTCCAGGATGACCAGCCAACACCGAACAATGAACCTCAGAGATAAATTTATTCGTCCACCTATCAGGGACAAACAGTTTCTCCACTGGGCAACGGTCAGGTCTATTAGCCTGAAATTTTTGCAGCACCCGCCGCAAATCAGGGGAGATGGCAGACAAAATTACCCCCTCTTTGAGAATACCCGCCGGCTCAGACAAACCCGGAGAATCGGGCACAAAACTCCTAGACAGGGCATCCGCCTTCACATTTTTAGAGCCCAGAAGGTACGAAACCACAAAGTCAAAACGGGAGAAAAACAGCGACCAACGAGCCTGTCTAGGATTCAACCGTTTGGCAGACTCGAGATAAGTCATGTTCTTGTGATCAGTCAAGACCACCACGCGATGCTTAGCTCCTTCAAGCCAATGACGCCACTCCTCGAATGCCCACTTCATGGCTAGCAACTCTCGATTGCCAACATCATAATTTCGCTCAACAGGCGAAAATTTCCTGGAAAAGAAGGCGCATGGTTTCATCACCGAGCAATCAGAACTTCTCTGCGACAAAACAGCCCCTGCTCCAATTTCAGAAGCATCAACCTCGACCTGGAACGGAAGCGAAACATCTGGTTGGCACAACACAGGGGCAGAAGAAAAACGACGCTTCAACTCCTGAAAAGCTTCCACAGCAGCAGAAGACAAATTGACCACATCAGCACCCTTCTTAGTTAAATCAGTCAACGGTTTAGCAATACTAGAGAAATTATTGATGAAGCGACGATAAAAATTAGCAAAGCCCAGGAACTTCTGCAGACTCTTCAGAGATGTTGGCTGAGTCCAATCATAAATGGCCTGAACTTTAACAGGGTCCATCTCGATAGTAGAAGGAGAAAAAATGAACCCCAAAAATGAAACCTTCTGAACACCAAAGAGACACTTTGACCCCTTCACAAACAAAGAATTAGCACGCAGGACCTGGAACACCATTCTGACCTGCTTCACATGGGACTCCCAATCATCCGAGAAGACCAAAATATCATCCAAGTATACAATCAGGAATTTATCCAGGTACTCTCGGAAGATGTCATGCATAAAGGACTGAAACACTGATGGAGCATTAGAAAGCCCGAATGGCATAACCAGGTACTCAAAATGGCCTTCGGGCGTATTAAATGCTGTTTTCCATTCATCGCCCCGTTTAATACGCACAAGATTATATGCACCACGAAGATCTATCTTGGTGAACCAACTAGCCCCCTTAATCCGAGCAAACAAATCAGACAGCAGCGGCAAGGGGTACTGAAATTTGACCGTAATTTTATTTAGAAGGCGGTAATCAATACAAGGTCTCAGCGAACCATCCTTCTTGGCCACAAAAAAGAACCCCGCTCCCAATGGCGACGATGACGGGCGAATATGACCCTTCTCCAAAGACTCCTTCACGTAACTCCGCATAGCGGCGTGCTCAGGTACAGATAAATTAAACAGTCGACCCTTAGGAAACTTACTACCAGGAATCAAATCGATAGCACAATCACAATCCCTATGCGGAGGTAGGGAATTGGACTTGGGCTCATTGAATACATCCCGGTAATCAGACAAGAACTCTGGGACCTCAGAAGGGTTGGATGACGAGATAGACAGAAATGGAAAATCACCATGTACCCCCTGACAACCCCAGCTGGACACAGACATTGATTTCCAATCTAATTCTGGGTTATGGACTTGTAGCCATGGCAACCCCAACACGACCACATCATGCAGATTAAGCAACACCAGAAAGCGAATATCCTCCTGATGCGCAGTGTTGTGAATTCTGTGGCAGAGCTCCCTCCTGTGGTCACAAGTGGTACTTCGGCTGATTCTCTCTGGGAGCTTCCGTTTGTGGAGGAAACTGGTACTGCGGCTTCTGAGTTTCCTCCCTCAGGTGATCTGGTGAGGTCGTTAGGTGCTTCTCTACTTAACTCCACCTAATGCTTTGATTCATGCTTCCTGTCAATGTTCCAGTGTTGGACTTGTTTTTCCCTGGATCATTCCTGTGGCCTGCTGCTCTGCATAGCTAAGTTCTTCTTTGCTATTTGTTTGCTATTTTTTCTGTCCAGCTTGTCTATTTGTTTTGCTGGAAGCTCTGGGACGCAAAGGGTGTACCTCCGTGCCGTTAGTTCGGTACGGAGGGTCTTTTTGCCCCCTTTGCGTGGTTTTCTTTAGGGTTTTGTGTAGACCGCAAAGTTATCTGTCCTATCCTTGCTCTGTTAAGAAAGTCGGGCCTCACTTTGCTGAATCTATTTCATCTCTACGTTTGTCTTTTCATCTTAACTCACAGTCATTATATGTGGGGGCTGCCTTTTCCTTTGGGGTATTTCTCTGAGGCAAGGTAGGCTTATTTTTCTATCTTCAGGCTAGTTAGTTTCTCAGGCTGTGCCGAGTTGCATAGGCAGTGTTAGGCGCAATCCTCGGCTGCCTCTAGTGTTGTTTGCAGAGGATTAGGGATTGCGGTCTGCAGAGTTCCCACGTCTCAGAGCTCTTTCTATTATTTTGGGTTATTGTCAGATCACTGTATGTGCTCTGACCTCCATGTCTATTGTGATACTGAATTGCCTTTCATAACAGTACAGGAAGCCAAAAGAACTAATGATTCTCAATAGAGGGAAAAAAGAAGTTCTGAGACCATTTTTTTTTCTTGGCACTGTGTTTTGTCTTTTTTTTTTTCCCCTAGACATGGGGTGGTTCAGTACACAGGTGTAGCGATGGACATTAGAAGTCTGTCTTCATTTGTGGATCAGCTCTCGACAAGAGTACAAAAGATTCAAGGCACTATTGATCAGAAATCTATGTTAGAACCAATAATTCCTATTCCTGATTTGTTTTTTGGAGATAGAACTAAGTTTCTGAGTTTCAAAAATAGTTGTAAGCTATTTCTGGCCTTGAAACCTCGTTCCTCTGGTGATCCAGTTCAACAGGTTTTGATTATTATTTCTTTTTTGCGCGGCGACCCTCAGGACTGGGCATTTTCTCTTGCGCCAGGAGATCCTGCATTAAGTAATATCAATGCGTTTTTCCTGGCGCTCGGATTGCTGTACGATGAGCCTAATTCAGTGGATCAGGCAGAAAAGAATTTGCTGGCTCTTTGTCAGGGTCAGGATGAGATAGAGGTATATTGTCAGAAATTTAGAAAGTGGTCAGTGCTCACTCAATGGAATGAATCTGCGCTGGCAGCTATGTTCAGAAAGGGTCTCTCTGAAGCCCTTAAGGATGTCATGGTGGGATTTACTATGCCTGCTGGTTTGAATGACTCTATGTCTTTGGCTATTCAGATCGGTCGACGCTTGCGTGAGCGTAAATCTGTGCACCATTTGGCGGTATTACCTGAGCTTAAACCTGAGCCTATGCAGTGCGATAGGACTTTGAAGAGTTGAACGGCAAGAACACAGACGTCTGAATAGGCTGTGTTTCTACTGTGGTGATTCCACTCATGCTATCTCTGATTGTCCTAAGCGCACTAAGCGGTTCGCTAGGTCTGCCACATTTGGTACGGTACAGTCAAAATTTCTTCTGTCCGTTACTTTGATCTGCTCTTTGTCATCGTATTCTGTCATGGCGTTTGTGGATTCAGGCGCTGCCCTGTTGTGAGTTCTGTTTTTGGGCTCCCTCTGGTGGTTACTGATGGTACTGGGTGACTTGTGTTTTCTGCGGTCTCTGGGTTCCACCTGTTCCATCAGGATATGGGAGTTTCCTATTTAACCTGGCTTTCTTGTCATTTCCTGGCTGGCTATCAATGTTATCAGTGTGTCTTGTTTCCTCTGCTACTGGCTTCAGTAATCTTCAGGACAAGCTAAGTTTTTGTTTTTCCTGTTCCACGTTTTGCTTAATTTTGGTCTTAGTCCAGTTTGCAGATATGTGATTCTTTGCTGCTGGTTGCTCTAGTGGGCTGTAATTACTCCTCATGTTCCATGAGTTGGAACATGAGTTCAAGTAATTTCAGGATGGTTTTTTTGAAAGGTTTTTTGCTGACCGCGCAGTTTACTTTTGTATCCTCTGCTATCTAGCTTTAGCGGGCCTCATTTTGCTGAATCTGTTTTCATACTACGTATGTGCTTTCCTCTCATTTCACCATCATTATATGTGGGGGGCTGCTATTTCTGTGGGGTGTTTCTCTGGAGGCAAGAGATGTCTGTGTTTCTTCTAATAGGGGAAGTTAGATCTTCGGCTGGTGCGAGACGTCTAGGATCATCGTAGGCACGTTCCCCGGCTATTGCTATTTGTGTGTTTAGGTTTAGGGTCGCGGTCAGCTCAGGTTCCATCACCCTAGAGCTCGTTTGTGTTTGTCCTTTTGTGATTCCCTGCCATTGGGATCATGACAGTATAGCCGGCCAAAAAGTGGTAATCGTTTTGGCTGAAGTAGGAGGAAAAGTAGTCTGAGGAAGTTTTTTTTTTTTTTTTTTTTTTTTTCCCCCTCCTCAGAGTTTGCTGCCTAGCCTTAATTGCAGCCTGGCTGTTTTTTTTTTTTGTTTTTTTTTTTTTCCTCCTCTTAATCCTTGAATGGCTCTGACCTCAGCTGTTTATCATGGACGTCCAGAGTTTAGCTTCCAGCCTGAACAATCTTGCTGCTAAGGTTCATATATACAAGATTTTGTTGTACATGCTCCTATGTTTGAACCTAGAATTCCTGTCCCAGAGTTTTTTTCTGGAGATAGATCTAGTTTTCTGAATTTTAGGAACAATTGCAAGTTGTTTCTTTCTTTGAAATCTCGCTCCTCTGGAGACCCTGCTCAGCAGGTCAAGATTATTATATCTTTCCTGCGGGGTGACCCTCAGAATTGGGCATTTGCATTGGCACCAGGGGATCCTGCGTTGCTTAATGTGGATGCGTTTTTTCTGGCATTGGGTTTGCTCTATGAGGAACCAAACCAAGAGATTCAGGCTGAAAAAGCTTTATTAGCTCTCTCTCAGGGGCAAGATGAAGCAGAAATTTATTGTCAAAAATTTCGGAAGTGGTCGGTGCTTACTCAGTGGAATGAGTGCGCCCTGGCTGCAAAGTTCAGAGATGGCCTTTCTGAGGCCATTAAAGATGTTATGGTGGGGTTCCCTGCGCCTACAGGTTTGAATGAGTCTATGACTATGGCTATTCAGATTGATCAGCGTTTACGGGAGCGCAAACCTGTGCATCATTTGGCGGTGTCTTCTGAACAGTCACCTGAGATAATGCAATGTGATAGAATTCAGTCCAGAAGTGAACGGAAAAACTATAGGCGGAAAAATGGGTTGTGCTTTTATTGTGGTGATTCAGCTCATGTTATATCAGCATGCTCTAAACGCACAAAAAAGGTTGATAAGCCTGTTGCCATTAGTACTTTACAGTCTAAGTTCATTCTGTCTGTGACTCTGATTTGTTCATTATCATCCATTTCCGTCGATGCCTATGTGGATTCAGGCGCTGCCCTGAGTCTTATGGATTGGTCATTTGCCAATCGCTGTGGGTTTAGTCTGGAGCCTCTGGAAGTCCCTATTCCTTTGAAGGGAATTGACTCTACACCTTTGGCTATGAATAAACCTCAGTACTGGACACAAGTGACCATGCGTATGACTCCCGTTCATCAGGAGGTGATTCGCTTCCTGGTACTGTATAATTTGCATGATGTCTTAGTGCTTGGTCTGCCATGGTTACAAACTCATAATCCAGTCCTTGACTGGAAAACAATGTCTGTGTTAAGCTGGGGTTGTCAGGGGGTTCATGATGATGCACCTCCGATTTCTATCGCTTCATCTACTCCTTCTGAGGTTCCTGTGTTTTTGTCTGATTATCGGGATCTTTTTGAGGAGCCTAAGCTCAGTTTGCTTCCTCCTCACAGGGATTGCGATTGTGCTATAGATTTAATTCCTGGCAGTAAATTTCCTAAAGGTCGTTTGTTCAATCTGTCAGTGCCAGAGCATACTGCTATGCGGGATTATGTTAAGGAGTCCTTGGAAAAGGGACATATCCGTCCATCTTTGTCCCCTTTGGGAGCAGGTTTTTTTTTCGTGGCCAAAAAAGATGGTTCCTTGAGGCCTTGTATAGATTATCGTCTTTTGAATAAGATTACCGTAAAATATCAGTATCCTTTGCCATTGTTGACTGATTTGTTTGCTTGCATTAAGGGAGCTAAATGGTTCACTAAGGTTGATCTTCGGGGTGCGTATAATCTTATACGAATAAAGCAAGGTGATGAGTGGAAAACCGCATTTAATACGCCTGAGGGCCATTTTGAGTATTTGGTAATGCCTTTTGGACTTTCTAATGCTCCTTCAGTCTTCCAGTCCTTTATGCACGATATTTTCCGTGAATATCTGGATAAATTTATGATTGTGTATTTGGATGATGTTTTGGTTTTTTCTGATGACTGGGAGTCCCATGTTCGGCAGGTCAGGAAGGTGTTTCAGGTCCTGCGGGCCAATTCATTGTTTGTAAAAGGCTCAAAGTGTCTCTTTGGAGTCCAGAAGATTTCTTTCTTGGGGTATATTTTTTCCCCTTCTACTATTGAGATGGATCCCGTCAAGGTTCAGGCTATTTGTGACTGGACGCAGCCTACGTCTCTTAAGAGTCTACAGAAGTTCTTGGGCTTTGCTAATTTCTATCGTCGTTTCATAACTAATTTTTCTAGTGTTGTTAAGCCTTTGACAGATTTGACTAAGAAGGGTGCTGATGTTGCTGATTGGTCTCCTGCGGCTGTGGAGGCCTTTCAGGAACTTAAGCGCCGGTTTTCTTCTGCTCCTGTGTTGCGTCAGCCAGATGTTTCGCTTCCTTTTCAGGTTGAGGTTGATGCTTCCGAGATTGGAGCTGGGGCGGTTTTGTCACAGAGAAGCTCCGATGGCTCAGTGATGAAGCCATGCGCGTTTTTTTCTAGAAAGTTTTCGCCGGCTGAGCGGAATTATGATGTTGGTAATCGGGAACTTTTGGCCATGAAGTGGGCATTTGAGGAGTGGCGTCATTGGCTAGAGGGTGCTAGACATCGTGTGGTGGTCTTGACTGATCACAAAAATCTGATTTACCTTGAGTCTGCCAGGCGTCTGAATCCTAGACTGGCTCGTTGGTCACTGTTTTTCTCTCGTTTCAATTTTGTGGTTTCATACCTGCCAGGTTCAAAGAATGTGAAGGCGGATGCTCTTTCTAGGAGTTTTGTGCCTGACTCCCCTGGAAATTCTGAGCCCACTGGTATCCTTAGGGATGGGGTGATTTTGTCGGCTGTCTCCCCAGACTTGCGACGTGCTTTGCAGGAGTTTCAGGCGGGTAAACCTGATCGTTGTCCGCCTGAGAGACTGTTTGTTCCGGATAATTGGACCAGTAGAGTCATCTCCGAGGTCCATTCTTCTGCGTTGGCAGGTCATCCTGCATATTTGGTACTAGAGACTTGGTGGCCAGGTCTTTTTGGTGGCCTTCCTTGTCGAGGGATGTGCGTTCTTTTGTGCAGTCTTGTGAGGTTTGTGCTCGGGCTAAGCCTTGCTGTTCTCGGGCCAGTGGATTGTTGTTACCTTTGCCTATCCCGAAGAGGCCTTGGACGCACATTTCCATGGACTTTATTTCGGATCTCCCTGTCTCTCAAAAAATGTCCGTCATCTGGGTTGTGTGTGATCGCTTTTCTAAAATGGTTCATCTGGTACCCTTGCCTAAGTTACCTTCCTCCTCTGAGTTGGTCCCTCAGTTTTTCCAGAACGTGGTTCGTTTGCATGGGATTCCGGAGAACATCGTTTCTGACAGGGGATCCCAGTTTGTGTCTAGATTTTGGCGGACGTTCTGTGCTAAGATGGGCATTGATTTGTCCTTTTCGTCTGCATTCCATCCTCAGACGAATGGCCAGACGGAACGAACTAATCAGACCTTGGAAACTTATTTGAGGTGTTTTGTTTCTGCTGATCAGGATGACTGGGTTACCTTTTTGCCGCTGGCCGAGTTTGCCCTTAATAATCGGGCTAGTTCTGCTACCTTGGTTTCTCCTTTCTTTTGTAATTCGGGGTTTCATCCTCGTTTTTCCTCTAGTCAGGTGGAGCCTTCCGATTGTCCTGGAGTGGACATGGTGGTGGATAGGTTGCATCGGATTTGGAGTCATGTGGTGGACAATTTGAAGTTGTCCCAGGAGAAGGCTCAGCAGTTTGCTAATCGCCGTCGCCGCGTGGGTCCTCGACTTCGTGTTGGGGACTTGGTGTGGTTGTCTTCTCGTTTTGTTCCTATGAAGGTCTCTTCTCCTAAGTTCAAGCCTCAGTTCATCGGTCCCTATAGGGTCTTGGAAATTCTTAATCCTGTGTCGTTTCGTTTGGATCTCCCGGCATCATTTGCTATTCATAATGTGTTCCATCGGTCGTTGTTGCGGAAGTATGAGGTACCTGTTGTTCCTTCGCTTGAGCCTCCTGCTCCGGTGCTGGTGGAGGGAGAATTGGAGTATGTTGTGGAGAAGATCTTGGATTCTCGTGTTTCCAGACGGAAACTCCAGTATTTGGTCAAGTGGAAGGGTTATGGTCAGGAGGATAATTCCTGGGTGGTTGCCTCTGATGTTCATGCTGATGATTTGGTCTGCGCCTTTCATAGGGCTCATCCTGGTCGCCCTGGTGGTTCTCGTGAGGGTTCGGTGACCCCTCCTCAAGGGGGGGGTACTGTTGTGAGTTCTGTTTTTGGGCTCCCTCTGGTGGTTACTGATGGTACTGGGTGACTTGTGTTTTCTGCGGTCTCTGGGTTCCACCTGTTCCATCAGGATATGGGAGTTTCCTATTTAACCTGGCTTTCTTATCATTTCCTGGCCGGCTATCAATGTTATCAGTGTGTCTTGTTTCCTCTGCTACTGGCTTCAGTAATCTTCAGGACAAGCTAAGTTTTTGTTTTTCCTGTTCCACATTTTGCTTAATTTTGGTCTTAGTCCAGTTTGCAGATATGTGATTCTTTGCTGCTGGTTGCTCTAGTGGGCTGTAATTACTCCTCATGTTCCATGAGTTGGAACATGAGTTCAAGTAATTTCAGGATGGTTTTTTTGAAGGTTTTTTTGCTGACCGCGCAGTTTACTTTTGTATCCTCTGCTATCTAGCTTTAGCGGGCCTCATTTTGCTGAATCTGTTTTCATACTACGTATGTGCTTTCCTCTCATTTCACCGTCATTATATGTGGGGGGCTGCTATTTCTGTGGGGTGTTTCTCTGGAGGCAAGAGAGGTCTGTGTTTCTTCTAATAGGGGAAGTTAGATCTTCGGCTGGTGCGAGACGTCTAGGATCATCGTAGGCACGTTCCCCGGCTATTGCTATTTGTGTGTTTAGGTTTAGGGTCGCGGTCAGCTCAGGTTCCATTACCCTAGAGCTCGTTTGCGTTTGTCCTTTTGTGATTCCCTGCCATTGGGATCATGACACTGCCCTAAATTTGATGGACTTGGAATATGCTAAGCGTTGTGGGTTTTTCTTGGAGCCCTTGCAGTGTCCTATTCCTTTGAGAGGAATTGATGCTACGCCTTTGGCCAAGAATAAGCCTCAATACTGGACCCAGCTGACAATGTGCATGGCTCCTGCACATCAGGAGGTTATTCGCTTTCTGGTGTTGCATAATCTGCATGATGTGGTCTTGTTGGGGTTGCCATGGCTACAAGCCCATAATCCAATATTGGATTGGAAATCCATGTCGGTGTCCAGCTGGGGTTGTCAGGGGGTACATGGTTATGTTCCATTTTTGTCAATTTCGTCATCCACCCCTTCTGAGGTTCCAGAGTTCTTGTCTGATTACCGGGATGTATTTGATGAGCCCAAGTCCGATGCCCTACCTCCGCATAGGGATTGTGATTGTGCTATCAATTTGATTCCTGGTAGTAAATTCCCAAAATGTCGACTGTTTAATTTATCCGTGCCTGAGCACACCGCTATGCGCAGTTATGTGAAGGAATCCCTGGAGAAGGGGCATATTCGCCCGTCATCTTCGCCATTAGGAGCAGGGTTCTTTTTTGTAGCCAAAAAGGATGGTTCGCTGAGACCTTGTATAGATTATCGCCTTCTTAATAAGATCACTGTTAAATTTCAGTACCCCTTGCCATTGTTATCTGATTTGTTTGCTCGGATTAAGGGGGCTAGTTTGTTCACCAAGATAGATCTTCGTGGTGCGTATAATCTGGTGCGAATCAGGCGAGGCGATGAATGGAAAACTGCATTTAATACTCCCGAGGGTCATTTTGAGTATCTAGTGATGCCATTCGGACTTGCCAATGCTCCATCAGTGTTTCAGTCCTTTATGCATGACATCTTCCGAGAGTACCTGGATAAATTCCTGATTGTGTACTTGGATGACATTTTGATCTTCTCGGATGATTGGGAGTCTCATGTGAAGCAGGTCAGAACGGTTTTTCAGGTCCTGCGTGCTAATTCTTTGTTTGTGAAGGGATCAAAGTGTCTCTTTGGTGTGCAGAAGGTTTCATTTTTGGGGTTCATCTTTTCCCCTTCTACTATCGAGATGGATCCTGTTAAGGTCCAAGCCATCCATGATTGGACTCAGCCGACATCTCTGAAAAGTCTGCAAAAGTTCCTGGGCTTTGCTAATTTTTATCGTCGTTTCATCTGCAATTTTTCTAGTATTGCCAAACCATTGACCGATTTGACCAAGAAGGGTGCTGATTTGGTCAATTGGTCTTCTGCTGCTGTGGAAGCTTTTCAAGAGTTGAAGCGTTGTTTCTCTTCTGCCCCTGTGTTGTGTCAACCAGATGTTTCTCTTCCGTTCCAGGTCGAGGTTGATGCTTCTGAGATTGGAGCAGGGGCTGTTTTGTCGCAGAGAGGTTCTGATTGTTCAGTGATGAAACCATGCGCTTTTTTTTCCAGGAAGTTTTCGCCTGCTGAGCGAAATTATGATGTGGGCAACCGAGAGTTGCTGGTCATGAAGTGGGCATTCGAGGAGTGGCGTCATTGGCTTGAAGGAGCTAAGCATCGCGTGGTGGTATTGACTGATCATAAGAACTTGACTTATCTCGAGTCTGCTAAACATTTGAATCCTAGACAGGCTCGTTGGTCGTTGTTTTTCGCCCGTTTTGACTTTGTGATTTCGTACCTTCCGGGCTCTAAAAATGTGAAGGCGGATGCTCTGTCTAGGAGTTTTGTGCCCGACTCTCCGGGTTTATCTGAGCCGGCGGGTATCCTCAAGGAAGGAGTAATTGTGTCTGCCATCTCCCCTGATTTGCGGCGGGTGCTGCAAAAATTTCAGGCTAATAAACCTGATCATTGTCCAGCAGAGAAGCTGTTTGTCCCGGATAGGTGGACGAATAAAGTTATCTCTGAGGTTCATTGTTCGGTGTTGGCTGGTCATCCTGGAATCTTTGGTACCAGAGAGTTAGTGGCTAGATCCTTTTGGTGGCCATCTCTGTCGCGGGATGTGCGTTCTTTTGTGCAGTCCTGTGGGATTTGTGCTCGGGCTAAGCCCTGCTGTTCTCGTGCCAGTGGGTTGCTTTTGCCCTTGCCGGTCCCGAAGAGGCCTTGGACACATATCTCTATGGATTTTATTTCAGATCTTCCCGTCTCTCAAAAGATGTCAGTCATTTGGGTGGTCTGTGATCGCTTTTCTAAGATGGTCCATCTGGTACCCTTGTCCAAATTGCCTTCCTCCTCTGATTTGGTGCCATTGTTCTTCCAGCATGTGGTTCGTTTGCATGGCATTCCAGAGAATATCGTTTCTGACAGAGGTTCCCAGTTTGTTTCGAGGTTTTGGCGAGCCTTTTGTGGTAGGATGGGCATTGACTTGTCTTTTTCCTCGGCTTTTCATCCTCAGACTAATGGCCAGACCGAACGAACCAATCAGACCTTGGAAACCTATCTGAGATGTTTTGTTTCTGCCGATCAGGATGACTGGGTGTCCTTTTTGCCTTTGGCTGAGTTCGCCCTTAATAATCGGGCCAGCTCGGCTGCCTTGGTTTCGCCATTTTTCTGCAATTCTGGGTTCCATCCTCGTTTCTCTTCAGGACAGGTTGAGTCTTCGGACTGTCCTGGTGTGGATGCTGTGGTGGACAGGTTGCAGCAGATTTGGACTCATGTAGTGGACAATTTGACCTTGTCCCAGGAGAAGGCTCAACGTTTCGCTGGTCGCAGACGCCGTGTGGGTCCCCGACTTCGTGTTGGGGATCTGGTTTGGTTATCTTCTCGTCATATTCCTATGAAGGTTTCCTCTCCTAAGTTTAAACCTCGTTTCATTGGTCCGTATAGGATTTCTGAGGTTCTTAATCCTGTGTCTTTTCGTCTGACCCTCCCAGATTCTTTTTCCATACATAACGTATTCCATAGGTCATTGTTGCGGAGATACGTGGCACCTATGGTTCCATCTGTTGACCCTCCTGCCCCGGTTTTGGTGGAGGGGGAATTGGAGTATATTGTGGAGAAGATTTTGGATTCTCGTGTTTCAAGACGGAAACTCCAGTATCTGGTTAAGTGGAAGGGTTATGCTCAGGAAGATAATTCCTGGGTTTTTGCCTCTGATGTCCATGCTCCCGATCTTGTTCGTGCCTTTCATGTGGCTCATCCTGGTCGGCCTGGGGGCTCTGGTGAGGGTTCGGTGACCCCTCCTCAAGGGGGGGTACTGTTGTGAATTCTGTGGCAGAGCTCCCTCCTGTGGTCACAAGTGGTACTTCGGCTGATTCTCTCTGGGAGCTTCCGTTTGTGGAGGAAACTGGTACTGCGGCTTCTGAGTTTCCTCCCTCAGGTGATCTGGTGAGGTCGTTAGGTGCTTCTCTACTTAACTCCACCTAATGCTTTGATTCATGCTTCCTGTCAATGTTCCAGTGTTGGACTTGTTTTTCCCTAGATCATTCCTGTGGCCTGCTGCTCTGCATAGCTAAGTTCTTCTTTGCTATTTGTTTGCTATTTTTTCTGTCCAGCTTGTCTATTTGTTTTGCTGGAAGCTCTGGGACGCAAAGGGTGTACCTCCGTGCCGTTAGTTCGGTACGGAGGGTCTTTTTGCCCCCTTTGTGTGGTTTTCTTTAGGGTTTTGTGTAGACCGCAAAGTTATCTGTCCTATCCTCGCTCTGTTAAGAAAGTCGGGCCTCACTTTGCTGAATCTATTTCATCTCTACGTTTGTCTTTTCATCTTAACTCACAGTCATTATATGTGGGGGGCTGCCTTTTCCTTTGGGGTATTTCTCTGAGGCAAGGTAGGCTTATTTTTCTATCTTCAGGCTAGTTAGTTTCTCAGGCTGTGCCGAGTTGCATAGGCAGTGTTAGGCGCAATCCACGGCTGCCTCTAGTGTTGTTTGGAGAGGATTAGGGATTGCGGTCTGCAGAGTTCCCACGTCTCAGAGCTCGTTCTATTATTTTGGGTTATTGTCAGATCACTGTATGTGCTCTGACCTCCATGTCCGTTGTGATACTGAATTGCCTTTCATAACAGCGCAGGAGCCATGCACATGGTCAGCTGGGTCCAATACTAAGGTTTATTCTTGGCCAAAGGAGTAGCATCAATTCCTCTCAATGGGATAGGACACTGCAAGGGCTCCAAGACAAACCCACAGCGCCTAGCGAACTCCAAGTCCATCAAATTCAGGGCAGCGCCTGAATCCACAAATGCCATGACAGAATAGAAAGACAAAGAGCAGATCAAAGTAACGGACAAAAGAAATTTCGACTGTACCGTACCAATGGTGGCAGACCTAGCGAACCACTTACTGCGCTTAGGACAATCGGAGATAGCATGAGTGGAATCACCACAGTAGAAACACAGCCCATTCTGACGTCTGTCTTCTTGCCTTTCAGCTCTGGTCAAAGTCCTATCGCACTGCATAGGCTCAGGTTTATGCTCAGATAATACCGCCAAATGGTGCACAGATTTACGCTCACACAAGCGTCGACCGATCTGAATGGCCAAAGACATAGACTCATTCAGACCAGCAGGCATAGGAAATCCCACCATGACATCCTTAAGGGCTTCAGAGAGACCCTTTCTGAAAATAGCTGCCAGCGCACATTCATTCCATTGAGTGAGCACGGACCACTTTCTAAACTTCTGACAATAAATCTCTATCTCATCCTGACCCTGACACAGAGCCAGCAAATTTTTCTCTGCCTGATCCACTGAATTAGGTTCATCGTACAGCAATCCGAGCGCCAGAAAAAACGCATCAATATTACATAATGCAGGATCTCCTGGCGCAAGGGAAAATGCCCAGTCTTGAGGGTCGCCACGTAATAAAGAAATAATGATCCTAACTTGTTGAACTGGGTCACCAGAGGAGCGGGGTTTCAAAGCCAGAAATAGTTTACAATTATTTTTAAAATTCAAAAACTTAGCTCTATCTCCAGAAAATAACTCAGGAATAGGAATTTTAGGCTCTAACATAGGATTCTGAACCACTAAATCTTGAATATTTTGTACATTTATAGCGAGATTATCCATCAAT
Source organism: Ranitomeya imitator (assembly GCF_032444005.1). NCBI lineage: Eukaryota > Metazoa > Chordata > Amphibia > Anura > Dendrobatidae > Ranitomeya > Ranitomeya imitator. Next base: position 77,545,599 of record NC_091282.1, on the reverse strand, counting down.
GAAAACAGACCCTGAATGTCCATGTCCACACCTGTGTTCTGAATCACCCTGATGTAAAGGGGAAAAGAAAGACAGAACACAGTGCAAAGAAAAAAAATGGTCTCAGAACTTCTCTTTTCCCTCTATTGAGAAGCATTAGTACTTTGGGCCTCCAGTACTGTTATGAACAGGTAATTCAGAACCACAATAGACCTTGAAGTTCAGAGCACACAAAGTGACCTGACAATTACCAAAAAACATAGGACGAGCTCTGAGACGTGGGAACTCTGCTGACCGCAATCCCTAATCCTATCCAACCACACTAGAGGTAGCCGTGGAGCGCTCCTGACCAGTCCTATGCGCCTCGAGCACAGCCTGAGAAACTAGCTAGCCCTGAAGATAGAAAAATAAGCCTACCTTGCCTCAGAGAAATACCCCAAAGGAAAAGGCAGCCCCCCACATATAATGACTGTGAGTTGAGATGAAAATACAAACGCAGAGATTAAATAGATTTAGCAAAGTGAGGCCCGACTTACTGAACAGACCGAGGATAGGAAAGATTGCTTTGCGGTCAACACAAAACCCTACAAACAACCACGCAGAGGGGGCAAAAAGACCCTCCGCACCGACTAACGGTACGGAGGTGCTCCCTCTGCGTCCCAGAGCTTCCAGCAAGCAAGAAAGACCAATATAGCAAGCTGGACAGAAAAAATAGCAAACAAAAAACAACACAAGCAAAACTTAGCTTATGCAGAGCAGACAGGCCACAGGAACGATCCAGGAGGAAGCAAGACCAATACTAGAACATTGACTGGAGGCCAGGATCAAAGCACTAGGTGGAGTTAAATAGAGCAGCACCTAACGACTTAACCTCAACACCTGAGGAAGGAAACTCAGAAGCCGCAGTACCACTCTCATCCACCAAAGGAAGCTCATAGACAGAACCAGCCGAAGTACCACTCACGACCACAGGAGGGAGCTTGGCCACAGAATTCACAACAGCTCAACACTAGTCAGAATAAATAAAACAACGAGGGGCGTTGGATCGGGCAGGGCAGACGCACAGGCGCAGCCAGCCAACCAATGATGTCAGAAGACAAGCAGCGCTATCAAGGGGGGTGCTGCGTGTCATTAAAAAGGAAAGTCACACCTCGGGGACGGTGTAATGGTCTCAGGGGACACATTTTGTATGTGTTATGTTCGACGTGTGCAAGGAGAAAAATTGAGCCACCTTGTACAAATGCACCATTACTGCTATACAAGGTGGCTGTTATACATAGAAACACCTGGGGGGGGGGGTGTCTGCGTGGCGTTTGCAGGACACGTTGCCGGCTACACAGCAGGGGAACAGCTGGCTTTGCTGAACCCCACTGACACATTGGCGGGTGTTTTTCTCTGTGCAGTCAGCACTTCCAGGCACCAACTGGCGGTGTTAGAGCCCAGGGTCAGCAGGAGGAGGAGAGGAGCAGAGTGTAGGCCGAAGCCTGCACTGGTGGCAGCTTTTGTTCTGTTGTGCCAGCGTGGCTTGTGCTGGACACGTTGCCGACTACACAGCAGGGAACAGCTGGCGTTGCTGAACCCCACTGACACATTGGCAGGTGTTTTTCTCTGTGCAGCCAGCACTTCCGGGCCCCAACTGGCGTAGTTAGAGCCCAGGGTCTGCAGGAGGAGCAAAGTGTAGGCCGAAGCCTAATTGAACTGATTTCAAAGGTAACCTTTAACCCCCCCTCAGGTGTTACAAACTAGAAGAGCCACACCTTGTGCTGCAGTAATGCTGCACAAGTAAAAGGTTGCTCTTTAAATTTTGCTCCTTGCACACGCTGAATAAAACACGTATACAAAGTAGCCCATTATACAGTCAAACTGTATTGGAGGCGTGACTTGCCTTTTCAATGAGACGCAGCACTGCTGTTAGCGCTGCCCGTCTTCTGATCTCATTTCATGTCGGCCGGTGCGGTTAGCGATGGCCATGAATCCCAGCCCCGCAGTGTCTTTTAATTTATTCACACTGCGGGGCTGTGATTCATGGCCGTGCGCAGTAAATATGTTCGCCTCTCACACATGTCCTTACACCTGCTTCAGACTATGCGGCGTCAGCTGATCCCTTATCGCATGCCACGGCCATGAGGCCGCACAGTCTGAAGAAGGCGGAAGGAGATGAGTGAAGACAGGCGAACATATGCACTGCTCATGCCCATCAATCACACCCTCGCAGTCAGAATAAATAAAACAACGAGGAGCGTTGGATCGGGCAGGGCAGACGCACAGGCACAGCCAGCCAACCAATGATGTGAGAAGACGGGCACCGCTACCAAGGGGGTTGCTGCGTGTCATTAAAAAGGAAAGGCACACCTTACGGACGGTGTAATGGTCTCAGGGGACACATTTTGTACGTGTTGAGTTCGACATGTGCAAGGAGAAAAATTGATCCACCTTGTACAAATGCAGCATTACTGCTATACAAGGTGGCTGTTATACATAGAAACACCTGGGGGGTGGGGGCAGGTTCCCTTTAATTTCAGTTCAGGTGTCTGCGTGGCGTTTGCAGGACACATTGCCGGCTACACAGCAGGGGAACAGCTGGCTTTGCTGAACCCCACTGACACATTGGCGGGTGTTTTTCTCTGCGCAGCCAGCACTTCCGGGCACCAACTGGCGGTGTTAGAGCCCAGGGTCAGCAGGAGGAGGAGAGGAGCAGAGTGGAGGCCGAAGCCTGCACTGGTGGCAGCTTTAGGTCTGTTGTGCCTGCGTGGCGTTTACAGGACACGTTGCCGGCTACACAGCAGGGGAACAGCTGGCGTTGCTGAATCCCACTGACACAATGGTGGGTGTTTTGCTCTGTGCAGCAAGCACTTCTGGGCACCAACTGGCGGTGTTAGAGCCCAGGGTCAGCAGGAGGAGGAAAGGAGCAGAGTGTAGGCCGAAGCCTGCACTGGTGGCAGCTTTAGGTCTGTTGTGTCTGCGTGGCGTTTGCAGGACACGTTGCTGGCTACACAGCAGGGGAACAGCTGGCGTTGCTGAACCCCACTGACACAATGGCGGGTGTTTTGCTCTGTGCAGCCAGCAATTCCAGGCACCAACTGGCGGTGTTAGAGCCCAGGGTCTGCAGGAGGAGCAGAGTGTAGGCCGAAGCCTAATTGAATCAATTTTAAAGGTAACCTTTAACCGCCCCTCAGGTGTTACAAACTAGAAGAGCCACACCCTGTGCAGCAGTAATGCTGCACAAGTAAAAGGTTGCTCTTTAAATTTTGCACCTTGCACACGCTGAAGGAAACACGTATACAATTTAGCCCATTATACAGTCTAACTGTATTGGAGGCGTGACTTGCCTTTTTAATGATACGCAGCACAGGTGTCAAAAATAACACCTTGGTGCTGGGCGCAGCCTCCTGAGCGTCGTCTGTTGCTGTACAGGAGTGTGCGCTGTTGTGTTATCCCTTGGCCATGCGCTGTGAGCGCTGCCCATCTTCTGACCTCATTTCATGTCGGCCGGTGCGGTTAGCGATGCCCATGAATCCCAGACCCGCAGTGTGTTTTCATAAATTCACACTCCGGGGCTGGGATTCATGGCCTTGCGCAGTTAATATGTTCGCCTCTCACACACATCCTTACACCTGCTTCAGACTGGGCAGCCTCAGCTGATCCCTTATCGCATGCCGCGGCCATGAGGCCGCACAGTCTGAAGAAGGCAGAAGGAGATGAGTGAAGACAGATGAAGATATGCACTGCTCCTGCCCATCAATCACACCCTCGCAGTCAAAATAAATAAGACACCGAGGGGCGTTGTGTCGGGCAGGGCGGAGGCACAGGCGCAGCCAGCCAAACAATGCTGTCAGAAGACGGGCAGCGCTACCAAGGGGGTTGCTGCGTATCACTAGAAAGGAAAGTCACACCTGGGGGATGGTGTAATGGTCTCAGGGGACACATTTTGTACGTGTTGAGTTCGACGTGTGCAAGGAGAACAATTGAGCCACCTTGCACAAATGCAGCATTACTGCTGTACAAGGTGGCTGTTATACATTGAAACACCTGGGGGAGGCAGGTTCCCTTTAATTTCAGTTCAGGTACCTGCGTGGCGTTTGCAGGACACGTTGCCGGCTACACAGCAGGGGAACAGCTGGCGTTGTTGAACCCCACTGACACAATGGCGGGTGTTTTTCTCTGTGCAGCTAGCACTTCCGGGCACCAACTGGCGGTGTTAGAGCCCAGGGTCAAAAGGAGGAGGAGAGGAGCAGAGTGTAGGCCAAAGCCTGCACAGGTGGCAGCTTTAGGTCTGTTGTGTCTGCGTGGCGTTTGCAGGACACGTTGCCGGCTACACAGCAGGGGAACAGCTGGCGTTGCTGAACCCCACTGACACAATGGTGGGTGTTTTGCTCTGTGCAGCCTGCACTTCCAGGCACCAACTGGTGGTGTTAGAGCCCAGGGTCTGCAGGAGGAGCAGAGTGTAGGCCAAAGCCTAATTGAACCAATTTCAAAGGTAACCTTTAACCCCCCTCAGGTGTTACAAACTAGAAGAGCCACACCTTTTGCAGCAGTAATGCTGCACAAGTAAAAGGTTGCTCTTTAAATTTTGCACCTTGCACACGCTGAATGAAACACGTATACAATTTAGCCCATTATACAGTCTAACTGTATTGGAGGCGTGACTTGCCTTTTTAATGATACGCAGCACAGGTGTCAAAAATAACACCTTGGTGCTGGGCGCAGCCTCCTGAGCGTCGTCTGTTGCTGTACAGGAGTGTGCGCTGTTGTGTTATCCCTTGGCCATGCGCTGTGAGCGCTGCCCGTCTTCTGACCTCATTTCATGTTGGCCGGTGCGGTTAGCGATGCCCATGAATCCCAGACCCGCAGTGTGTTTTCATAAATTCACACTCCGGGACTGGGATTCATGGCCTTGCGCAGTTAATATGTTCGCCTCTCACACATGTCCTTACACCTGCTTCAGACTGGGCGGCCTCAGCTGATCCCTTATCGCATGCCGCGGCCATGAGGCCGCACAGTCTAAAGAAGGCGGAAGGAGATGAGTGAAGACAGGTGAAGATATGCACTGCTCCTGCCCATCAATCACACCCTCGCAGTCAAAATAAATAAGACACCGAGGGGCGTTGTGTCGGGCAGGGCGGACGCACAGGCGCAGCCAGCCAAACAATGCTGTCAGAAGACGGCAGCGCTACCAAGGGGGTTGGTGCGTATCAATAGAAAGGAAAGTCACACCTCGGGGACGGTGTGATGGTCTCAGGGGACATATTTTGTACGTGTTGAGTTCGACTTGTGCAAGGAGAAAAATTGAGCCGTCTTGTACAAATGCAGCATTACTGCTGTACAAGGTGGCTGTTATACATTGAAACACCTGGGGGGGGGCAGGTTCCCTTTAATTTCAGTTCTGGTGCCTGTGTGGCGTTTGCAGGACACGTTGCCGGCTACACAGCAGGGGAACAGCTGGCGTTGCTGAACCCCATTGACACATTGGCGGGTGTTTTTCTCTGTGCAGCTAGCACTTCCGGGCACCAACTGGCGGTGTTAGAGCCCAGGGTCAGCAGGAGGAGCAGAATGTAGGCCGAAGCCTGCACTGGAGCAAGTTGAAAGGGAACCTTTAACCCTCCGCCAGGCGTTTGTTGCTGAAAGAGCCATCTTGTACAGCAATAATACTGCAAAAGGAAAAGGTGGCTCTCTAAATTACGCTCCTTGCAAACGCTGAAGTACACACTCATGTAATGTGTCCCCTCACACCGTTAAACCGTCCCGGAGGTGGGACTTTCCTTTGTTATGTGACGCAGCACAGCCGTCATTCCTACCCCCTTGGTTCCGTGCGCCGCCTCCTCAGCGTTGTTTGATTCTGTCACGGAGCCTGCGCTGTAATGTTATCCCTTGGCCATGCACACTTAGCGCTGACCGTCTTCTGACATCATTTAGGTGTCAGTCTGGCAGTGCCTGGGCGTCCACGCTGACCGAGATCCCACCTCGCAGTGTCGTCTAATGTAATCCCAGTGTGGGCCTGGGATACATGGGCATGTGCGTTGCATATCCTCGCCTCTCACTCCCCTCCTTCCTGCTTCTTCAGACTGTGCGTCGTCACGGCCGTGCCATGCTATTTGGGATCAGCTGACGCCGCCTAGTCTTAAGAAGCCGGAAGGAGGGGAGTGAGAGCCGAGGATATGCACTGCGCATGGCCATGGATCCCAGGCCCACTGTGGGATCACATTAGACGACACTGCGAGGTGGGATTTCGGGCAGCGTGGACGCACAGGCACAGCCAGCCCGACAACAAATGATGTCAGAGGATGGGCAGCGCAAACTGTGCATGGCCAAGGCATAACATAACAGCGCAGGGTCCGTGACAGAATCAAACAACGCTAAGGAGGCGGCGCACGGAGCCAAGGGGGTAGGAATGACGGAATTGTCACATTACAAAGGAAAGTCCCACCTCCGGGACGGTTTGACGGTGTGAGGGGACACATTACATGAGTGTGTAGGTCAGCGTTTGCAAGGAGCATAATTTAAAGAGCCACCTTTTCCTTGTGCAGTATTAGTGCTGCACAAGGTGGCTCTTTCAGTAACAAACACCTGGGGGGGGGACAGGCTCCCTTACATTTTAGTTGTGCCAGCGTGGCGGTCGCATGACACGCTGCCGGATACACAGCAGGGGAGCAGCAGGCGTGACTGAACCCCACTAACACATTGACGAGGTGTTTGGTTCTGTGTAAACAGTACTTCCGGGCACCAACCAGCAGTGTTGGAGCCCAGGGACAGCAGGAGGAGCATAGTGTAGGCCGAAGCCTGCACTGTAGGCATGTAAATGTCTGTTAGTGTGCCAGTGTGGCGGTCGCATGACACGTTGCCGGATACACAGCTGGGAATCATCTGACGTTACTGAAACCCAATAACACGCCAGCAAGTGTTAACTGTGCAGCCAGTACTTCCAGGCACCAACTGGCGGTGTTAGAGCCCAGGGACAGCAGGAGGAGCAGATTGGAGGTATTGCCGCACACACAGATGGGGATCAGCTGATGTTACTGAACCCCAATAACAGAGGAGCGACTGTTGACTGTGCAGACAGCACTTCCAGGCACCAACTGGCGGTGTTAGAGCCCAGGGACAGCAGGATGAGCTGATTGGAGGTATTGCCGCACACACAGCTGGGGATCAGCTGACGTTACTGAACCCCAATAACAGAGGAGCGACTGTTGACTGTGCAGACAGCACTTCCAGGCACCAACTAGCGGTGTTAGAGCCCAGGGACAGCTCGAGTAGCAGAGGAACAGAGTGTAGGTCAAAGCCTGATTGGAGCAAGTTGAAAGGGAACCTTTAACCCCTCCTCCAAGGCGTTTGTAGCTGAAAGAGCCATCTTGTGCAGCACTAAGGATGCAAAAAGAAAAGGTTGCTCTTTTAATTATGCTCCTTGCAAACACAGAAGTAAACACTTATAAAATGTGTCCCCTGATACCGTAAAACCGTCCCGGAGGTGGGAATTTCCTTCGTAATGGGACGCAGCACAGCCGTCATTCCTACCCCCTTGGTGCCGTGCGCCGCCTCCTCAGCGTTGTTGTAAGCTGTCACAGAGCCTGCTCTGTTATGTTATCCCTTGGCCACGCACACTTAGCGGTGCCCGTCTTCTGACATCATTTAGGTGTCAGGCTGGCAGTGCCTGTGCGTCCACGCTGCCCGAGATCCCACCTCGCAGTGTCGTCTAATGTAATCCCACTGCGGGCCTAGGCTCCATGGGCATGTGCAGTGCATATCCTCGCCTCTCACTCCCCTCCTTCCCTCTTCTTCAGACTGTGCGGCATCATGGCTGTGGCATGCTATTAGGGATCAGCTGACGGCGCACAGTCTGAAGAAGGCGGAGGGAGATGAGCGAGAGCCTGAGGTGAAGATATACACTGTGCATGCCCATGGATCCCAGGTCCGCAGTGTGATTAAATCAGAAGACACTGCGAGGCGGGATCTCGGGCAGCGCGGCCGCACAGGCGCAGCCAGCCTGACACCAAACTATGTCAAAAGACAGGCGGCGCTAAGTGGACATGGCCAAGGGATAACAAAACAGCGCATGCTCCGTGACAGCTTAAAACAACGCTGAGGAGGCGGCGCACGGCACCAAGGGGGTAGGAATGACGGCTGTGCTGCTTCACATTACGAAGGAAAGTCCCACCTCCGGGACGGTATAATGGTATCAGTGGACACATTTTATAAGTGTTAAGTTCTGCGTGTGCAAGGAGCTAAACTAAAAGAGCTACCTTTTCCTTGTGCAGCATTATTGCTGCACAAGGTGTCTCTTTCAGTAACAAATGCCGGGGGGGGGGGGGTACAGGTTCCCTTACATTTTGGTTGTTGTGTCTGCGTGGCGGTCGCAGGACGCATTGCCGGCTACACAGCTGGGGATCAGCTGACGTTACTGAGACCCAATAACACTGGGTCGTATGTTTTGACTGTGCAGCCTGCACTTCTGAGCCTCAACTGGCGGTGTTGGAGCCCAGGAATTGCAGTTCAGGTGGTAGAAAGATGAACACATCAGGAGACCTGGATGACACCCAATTACTTAATCAGGCAGAGGAGTGGCAAATTCCTGCGCGATCCAGACCTGGTTCATTTTCAGAAAAGTAAGCCGGTCAACGTTATCGGAGGATAGTCGCATGCGACGGTCTGTTAGTACACCACCTGCAGCACTAAAGACGCGTTCCAATAAGAAACTAGCCGCAGGACAAGCCAGCACCTCCAATGCATACTGGCTTAGCTCTGGCCATGTATCCAGCTTAGAGACCCAAAACTTGAAAGGGGAAGAGCCATCTGGGAGTACAGTAAGAGGGCAAGACATGTAGTCTGTCACCATCTGACGGAACCGTTGCCTCCTGCTGACTGGAGCCGCCGGTGATGGTGTAGACATTTGGGGTGGGCACCCAAAAGTTTGCCACAGTTGGGCCATACTGGTCTTACCTTGGGCAGAGGCACTGCTTCTGCTCCCTCTTTGTGCAGAGCCTCCTCCACTGCCTCGACGCACTGAGCTGCTTTGTAAAGCACTAGCAGCACTCCTCTCAGTTGGACTGGAGAAGATGATGGAATTCACCAGTGTGTCTTGGTACTCCCGCATTTTACGCTCCCGGGTCAACACTGGGATGAGGTTTTGGACGTTGTCCCGGTAGCGAGGATCGAGGAGGGTGTACACCCAATAATCAGGCATGTTGAGAATGTGGTCGATGCGGCGGTCGTATCTCAGGCACTGCAGTATGAAATCAACCATGTGCTGCAGACTGCCAATTGGCCCAGAAACGCTGTCCCCTGCTTGAGACATGATCTCTGCCCGCTCTTCATCACCCCACCCTCGCTGTACACACTGACTACTGGACAATTGTGTAACTCCCTCCTCTGGACGGAGGTCTTCCTCCTCCATTGACTCCTCCTCATCCTCCTCACAAAGAGTCCCCTTCCTAAGCCTTTGTGAGGAACCACGTGGCGCTGACTGTCCAGAAGCTGATGGAAATTGTGACTCCTCATCCTCCACCTCTTCCACAACATCATCCCTTAGCGCTTGCAGTGTTTGTTGAAGCAGGCAGATAAGGGGGACAGTCATGCTGACTAGTGCATCATCTGCACTTGCCATCCGTGTGGAATAATCGAAGGGACGCAAAACCTGGCAGACGTCCTTCATAGTGGCCCACTCTGTGGTTGTGAAGTCTGAACGGCGCTGACTGCGACTTCTTTGCGCCTGATGCAGCTGGTCCTCCATTACTGCTTGCTGCTGCTCACACAACCACTCCAACATATGTAACGTGGAATTCCACCTGGTAGGTAGGTCACATATGATGCGATGTTCCGGAAGGCAGAATCGGCGCTGCAGATCAGCAATGCGCGATCTTGCCAAGCTGGAACGCCGCAAGTGAGCACACTCCAGGCGGGCCTTGTGCAGCAGTGCATCAAGATCCGGATAGTCCCTCAGAAAACTCTGCACAACCAAATTGAGCACATGTGCCAGACATGGGATGTGAGTGAGGTTGCCAAGGGCCAAAGCTGCCACCAGATTTCGGCCATTTTCACACACTACCATGCCTGGCTGGAGATTCGCTGGCACAAACCACACATCGCTCTCCTGCTTGATGGCATTCCAGAGCTCCTGCGCTGTGTGGCTTCGATTCCCCAAAGAAACTAATTTCAAGACGGCCTGTTGACGTTTGGCCACGGCTGTGCTCCTGTCGGTCATAACAGGTAAACGTTCACGGGTCCATGTGGAGGTGGACTGTGACGGCTCCTGCAGCGATGATTCTGAGGAACTTGTGCATGAGGAGGAGTCAATGCGTACAGACTGGATTCCTGCAATCCTTGGAGTGGGCAGGACACGTCCTGCGCCACTCGCACGATCTGTACGCGGCTCAACAACATTAACCCAATGGGCAGTGAGGGAAAGGTATCACCCATGTCCATGTTGACTGGTCCACGCATCGGTGGTGAGGTGGACCTTGCTACTGACGGTGTTCAGTAGCGCATGTTTTATGTGTCCCTCCACATGCTTGTGCAGGGCAGGGACGGCTTGCCTGCTGAAATAAAAGCGGCTGGGCACCTTGTACTGTGGGACTGCCAATGCCATCAAGTCACGGAAGCTGTCAGTCTTCACCAGCCTGAATGAGAGCATTTCCAGTGACAGAAGTTTGGCAATGCCTGCATTCAGAGCCTGTGCTCGGGGGTGGTTTGCCGAGAATGGCCGCCTTTTCTCCCATGCCTGTACTACCAATGGCTGTAGACTGGGCTGGGAGTGTGAGGATGACTGGGAACGTGGTGCTGTGGGTGGAATCACAGTGGGTCTCTGGACAACAGTGCCAGAGGTTCTTCCATGGTGATCCTGGGAGGAAGCCGAACCAGCTGTGTGTGAGCTGGAGGAAGAGGCAACACGAGCTGAAGAGGTGGTAGCTGCCGTTGTTGGTTGGCCTAGGACTTCAGTGTGTTTTTGTAACTCCACCGCGTGCCTGGTCCGCACATGTTTCCACATATTTGTGGTATTGAGGTTGCTGACACTTTTCCCTCTTTTGACTTTCTGATGACACAGCTTGCATTTGACAAAGCAAATGTCAACTGCAACTGTGTCAAAAAAGGATCAGGCACTGCAAGTCTTGGGAGCGCCCTTTTTGGCTTTTGGAAGAGACAAGCTCCTAATGGGTGCCAAAGTGGAGCCTACAGGCTCCGCAGTCTTCCCCCTCCCTCTCCCTCTTTGGCCCGTTCGGGGAATCTCTTCCTCAGAGCTGCTCCCACCACCTTCCTGTTCCTCACGCCACGATGGGTCAAGGACCTCATCATTTCCACTACCCTCTGCCACCAACTGCTCCTCCTGGGTAGTCTCAGCAGCACAGTACGCACCAGAAAGCGGCACCTGAGTTTCATCATTAGATGCGTACTGTGCTGTGGTGACTGGAGGCACTGGCCAACCCGCCTCTTCAGAGTCAGAGAGACAAAGCTGTTGGGCATCACTGCACACTGCCTCTTCTTCCATTTCTCCAATGCTGCTTGGCTGGCCCCCTGTTTCCAAGCCAAGAGATTCAGAGAACAGAAGTAGAGACGGCTCCTGTCCTGGGCTCTCTGACTGCCTGGCCAATTTGGCAGGTGGTGAAGAGACAGATGGCTGGTCTCCAGTGGTCTGTGCCTGAGAGGATGTGGCACTAATTGAAGTCGATGCGTTAGCTGCCATCCATCCGACAACGGCTTCAATTTGATCTTCACGCAGCAGCGGTGTACGGCGCTCTCCTACAAAGCTGCGCATCAAGGACTGTTCCCTGCTGAAACTGGGTGATGATGAGTCACCGGTGCCCGCAGCAGGCACAGAATCACAACGTCCTCTCCCTGCTCCTCTCCCTGCTCCGCGCCCACGCCCACATGCCTTACTCCCTGCCCTCTTCATCTTGGTTGACAGATAAAGATAAGCAGAAAAGTACTAAGGCCTTAGTTTGCTTATTCCTGAACAGCTCCTCCTAACAGGTATAAGAAACACTAATTTTCTAAAGTGTGGACTAGACTTTATTATTAGTTAATGTGGCCTACACAACTGTTAAGTGGTGTGTTTGGTGAACTTTACTTTTTTGGGCAGATCGGACTACAGAGCGAGTTTCACTCACATGGAGACCGTGCAGACAGCCGTAAACGGCGCTGCAAGGCCCAAAAACACTCCTCTAGGTAATCCAATATAGTGTTTTTCCACAATTTTGCTGGAGATGGGTGGAAAGCCACCAATATGAAATTTTTGAAAAAATGTGCAGTAGGCTGCACTATTAGCAAAAAAGGACAATTTATTTTACGGTATGAGGCAGTGACGCACCCTGAGCTGGATACAACCGGCTGTGGCTGCACACAGACTACAGGGCAAGCTGCACTCACACGGAGACCGTGCAGACAGCCGTAAACGGCGCTGCAAGGCCCAAAAACACTCCTCTAGGTTATCCTATGTAGTGTTTTTCCACAATTTTGCTGAAGACGGGTGGAAAGCCACTAATAGGAAATTTTTGAAAAAATGTGCAGCAGGCTGCAGTATTAGCAAAAAAGGACAATTTATTTTACGGTATGAGGCAGTGACGCACCCTGAGCTGAATACAACCGGCTGTGGCTGCACACAGACTACAGGGCGAGCTGCACTCACACGGAGACCATGCAGACAGCCGTAAACGGAGCTGCAAGGCCCAAAAAACCTCCTCTAGGTTATCCTATGTAGTGTTTTTCCACAATTTTGCTGGATACGGGTGGAAAGCCACTAATAGGAAATTTTAGAAAAAATGTGCAGCAGGCTGCACTATTAGCAAAAAAGGACAATGGATAGAACAGTATGAGGCAGTGTGAACCCCCCCTGAGCTGAATACAACCGGCTATGGCTGCACACAGACTATAGAGTGAGCTGCACACACACAGAGAGACCTTGCAGAACGCTGTTAAAACAGCGCTGCAAGGCAAGAGCAAGGTGAACACACAGCGGTTGCTAAATTAGCCTGGGAAAAGCGCAATGAAGCAATTCGCTATCTCAACTGGCCCTCATTCAGAACACAGCGTCCTGTCCCTAACTGAATTCACAGCAGAGTGAGCGCAAAATGGCGGCAGCGTTTTTTATAGTGCATCATGACATCATTTCAGCAGCCAATCACAGCCTTGCCAGTAGTTACATGCCCACCATGCTAAACAGGATGTGCCCACACTTCCATTCATTCCTCATTGGCTGCTGCATGCAGTTTGAATTCTGGGAACTTCTGATTCCGGTATCCGATATGCGGTGAGTATCGGAAATCGGTATCGGAATTCCGATACCGCAAATATCGGCCGATACCCGATACTTGTGGTATCGGAATGCTCAACACTAGTTACGATAGATGCTACTGCACATAAGCCGGCGCCATTTTGCTAGACAGAAAAAAATGTGGCTGCAGAACTATATCACGTGGTGGCACTTGCGCAGTTGCATTTATCAGAGCATGATAGATGCTACTTCTCATGTGTCAGCGCCATTTTGCTGAAGTTAAATTTTTTTTTATATCCCCACAATATTATATGCAGTATGTGAAATAGGAGGCAGGTCACTGAAGGATCAGTGACCCGTCATAAGCCCTTACAGATGATTATATAAGCAGAGCACCACATAAAGCCCTGCCCATAGCCCCAAGAACAGGCCACCCCAGAGCACGAGAAATGCACTAAGGCTGGGATCACTCATACGAGAAACACATCCGTGTCTCGCATGTGAAATCCAAGCTCTGGCGCCGGCACTGTGGAGCGGAGCGTGCGGCCGCATAGGAACACATGGAGTCGCACGCTCTGCTCTGAAGTGTCGGCGCCAGAGCTTGGATTTCACATGCGAGACATGGACGTGTTTCTCGCATGTGTGATCCGGGCCTTACTTAAATCTACAAATGCAGATTAAACATCAACGACAAGATGGATTTCATTACCAATGTATCATTGTAATCAGTATAGCATCGCCAGCCTGATAGTGTCTGCAGTTTACTGAGCAAAATCCTGCTGAAAAGTTCCCTTTAAAGGGAATCTGTCACCCCAAAATTTGCTTATAAGCTAAGGCCACCGGCATCAGGGGCTTATCTACAGCATTCGGTAATGCTGTAGATAAGCCCCCGATGTACCGTGAAAGATAAGCAAAACAAATCAGATTATACACACCCAGGGGCGGTCCCAGTTCGGTTCAGGTCAGATGAGCGTTGCGGTCCAGGCCCACCGCCTCCCAGCTTCATACGATGACGTCCTCTTCTTTGTGTCATGCCGTGGCTCCTGCGCAGGCGTACTTTATCTGCCCTGGTGAGGGCAGAGCAAAGTACTGAAGTGCGCAGGCGCCGGGAAAGGTCAGAGAGGCCCAGCGACTGCGCACTGCAGTACTTTGCTCTGCCCTCAACAGGACAGATTAAGTACACCTGCACAGGAGCCGCAGCATGAAGCAAAGAAGAGGACGTCATCGTATGAAGATGGGAGGCGCTGTACCCGCAGCGCGACGCCCATCTGACCCAAACCAAACCGGGACCGCCCCTGAGTGAGTATAATCTAACTTGTTTTTCTTATCTTTCAGGGTACATCGGAGGCTTATCTACAGCATTACAGAATGCTGTAGATAAGCCCCTGATCCCGGTGACCGCAGGTTATAGGCGAATTTTGAGGTGACAGACTCCCTTTAAGCATTATCAGGTATGTTGTTGCTGACAGAGGTCACCTGCCTGTTATACCCGGCACCAGTCATTGACTGCTCCTACCTGAGATTCAGCTGCTCCCTGTCAACAGAACAGTGGTTTCTCCTCCTGTTGACAGGGCTGGACTACTGGTATCATACTGATTGAAAGCTGGCTTCAGCGAATTAGGCAGTGGGAAGACCGCTATCAATCAGCATGACACCAGTAGTCCGGCACTGTCAACAGTGAAACAATTTTTTTGTTGACATGACATCAGTGGAAGTCTGTGACCGTTGTGCGCTGGTGGAGAACAGCGCTGGGTACAACAGCCTGTTAGTTCTTAGATACATTTTTTTTAAAGTCTCGGATATTCTCTTTAAGAACCTAAAGACTAGGGTTTGAAACATGTAACAGTTTACACATGTGTCTTTTGTATTTTTTCAAACCATTGCTTTCTATCTTTCCAAATAAATTGTGTTTTAAGTTATGATTGTAAGAATGCGAGATAATCCTTCATTTGCTCATTGATTAAATCAACTTCACCGCACTTGGATTTTTTTCCAGTTTTAAGTACATTATATGGTAAAGTGAGTCATATTATTCAAAACTACAACTTGTCTTGCAGAAAACAAGCCCCATATGTTTTTGTTGCATAAAAAAGAAAATCTGTGGCTCTTGAAAAAAGGGTAAAAACTAAGTGCGAAAATGAAAATTATCCAAGGTGGGAAGGGAATAAAAGGAGGGGAAAATCTCATACTGTCCCTGACTTTCTGTAAGAATTAGGCAGATTTATTAATTCAATCTACAGTTTAGACAGCATTAACTTAGAAATTAAAGCCAAACGGCAGTCTAATAATTTTTAATAAAAATTAAAAACTTTTCTTTTCCTCAAACCTGTTCAAGACTAGCTTTCTTAACAAAGGTATTTTGCATCAAAAATGTACACATATCTGTACTAAATCAGGCTTTACACTTTTACAAAATTAACATCAAACTGTATTATATACACATTTCAAGTGTCTCGTAGAGATCAGCTAAAGTAATTTCTGATGGACTGAAGATGGGAAGCAATAATTTAGGTACACCCATGATAGGTACACCCATGATAGTCTTTGTTTGTAAAAAGATAATGATATTCCTCTATTTTTGTCTTGGATAGTAAGGAATTATGGCTATGTTCACATCGAATTTTTTCAGGATCTTTTTGAGCAGAAACTCTAAATCCTCTTTAAAAATAGAAAACGTCTCAAAAATTTGAAGGTTCTGCTCAGTTTCTATTGTGAAAACTCTGAAAAAAAGAGTATGTGTGCGCATATCCTAATTCATATCTTTGGCAAATCTACTTTACTGTTCATATGAGGAGTTTTTTGAGCATATTTTTCCTGAAGAGATTTTGAAGAATGCCTTGAGAGAAGCAAAGAGAGTGCATGAAGGAATGAAACAAGAAGAAGGCCTCATCAAACTAGGTACTGTCCAAAGGCTGCAAAAAAACAATTCAGGAAAAAACTCTTCCAAAACTCCAGAAAAAGAAAAATTTTGAGCAAAAAATTAGAGTTTTCTGAGGCAGTTTCTGATTGAAAACTTGCAGTTTTTGAGCTTCTGAAAAAACTCAGTGTGAACATACCCTTACAGTGACATGTTTGATGGGCCAGGTTTATAATTTTCTTTTCTTTCTAAATTCTATGCTAATTTTTCTATTTCCAGATTTTGTGTCTAACATTAACCAACTTCATAAGGGTGAAGAATATGTTTAATGATGTTGTCAATCACCAGAGTCTGGTATCCCTGTATTCTGAAAATCAGATATGGCTGCACATGCTAACTATACGACCTACTGAAACTCATTTATCCAGACTGTAATTGTTTGGTTTGGAGTTTTCTACATTACAACCTGCTAGACATCATGGTGTCCCTTCAGTTATTCCAGACTAATTTCCAATATTGATCCTTCTTCACAGATGTCAGCATGAATATTATTGGAGGAAATGAGGTAACTCCACATACCAGGCCATACATGGCTCTAATGCAGCCTAAATTTTGTGGTGCAGCATTAATTGCACCAAAATGGATTTTAACTGCCGCTCATTGTTATGTGTAAGTATGTGCACCCAGCTGACAGTAGCACCAAACAATACATTTTATTCTTCTCGGAGGTTATTGCAATCAACCCACACCTAGACAGAAAAAATAGTTACACACATCTTAACCCAATGTTGGGTCCCGATTTCACACTTCTGTCAGAAGCAAGATCTGCCACTAGAGAAAGATTAAAGGGGATACCCCTGACACTTTCCTTGTGTAACTCTAACCTCCCTAGCATCCCTATGTGGGTTCTTTCACCCCATGAAGTGATCATGCTCCTATCCTTGTTCTAGCCTGAGAAAAGACTAGTGTATAGGGCAGCAGGAACACTAGTCCTGCTCTAAGGGCTTCTTCTCCACTTGAGAGAAAAAAAACGGTCCGATTTACGGACCAAAAAAATGGAGGTAAATCATGCGAGTGTCATTCGAGTGTCATGTGATTTTTTATTGCAAAATCCGTATGACATCCGTATTGCTGTGTGAAAAGCTGGCAAATCAGTGCTGTGTACTGTGTACAGTAAAATCACACTGACAGATTAGAATAGAAAAGATAGAATAGATATATACACATAGAATAGGTATATATACATATATATATATATGTCACTGAGACACCTATATATATATATATATATATATATATATATATATATTTAATACAGAGATAGATAGCAGAAAAGCCGGCTTTTGCTATCTCCTTATCGAACCTGACAGGATATGAGACATGGTTTACATACAGTAAACTATTTCATATCCCTTTTTTTTTACATATTCCTCTCTAATAATGTTAGTAGAGTATGTGTGCAAAATTTGGGGGCTCTAGCTGTTAAAATAAAGGGCTAAATCATGGAAAAAACTGGCTTGGGCTCCCGCGCAATTTTCTCCGCCAGAGTGGGAAAGCCAGTGACTGAGGGCAGATATTAATAGCCTGGAGAGGGTCCATGGTTATTGGCCCCCACTGGCTAAAAACATCTGCCCCCAGCCACCCCAAACAAGGCACATCTGTAAGATGCGCCTATTCTGGCACTTAGCCACTCTCTTACCATTCCCCTGTAGTGGTGGGATATGGGGTAATAAAGGGTTATTGTCACCTTGCTATTTCAAGGTGACATTATACCTGGTTAATAATGGAGAGGTGTCAATGAGACACCTATCCATTATTAATCCAATAATATTAAAGGGTTAATAATACACACACACATTAAGGATAAAGTATTTCATTGAAATAAAAACACACATGGGGTTGTAAAATATTTATTATACACTTAATCCAACTGAAGACCCTCGTTCTGTAAAAGAACAAAAATAAAAAAGCAACAATATCCCATACCTTTCCGGCGCTCAGGCACGTCCCACGCTGTAAATCCATCTGAAGGGGTTAAATAATTTTACATCCAGGAGCCTGCTAATGCAGATGTGCTCCTGACTGTAAAAACTGGGGAATTAATTGAAAGCAGGGGAATGCAGCATCGCAGACTTGCGGTGCTGCGCCCCTTGCTGGTATAAACTCATATAAACTCTAGTGTGGGAATTTTTCTATTTTCTCACTTTGTTCACAATATTTGAATGAGGTACTAAACTTGATGCACTTTTTCCATCAATTTCAACATTTTCAATGCCCCCCAGCCCTCCTTGTAAGGTCTGTTGGAAAAATGCTTGGATTTCCCATTTACTCCCATTATACTCATTACTTGAAACAAGCATCCAAGCATAAGGAATTGCTCAATTTGAGTAACAAGGATCTGAGCATTTTAGCGCTTCCTCATCCGTAGTGCTCACCACACATATCCTCAAATTCCTTGAGGAGTGTAATTTCCAAAATGCGATCACTAGTGGGGGTTTACACTGTTTAGGCACATTAGGTGCTCTGCAAACACAATAAGGCATTCTCTATCCCAACCAATTTTGTGTTCCAAAAGTCAAATGGTGCCCCTTCCTTTCCGAACGCTACCATGCACCCAAACAGCAGTATTCCATCACATATGGGGTATCGACTTATTCAGGAGAAATTGCATAACAAATTACACTGTCCATTTTTCCCGGTTACCCTTCCTAAAATGCAATATTTGGAGCGTAAGTAATATTTTTGTGGGAAAAAGTAAAATACTCACTTTTTTCTTCCATATTGCTTTAATTCCTGTGAAGCACCTCAAGGGTTAATAAACTCCTTGAATATGGTTTTGAGCACTTAGAGGGGTGCAGTTTATAACATGCTGTCACTTTTGCATATTTTATGTCACATAGGCCCTTCAAAGCCACATAAAATGTGAAGTGGTCCTTAAAAAAATAGTTTTTTTTAAATTTTCTTGGAAAAAAGAGAAATTGCTGATTAACTTTTAACCCTTATAAACTTCCTTACAAAAAAATTATGCTTCAAGAATGATGCAAAAATTAAAAGTTTGAAAATTGCTAAATTTTCTAAATTCCAATATTTTCACCAATAAACAAAAAAATATCAACCTAGGTTTACCACTAAGATGAGGTACTATAATATATCATGAAAAACAATTTCAGAATCACAGAGAAATGTTGAAGTGTTAGGCTCCTTTCACACATCAGTTTTTTGTCATCAGGCGGATCCGTCACAGTTTGTGAAAAACTGATGCAACGGCTTCGGTTTTTCAACGGATCCGACTAATGGATCTGGCTAATTGGATCCTAAATAAATCGGAACATGCTCAGTTAAAAATAACGGAATCCATCACTGGATTCTGTCGTTTGACGGATCAGGTGCCCATAGGCTTCCATTTGAGTAAATGACGGGCGACGACGGATCGATCACTGTCCGATTTTTCGACATACACAACAAACGTTAGTTTGTTCGTCGTCTCCGGCTACCGGACAATTTTCTAACGACAGCTGAAATGTGAGGCCGTCGCTAATACAAGTCTGTGAGAAAAAAACAGATCCAGTGGCATCAGTCGCCGGGTTGATTTTTTTCAAAATTCGACGGATTGCGACTGATAGCAAAAAACTGATGTGTGAAAGGGGCCTTACAGAGTCATAACCACATAAAGTGCCAATGGTCAGAATTGAAAAAATTGACCCAGTCAGTAAAGGTAAAAACAGGCTCTGATGCTAAAGGGTTAATCCTTTAAATGCCAATGTCAGTCTCCAACAGCGATTGCTGATGGCCCGCAGGGCCCTTGGAACTTCAGTGTCAGTAGTTGTATGAAGTCCAGCCATATAAGACTGAGATATTAGCTACATACTTCAATTCCTTTAATACTGCAGTATATAAGCCAAGCAATCAGAACATCGCAGAATCAAGCCCTCCTGGGGAACTAAAGATTAAAGCAAAATAGGGAAGTATTAATAATATGAAAAAAATTAAATCCACTCTTTTATCCCACATTAAAAATAAAGAAATGGAAAAAATGTAATTGTCATTGCAGCGTACACAAAAATCCAAGCTGTCAAAATATAAAATTATCTAATCAGTACTGTAAATTATGTAAAACCAAAAAAACTAAATGCCAGAATTGCAGTTTTTTGGACTCCACAACTCCAACAAAGAATGTAATAAGAAGTGATCAAAATGTTGTATGTACTCCAAAATTATGTTAATAAAAACTTTATTTCTCCCAGCAAAGAAAAATCAAGGCCTCACATAGCAAGAAGGAAAAAGGGAAATGTTACAGGACTCAGAAAATAGCGACACAAACCAATATTAATTACAAATTTCTACATTTTATTTTCATTACTTAGGCTAAGTTCCCACTACAAGTATTCAGTGAGTTTTTTTGCTTACAAAAAGGCAGCATATCACAGTTCCAGTAAAGTGTATGGGCTTTATGTAAATCATATGCCCAACTTGCTTTTTTTATGCAGCGTAAATTGACCTGCAGTGCAATTTTGAAATCCACAACATGTCAATTTCTCTTGCAGTAAATGTATATTTTATTTTCAGATTTTCCCCATAGTTGTGAATGAGATGAGGAAAATCCACAGATGAAAAAGTGCATGTCATCCGCATGGGACTTTATCAATAAAATGTTAGCAAAGCTAAGTAACAGGAAGTTTCCAAAATAATACATGACATACGAAAATGAGAAAAAAGCCACAGCAGAAATGAATGCAATAAATATACCGTATTTTTCACTTTGTAAGACGCACTTTTTTCCCCAAAATTTGGGGGGGAAATGGGGGTGCATTTTACAATGTGGATATACCTTATCTGTGCTACCGCTGCTTGTGTCCAGTGCTTGCCACCGCTCTCTGTCCCTGGTGCTGCCGGGTGCTGCTGCCACGCTTTGTCCCCAGGTGCATGCCGCCGCTGCCACGCTCTTTCCGCGTGGGGGCTCTGCCGTTCCATCCATGCTTTCCTGTGCGTGTGCGGTGGATTTCTTCTGGGAAAATGGCCGCCGGAGGCGGCGCATGCGCAGATGGAGATCGCGGCAGCGGCAGCAAGCATCAGGGGACAGAGCACGGCGGCAACACCAGGGACAGAGAGCGGTGGCAGCAGCACTCGGCAGCACCAGGGACAGAGCACGGTGACAGCAACACCCAGCAACACCGGGGACAGAGCACAGCGGCAACATCGGACACCCACAGCTACACGACGCGTCGCACAGCGGAGCACTCTCTCATCCCAGCCTGTATCCTGCAGCAGCGTTCCACTCCTGCCTCCTCCAGCAGCAACCCTGGGACCTCGCTTCACCGCAGTCACCACCCCCCGGTAAGCGATAAGACTCATGGATTATAAGAAGCACCATCATTTTATTAAAAAAAAAAGTTTTTTTCCTATTTTTCTCCTCAAAATTTGGGGTGCGTCTTATAATCAGGAGCGTCTTATAAAGCGAAACATACGGTAGGTAACTGGAGTAGAAATGCTGTGGAAATTCTACAATATCAAAAACACTTCAAATACTCATCATTGTTCGTAAAGAAAAGGAAAACAAAAAAAGAATCTATACAAGTTTGGTATCATTGTAATTGTACTGTCCTGGAGAATCATATTTCTAGGTCACTTTTCTGCACAGTGAACACAATAAATAAAAAAAAATCAAAATTAATTGTGCTGAAATGAAGAATCGTGTTGTCTGGCCCTTTTTACAGCACAATGAACTCTGTAAAAACAAAACTCAAAAAACAATGAGCGGAATTGTGTTTTTTTCTCAATCTCACTGAATTTGGAATTTTTATTCATGTTTTACAGTACATTGTTTGCTAATATGCATAATATCATTCAAAACTACAGCTCGTTCCTAAAAAAAAAAAAAACAAGCTATCTTATGACTGCATCGTCGAAAAAAAAAGAAATAAAAAAGCTATGGCTCTTGGAAGAAGTGGAGGAAGAAACTGAAGTGCAAAACAGAAAATCACCAAGTCTGAAAGAGGCTAAAAGTGTAAATTAATTATTGATCAACCAAGTCTTTATCTTTCTGCAAAAAAATTCTAACTGCGATGATTTTTTTTTCAATGTTATTTTCAGTGACGCTTCTTCATTTGTAATACTGGGTGCACACAGGCTTACACATACTCTTGGGCAGCAGAAGATTAAAATTAAACAAGGCATTAAGTACCCTGAGTATGAGAAAGATGACAGATTCAATGACATTCAGCTTTTAGAGGTAAGAAGATAAACAATGGGGCCGGCTCATTCTGTGCCAGTATTGATAGAATAGAAAAGGTACTGAATTCATTATGAGGCACACACCACTTGATGATTTTGGCTCCTCTTCTGAGTGGTGTCCACCTCCATGCGACTGGAGTAGCATTTCTGACATACAAATAATTTTTCAATTCTTTTACGTCAGTTTTCTGTAGTAAAATATTTTATGTACACTCTAGCATCCCTCCAGTCCATCCTTAACTCATCTGCCCAACTAATTCATCTCTCTCCTCGCTACACTCCTTCTTCCCCTCTTTGCAAATCCCTTCACTGGCTCCCGCTCCCTCAGCGTATCCAGTTTAAACTACTAACACTGACCTACAAAGCCATCCATAATCTTTCTCCTCCATATATCTCTGAACTAATCTCTCAATATCTTCCCTCACATAATCTCCGGTCCTCCCAAGACCTCCTTCTCTCCTCCACGCTTATTTGCTCCTCACCCAATCGCCTCCAAGACTTCTCCCGAATATCCCCCATCCTCTTGAATTCTGTGCCCCAACACATCCGGTTATCCACCACATTTAGATCTTTCAAATGGAGCCTGAAAACCCATCTCTTCAAAGAAACTTACAACCTGTAATGACCACACGGCCACCTCAACACCATCAGAGCTACTGCAACCCTCGACCTACTTTCTCCTTCCCCACCATCCTGTAGAATATAAGCCCGCCCCTCTGTATCAGTCTGTCATTGTTAGTTTTGTTTACTGTAAGTCAGTGGTCCCCAACTCCAGGCCTCGAGGGCCGCCAACAGTGCAGGTTTTCAGGATTTCTTTAGTATTGCATCGGTGGTAATGTGATCATCTGCACAGGTGATGATTCCAACCCCTGTGGAATACCAGGGAAATCCTGAAAACCTGCACTGTTGGCGGCCCTCGAGGCCTGGAGTTGGGGACCACTGCTGTAAGTGATATTTGTATTTTGATGTAACCCCGTCTCATGTACAGCACCATGGAATCAATGATGCTATATAAATAATAATAATAATAATAATAATAATAATAATGTGTCGGCCCTATTGAGATATAATGGAGGATGTAAATCAAGGCTGAAGTCAGAATAAAAGAGCTGTAGAGTTAGGTCAATCTCGTGGACCAAAGAAATATCTATATGATGCCAAAGTTCGTCATGGGTGCCCCAAAGGGATGTCAGCCTACTTTCCATCATCTTGAAAGTCACTGCATTTAGTACATGTATATGATGGATAATTCCTACTATCTAGAAGGATTTAACCATAACCCCTTCCTGACACAGCCAGTTTTGGATTTTCTAACCAGGCAAAATTTTTCACTTGTCACTTTAGGCTACTTTCACACTAGCGTCGGTACGGGGCCGTCGCCATGTGTCGGCCCGACGTACCGACGCAAACTGCGAAAAAATTGAACAACGGGGGCAGCGGATGCAGTTTTACAACGCATCCACTGCCCCATTGTAAGGTGTGGGGTGGAGGGGGCAGAGTTCCGGGCGCGCATGTGCAGTCGCTAATGGCGGACCCGACGCTCAAAAAAACGTTACATGTAACGTTTTTTTTGTGCCGACGGTGCGCCAAAACATGACGCATCTGTCGCACGATGGATGCGACGTGTGGCGATACGTCGCAATGCGTCGCTAATGAAAGTCTATGGAGAAAAACGCATCCTGCAGGCAACTTTGCAGGATGCGTTTTTACTCCAAAACGACGCATTGCGATGTACATAAAAAAACGCTAGTGTGAAAGTAGCCTTAGATGAAAATAATTCTGGAATGCCAAATTTCTACTTTACAACAGTATAATTTTTTTAAACAACCATTTATTTTGTTGGAATTTTTGATGGTTGAAGAATTTTTTCATTTTTCATTATAATTTACATAATATATATTTTTTTCTGGGACCGTTTCACATATGAAGTGATTTTGGCGGCCTGTATGTTAAAAAAACACACACACATAAAACTAAATTTTAAAAACAGCAATATTTTTTTTTCCTGTCTGCAATCAGTGTATCTGATCTCTTACAGCTAGAGAAACCTGCAATGTTGAACGAGTTTGTTGCTCTTCTTCCATTACCAAAAAGCAAGGAAAACATTACTACTGGAAAGATATGCAGTGTAGCCGGGTGGGGTATAACAGATTTCAAGAAAAAGTCATCATCAGATGTTCTTCTAGAAGTTATGCTGGCAATTGTTGACAATGAAATCTGTGAGGAAAAGTACAAGAAAATAAAGCAACGCATAATTGACAGTATGATATGTGCCAAAGCCCCGAATAAGAATCATAAAGCTGACACGTGTGCGGTAAGTAATTTCGTGTGTATGTTTATATTGTTAGATAAAATGAGAATCTAGGTAACGGGAAGCTTAATTAACACATACTACAGTTTGTGAATAAATAATTCACATAAAGAAATATAATTATCTGACACCCATAACAATCATGTAAAATGGTATTTGAGCCATTAAAGAGGATCTTTCACTAGTTTGAGCTTGTTAAACTAACCTCGTAATGGAATAGTGGCTACAGAGCTGAGCAAAACAGTTTTTTTCTAAATTGATTTTTTTTTATTTCTTCTTTCCATTGCATTGCGGAAATATTATATTTATAAACAGGCAGCGTCTTTTAGGGGAGAAAAGAACATATCCTCCTCTTGTCACTGATCTCTGCTGTGAGGAGATGAGGGAGTGTTCATTTCTCCCCTGTGTGTTGCTGCTTGCTTATAATTGGTCAGCCTCATGCAAGAGAAGAAGTACACGCCCCTACAGACAAAACTCTGTTGTCCAGTTGAACAAATTATAACCTAAACTTTACAAGTGAATATCTCCGCAATGGAGAGGAGAAATTAAAAAATAAAAACTACATTTTACTTAGCTCTGCAGCCACTAATTCATAATTTGACCTGCTTAGCATGTTCAAACTGGTGAAAGGTCCACCTGGTCTTCAGCTAAATAACAAATCATGCTGCCCAAACCATGGGCAGCATAAATCAAACACAGGTTGCATATTGTTCACTTTTGTATACGTCCTCTGAAGCTATGTGCCGTTTCACAGAAAACAAACTTTTAAAGCATTTTATTTTTAATTTCAGTGCTGGAGTGGTGCTCCTAACCTAATGTCCCTGACCCTAGTCTGATACTTACCAGCTACTGTCTTCAGCACTTCCGGTGATGCTCTGATTCTGTGCCCCTGTCTTGTGATTGCCACTTCTGATGAACTGAAAGTCAGAGGTAATGGTCACAAGCTCTCAGTGCAAGTCTATGAGATCCTTATTTTGGCTCTCATAGACTTACTGTACATTGAGTTTTGTCTTCTGGATCGCTCCAGCAAACACTGAAGTGTCCGGCGGGCCATAAACTGCTGTAGAAAAATAGGAACTGTGCTGTGAACAGATGAAGATGGTGGTTTCTAAGTATAAGACCAGGGCCAGGAAACTTAAGTTAGAAGCATCAGTCTAGCACTGCACTAAAAAAAGCACTGGAGTAGCTAAAGACTTTGCCTCTTGCCTGAATAGTTCAATATAGGTTACCTGCAGCTTCACTTAACTCTTCTCCCTAGACTGACAGGTCTCTCCTCAAACACACACATAGGGAGCAGCTAGAACTGCCTTGGACTAGTCATCTGAGACATATGGATCTCAGCTTAATGTACTGTATGTGTTCTCTGAATAAGGCCGGGGTCACACACAATGTATGACAAATCTGTCCAATTTTGCTTGCTGAGAATCGCACAAATGTTCTCCGTATGGTGATCCGTATCTCATCCGTGTGCAATGCCAGGATGTGTTTTTTTTCTCAAAAAATTATCCGTGTGTCATCAGTATCTCTTCCGTATGGTGAGATTTTCTCACACAGTTGCAAAATGAGCAAATAATGGCTGAGCCAATATCCTGTCACCTGGCAATGCCTGAGAATTTCTCGCAAGTCACACTGATGGTCCATGTGTAATCCGTATTTTTCTCGCCCCCATAGACTTGCATTGGCGTTTCTCAGCTGAGATACGCGGACAATCGCAGCATGCTGCGATTTCAATCGCAAGTGTAATACGGACGAGAAAAAAGCGGATGATGGGAGCTGCCCCATAGATTAACATTGGGCCGAGTGTTATGCAATTTTTTTTATCGCTGAACACTCATCCATATTACACTGTAGTGTGACCCCGGCCTAATGCAGCTTCTATTCATCGTTCAAAAATTGATTGTTTAGCCAAAAAAAAACAGTGTGACCACAACATGCATTCAGTCTGAGACTGAAATTCACATTACACAGGCCACCCTGACTATGGAGGAAATCAAGAATTACGGAAAGACCAATATTGGCAATAATACAAGATTAAATAATCCTGCCAAGCTATGACTCCATAATACTACTACACAGTGAGAGAATCATGCCATTATAATGATCATAAAGGGGGTTGAACCCTGGTGTAAATTTTTGGCAAGCAGTGCTGCTTGCCAAATCCAAATGGTGCATCGTACACACATTGTAAGAATTGTCTCTGCTTACCGGTTCCAATGGTCATCACATGACAACAAGCATGTGATTTTGCATACTTGCAGGTACACGTCAATTAGAGCATCAGCCGTTTTGTTTCCTATTCTGTTGAGCGAAGCAATTGTCACGTGAACCCAAGTGTTCATGTCATATACTAATGGAATAAATGGTGCTATAATAATAAATAATAATAATAATACCTGCGGTCACGTGATGATCGCTGGAAATGGCAAGTGGAGCCAAATCTCAAAAGTGTGCATATTATATATATTTGCATATAATTACATATAATATTGTATGTTATATTAATAATATAACTGGGGTGTACAACCCCTTTAGCAAACCTGACTGTACTAAGGCCAATATTAACATCAATATAAAGACAAATGATGCCAGTCCATAACCAAATATTACCAGCGTATAAAGTAGTGATAATATTACCGTACTGATCAGTGGCGTAACTTGAAACTCATGGGCCCTGATGAAAAAGCTCCAATGGGGCCCCCAAATATTTTAAATCTTTAATAGCAATGGTCTTTTTCTATAGGCCAAAGGGACTTTTAGGGCCCCCTAGACTCCAGGGCCCAGGTGCGATGGCAACCCCTGCATCTGTTGTAGTTACACCCCTGGTACTAATCATTAATCAAAACCACTGTACTGTAAAGTGACCATATAATGATAATACCATTTGTACACCAGTGCTCTGCAGATCATACATGTGTATACTGTTCAGATAAATCCAGTGATAGATCTGTGATGTTCTTCTCTCTGATTGGAGTCATTCACTTTTCCTTTTCTTTTCCATTCGACTCAGAGCGCCATCAAGGCCACTTCTTCCATCCATAACTTGTCTCTGCAAAATGTAACACGCAGACATAATTTTGCTTGCTGCTTTTCCAGCCCCCTCTTCATTCCCCCACTGAACACAAACCATATAGTGCTGTATCCAGTGCCCTAGGCAGTAACAATGCCCTCTCCATACCCGGCACAGATAGAGTACCCTACTTTGTGCCGCACATGGTAACAGTGCCACCCGTGTGTTCCCGCTGTACCTCCGCAAAGTAATAGTATTAATCTGTTTATCCTCATTGTAATAATGTGCCTTCATGGTGTCCTGTGCCTCCTTATAATAACAGTATTTCATTTATAATAATAATGACCCTTCATACCTCGTTCTAATAATAATATTTTCACTCCATGTGCTTTCTTATAATAATAATAATTAAATAAAACGAAAAAGGGACTACACACCTTTAGTATTAAATGAATGTACAGGTGTAGAAATGCAATAATTGGCTAATATACAAACATATACACACAATGCATCAGCGCACAGCGATTAGTGAACCCATGAACTCCACTATTACCATACACCTTTAAAACAGACAATATTTAGTTAACATTTTTTGACCAAAATGTGCAAAAGCTATCCATCCACGTCAAGGTTAAAAACTTCTTGCATCTTTCCCAAAAGACTTTATTTTTAGTTTTTTTTAGGACTATACATTGTGGGGGGGAAGTGTCCCCCTATAGGGTTCAGCACCCCGACCCACCCAAATTCCCCAGAATGTTTTTACTTATGAGTTACGCCTGGTTTATTTTCACTTCTCCTATTCCGATGATGCCTGGTTTGGCACATAGAGATCTGAGACCCAAGTGATACGAACCATCCATATTCTTTTTAATTCGTTTATTAAGCAAAAACAATAACAAAAAAAGAACAAATAGACAAACATGGTTTACATATATCCAGGTCAGTACAAATACACTCATCATAATAATCATAAGAATGCAGTAAAAGTATGTAATGAGTTTTCATTGATGTAAATCTCAATACATAGACCAGTTCATATAAACTCAAAGCATTACAGTCTAATGGACCATCCATATTTAGGTGTACCTTGTCGTGGTTGGAGGGCTTTTGCAGTTTTTGATCAAAAAATGTTAACGAAGCTCTAAATTAACTAAGCTGTTTTTCATTGAGCCTAGCAAGTTCATGTATTCATTGATCTCAGTGTGCTGACGAATCACATATGCATATAGGTTTCTCATAATAATAATGTCCGTTGTGCCTCCTTATAATAATAATGTCCCCATTTCCCCTATTTATAGTGATGTCCATTCCACCTCATTATAAAATGAGCAGACTGAACCTGTTTGAGAAAATGGCAGAGCAAGGAGCTGATGGCTCTCTGCTCCACTACAGTTATAATAAACAGTATTCTCATCCTGAGGATGCAGATAGTTTTATAAGTGTTACAATCAATGTGGTCCACCTGCCAGTCGCCAGAATTGACAGTCTGGCCTTGGTTTGAACACAGCCCAGAACTGCGTGGGATTTGCATAAACGTGTGGTTTGGACAGTGCAGTTTTTGACTGTGAATTTGTGTGGAACACTGGTGGCAATAATCCTGCTGAACAACATGCAGCCAGAAAATGCAATGGGTAAGTCACACATATTTATGCAAGTACCTGCATGTAGTTTTGAACTGTGTCCAAACGGCATCCAAAGTGCATTGTTGGCCTTATCCTTACGGAACCTGTGTGCGTGTAAAAGAAGGTGGGAAAAGTCAACTGTGTTCAGCATTTACACTTACCATGAAATGAATGTGTCCTCTGATCCTCTTCCAGGGTGACTCCGGCGGCCCTTTGATCTGTGATGGAAAATATGTTGGCCTAGTTTCATTTGGACCAAAAGAATGTGGAGCTTCAGATCTTCCAGGAGTCTACACACGACTGACAGACAATTATCTTAAGTGGATCCAAAATACAATCTGGAGAGATTACTCTGAAATGTAAAAACATTCTGTAGAAAATAAGAGCCAGAATCTGCCTCAAAATGGTCCAGATGTATGTCTCTAATGGGTCTATAGGGTATAACCCAACATATGTTAAGAATCCGAGACAAGATACACACAAGCAGTCTGGGCAGTGACCAGTAAATATAGTGCTGGACCCATCTTCAATAGCATGCACAACATATCTTTTTTACATTTTGGATATTTAACTTGCCCATAGAAAAACAGCTACAGAGATATACTGTATATATTTTTTTAAATGACGATGGTGTTGTATGTAACTGTATGGTATAATTGAAACATTTTCCAATGTCAGGAGCAGACAAAGTGTGAATAGAGCTGTATATTCACAACCACTTCCCTACATGTTTAAATCTATGAACACCAGAAGGTTATCATCTCCAAGGAAGTAGGATTTTGCAACAAGCGTTATATTGTTCACCAGAGAAAATTATTCTTTCTTTCGCCACTGTATTTATTCAGTCTCAACGTAGAGGGAATATGCATGCCCTCTACGTTGAGACTGAATAAATACAGTGGCGAAAGTAAGTATTTGATTCACTACCATTTTTGCGTGTTTTTCCACCTACATACTGTAGAATGGAGAGGTCTGGGATTTTTATCGTAGGTACACTTCACCTGTGAGAGACAGAATCTTTAAAAAAAATCAGGAAAATCACATTATATGATTTATACATAATTAATTTGAATTTTATTGCATTCGATAAGTATTTGATAAAAAAGAAATGCAGAACTTAATATTTGGTACAGAAACCTTTGTTTACAATTAAAGAGGTCAGACGTTTCCTGTAGTTCTTGACCAAGTTTGCACACAATGCAGCAGGGATTTTGGCCCACTCCTCCATACAGATTTTCTCCAGATCTTTCAGGTTTTGTTGCTGTCACTGGACAACATTGAGTTTCAGCTCCCTCCAAAAATCTTCTATTGAGGTTGTTGTCGCAGGTCTCAACCTACTCTATGATGAGTCCACTGTAGAGATGACGTCACGGCACCGGAGAGATAAGACACAACACACTAAGGCTGTATCTGAAGTATATCTCTAGTTTTAATAAGCTTACACACACTTTTTATGCATTCTTGTGTTGGAGGCGGATTCTCCATATTATGGGCTAAGCGTCGGAGTGTATTACTCCCTTGCCTCCCTATGGTTTCGCAAACATATTTTTACACAGTACATTATTCGTTACTTTACCAAGGACATTCCCTGCTACAATCTACAATAACAGCTAAAATGAAGAATAGTGAATAACAACGTGTTTATCTGACCTATAATAACACTTACACAAAATGGAGGCAAGCAGGATAAAATGGATCCTGCTATAACAAATTCCCCCATTTTATTCACTATTCTTAATAAACTGTACTGGCCGAAGGATTTGTTAGTATATATCATCATCAGCTGTGTGAGTGCAAAATTTCCCAGTACATACAGAGATACACTTAAAAACTATTTTGAACACTATATATGCAATAAGGACAATCGCAGCAATATGCAATAAGCTTTGTAAAATCCCAACTACCCAGCCCCTGATCCCCTTAAACCAATCGGCTGGGTTTAGGAAAGAGAAAGTATCAGACCACCAGCTGTCCTTAGTGCGATCATTATTTTTGTCATATTGGTCTCTGAGTCTTTGAACATCTTCTAACTTTAGCTTCATCTTTATAGTACTATTTGGATCTATATAATGACAACAAGCGGGTCCAATAACCTGACACATACCACCTTGTGCTGCTGTTAGATAGTCTAGTACTAAAGTATGCTGGTTGGTTACTATAATGAGTTGATTTTGGACAGCAATGGTGGTACTTAGTATATCCATTATATCCCAAATTTGGTCATCTAGATAGTCTGTAGCCCTAACCAATTTATCCCACATTTGTGTAATCATAGGGTAAATAAAAATAGAACTGAAAATTTTATTGGCTATACCCATTTGCACTATGTGTGGTCTCCCTGAAGGGCGGGGTGAGTTATCTGCAGCTCTTTTATATAATGTATGTTTAGGTATTGCCTGCGTATCTCCAATTTATGAACCAAGTCTATAAATGCAGACATATTCTGAAACATGCACCAAGGTGGAAACTAGAAAATTTCCATGACGTATTATGTATCATTCTTTCTAACAGTATTGGTTTGAAAGCATCAGTAGAGTATGAAGTCACATCAAAACTAATTTGCAAACCATATGTTGGAACTTGCCCTAAATCAGTTAGTCCAGTCTTATTCCTAGGTACCCAGGCCCCACCCTTATAGACCAAATATTGTAGATGTGTACTACTTCCTGAGAGATTACCTTGCCACCAAGGGTATCCCACCCATCCTACAATCGGTATACCGACGGTAGTGTTCCATAACTTAACATTGTTCGTGGCGTTGTTGGCAAGTGTGTCAGAACAAAAAGTCCAGGCAAACAGTTCCTCAGGTGACTCAGGGATAGCTAGGAAGGGAAAACTTGTGGCTGACGTCGGTGAAAGTGTACAGTTCCAACAGTCTGATAAGGGCTGGGAATTTCTCAACAAGTCATCTATCAGTTTTCTGTGATGTTGCACAAACTTATTGTTCAAGGATGTTGGAGAATTCAGACTGTCCCATGCAATTACGCATAATATCATGGAAATCAAAACCAGTTAAAACATTGTTTCTTTTATCGGCTATCGGGTTCTTTAACTCTCAGTGTGATGCGTGGATCCAACTAGGTTTTCCTTCGAGCTTGACAGTTGTGGCTGTGGTCAGGAGCACTTGGTATGGTCCATCAAATCTTGGTTCCAGGCTCTTCCGGACGTGCCGCTTTATCACTACGCAGTCTCCTGGCTCCAAGGGATGGTATCCAGGAATCTTATCTGGGTCTGGAAGAGAACTGAAGACAGTTAAATGCACTTTAGCAAGGTGTCCATGTAAGGCCTGTACATAGCTAGTCAAGTCCTGGTACTTGAGCTGCAACTGTTGTGGAAAGAAACATCCAAGATTGGGGCCCCTGCCAAACAGAATCTCATATGGTGACAGTCCTGTCTTCCTGTTTGGGGTATATCTTACTGAAAACAAAGCCAGTGGAAGGCATTCTGTCCATGGTTTACCAGTCTCTGCCATTGCCTTCTGGATTTTAAGCTTAAGAGTTCCATTTAGTCTCTCCACTTTTCCACTGCTCTGTGGATGGTATGGAGTATGCAATGCTTGACTTACCCCCAGTGCTGCCATTACCTCTGACATGATCTCTCCAGTAAAATGGGAACCCCGATCGCTTTCAATGACTTCAGGAACTCCATACCTGCATATGAGCTCAGCCATCAGTTTCTTCGCCGTTGTCTTAGCCGTAGCTTTGGCAACTGGGTAGGCTTCTGGCCAACCTGAAAATAAATCAATGCAGACCAACACATACTCATACGTCCCTACCCTAGGCAACTGAATATAATCAATCTGCAGTCTCTGGAATGGGTAAAGGGGCCGGGGAGTGTGTTTGGATGGAGTTTTCACTGTCCTACCCTGGTTATGTGTGGCACATATCATGCAGCTCTGTACCTGCCTTTCTGCGCAGGTGGAAAACCCGGGGGCAATCCATTGTTTCTGTAGGGTGTCACACATGGCCGTCTTCGAGTGGTGCACATTCCCGTGCAGAACCTGTGCCATCATTGGGTACAGTGCCTGTGGTAGGCAGACCTTTTCACCCCTCCCCCATAGTCCAGTGACTGTGTCAGAGCAGGCTCCTATCTTTTGCCACCTATCTTTCTCCTCCTTACTTGCCTGTTCTTGTAACCGGGCTAAGATGTCTTTTGACACAAGTGGAGATGGTGGGGTGTCCAGGTGATGTACTTTAGAGGCTACAGGACTGCTTGCTGCTTTCTTAGCAGCCTGGTCTGCCAGTGCATTACCCTTCGCCTGTCCATCAGTGCCTTTGGTATGTGCCCTTACCTTTATGATGCCTGCTTGGGTGGGAAGCTGTAGTGCATTCATAAGTTGCTGGACTGCCTCAGCATGTTTAATGGGGTGGCCATTTGCTGTCAGGAAAGCTCTGGCTCTCCAGATAGGCCCATAGTCGTGTGCAATGCCAAAAGCATACCTGGAATCAGTGTAGATATTTACAGTCTTACCTTCTGCTAGTTTGCACGCTTCTGTAAGCGCCTTGAGCTCTGCTTCTTGTGCAGACATATGAGCTGGCATTGACTCTGCCTTGATTACCTCATGTTCTGAGACCACAGCATATCCGGTACAGAAGCGTCCTTGGTCATCTTGGTGACGGGATCCATCTACAAAAAGCTCAAAATCAGCATTAGGTATGGGCACACTAGAGACAGTAGGGAGACCAGCTGTTTCCTGAGACATCAATTCTAGACAATCATGTGGTTTAGAAACCTGATCTTGTTCCTCTGGATCCATTCTAGAAAGAAAAAGAGTGCCCTTTTCCATGTCACCTCCCCCTCCCCCATTTGGATCCATAGGAACTGGGAGAAGAGTAGCGGGGTTTAGGACTGTGCACCTTTTCAAAGTCACATTAGTAGGCATGAGAATAGCACACTGAAGTCGCAGCTGTCTGGCCATGGACAGGTGGCTAGGTTGTACTTGGTTAAGGATACTATGTCCATCATGTGGGGTATGGACCATCAGTGGGTGATCCAAAACAATCTCTGAAGACTTGTGTAGCACAAGCTGGACAGACAACACAGCCCGAACACAGGAAGGACTTCCTCTTGCCACTGTATCCAAGCGGCCGCTGTAATAAGCAACAGGTCTCTGTTTGTCTCCATGAAGCTGAGTCAGCACACCCGTAGCATGTCCTGCATTTTCATGAAGAAAGAGGTTAAAGGGAAGGGCAAAATTGGGGATGCCCAAAGCTGGAGAGGAAACAATGCATAATTTCAGAGAGTAAAAACAGTCAAGTGCCTCTGGTGTAAGACAGAAGGGGACAGGTTGCATACAGTCATATAGAGGTTGCATTAAGATGGAGGCAGAACGAATCCATGGACGACAGTAGGAAGTTAGTCCTAGAAACACACGGAGGCCCTGCACATTCCGTGGGGGCTGCATGTCCATGATAGCCTGTTTTCGCTCAGGGGTGAGGTGCTTTTTCCCTGGAGAGAGACAATGTCCTAAAAACACAACAGTACTTAAGCAAAACTGTAATTTTTGTTTGGATACTTTGCGCCCCTGTTCATAAAGAAAAAAGAGTAAAGAGATCGTGGCCATCTTACAAAGAGAACGAGAAGGAGCACACAGCAAAAGGTCATCAACATACTGAATGAGAACTACTCCTGTAACATGCCAGCCTTGTAGGACTTGTGCCATGCACTGTGAGAAGATAGTAGGAGAATTCTGGGCTCCTTGTGGGTAGGACAGTCCAAGTATACTGCTTATTGCGGAAGGTAGAAGCAAAAAGATACTGGCAATCTGGGTGCAATGGAACACTGAAAAAGGCATTTGCCAAGTCAATCACTGAAAAACAAATACTATTAACAGGTATGTGTGCCAACAAGGTGTGTGGGTTAGGAACCAAGGGAGCAAGCAGTTCTGTTGCGGCATTGACTGCTCTGAGGTCATGGACCATTCTATAATTCACTGGCTCCCCAGGCCTAACCTTCTTCTCTACTGGATACAGGGGAGTGTTGCAAACGGACTGTGTAGGCACAACAGCCCCTGATTCCAGCAATTTTTGTAACTGTGCGTCTATTGCAGCCTCCTGAGCAGCACTCAGAGGGTACTGACGCAATAGGGGCGGTGCTGCCCCTGGTTTCAATTTGACTATTATGGGAGGAACTTTGAGTTTTCCCACATCAGTTTTGTCTTTTGCCCACAGATCAGTGGGGAGTTGATCCAGGGCAGGTGCAATGGGCGGATCACTTTCTGCAGTACTTGCAGCTGCATCCAGGGCCATGATCTTGCAGAGGGTACTGGGTTTAAGTTGAGGGGTCATAGTCACTGTTCCGTCATCATGGTAAGTAATAACCGCCTGTAGTTTCCGTAAAACATCAGCACCTAGCAAATTACATTGTCCCCTGGGGGCTACCATTAACTGAGTCAGAATGGTCTTCCCACAAATGGAGAGGGGAATGGGTTCTGTCAGTCCCAAGGTCTGGGTCGGCGCATTGAAAGGTGTGGCCATGACAAAGTCAGTGGTGTCACGGAAGAGTAATGGACAGTCTTAAAGCGTGATAACTGAGTTGTCAGCTCCCGTGTCAACCTGAAAGTCTGCTGTAGTTCCTCCTGGCAGGCTCACCTGTACTGTACAGTCGGGGGTGGGAGGTAGAGTGACTAGAGGACACAGTTGCAGGCTGCCAATTACCTATTCGTCGGTCTGGGGGGTAGCAGGGGTGGGTACCTTATCTGGGTATGGATTTGTGCGACAATCTTTCCTAAAATGTCCTGGTTTCTTACATCCGTAACACAATCTAGGACCCGTAGTGGGTCCTCCACGTCCTCCACTTCTCTGTGAGGGTCCACTCCTCTGAAAGTGAACCTTAGTCTTTTGCTTCTGTGAGTCCAAACTGACTCCATGTGTAATCTTAGCAAGATCGCCTGGGAGGCAGGATCTCCAATCTGGTCTACTTGCCATCACCTTCTCTCTCACATACTTATCAATCCCTTGCATATATGCATGACTTAACAAACGTGTCGCAGTTCTATCATCTTCACCATAACCCATATCAGACCATCGTTGTTGCAACCTGTAGAAATAATCAATGGGGAGCTCCTTCGGGTCCTGTACACAGTCTTCCAAATGCACCGATACTTCCTCCTGTCTAATCTTACAGGCTTTTTCTAGTGCCTCAACAAAGTCAGACCCTGACCTGGCATTGTTAGGTTCTCCGCCTTGGGGACCATTTCCCCCTGGGTACATTTTAAATGTCTCAGCTGTCAGTTAAGTAGAGGTGCTTCCCCCAGGGCTGAACGCACTAACTGTTGCATGTCCTGTCTGGTTGCCTGGTAGGTGTGCTGTATCACCCCACACTGTCTGGCAAAAGTCATAGGTCGTTGGTTAATGTCTGGCAGCTGTGCAGTCAAAGACATCTGTTCTGTGGGAGACCATGGCTGATACCTACTAGCAACATGGTAAGTTGGAGGTCCACTATCAGCTGCACGGTCCTCTACTTTGGATCGTGTACCACTTGAGACTGGTTTTCATGAAGTCATGTCATTTACCTGAATCTAATTCCCCTGAGGGGTGGAAGCCTCCTGCCTTCAAGAGCACACTAACCTGCTTCTGGGATTACTTTCCCTGGACTAATTCTCTGGGATTACTTTCCCTGGACTAATTCTCTAGCACTATGGAACCCTGTACTTGGTTCCCAATTCTATTGCTAGTATACGTGCAGGCTGAAAACTTATCAGATGGACCTTTCCTTCTCACCTAGAGTAGGCTATGTCCTCCTACGATACGTGCAGGCTGAAAACTATCAGACAGACCTTTCCTCCTCACCTAGAGTAGGCTATGTCATCCTGCATTAGTCCTGTACATGCAGCCTGAAAACTATCAGACGGACCTTTCCTTCTCACCCAGAGTAGGCTGTGTCCTCCTGCCTTAGTCCTAAACTATAGGTTTACTGTGCTCACAGGTTACTGTATTAGCTTGCTTCCAAGATTGATAACACAGGTATATGAACAGACAAACAACAAACACTCCACAAGCACACCACACAAAGATCATGGGGTCAATCATTTTAGTCTAACAGTGGAGTCATCAGTAACCACACAATGAGGGTCAATATCTGGGTTCAAGGGTACCTGAGCCGGGCAAGCCCGTGATTTTACCTGATCCTGGTCGACTAGAAGAAGGCGAGAACCCGTCCACAAGTGGAATGACGTAGGCAGAATATAATCAGTATTCTCACCCCAGCGCTGTGTGATGCCACTAGTCCCGGGAAGTCCCCTGGTCCATTACTGGAGTCGGCCGGGTCTCAGATGAAGCACTCAGGTCCCTGTTCGGGCGCCAGAATTGTTGTCGCAGGTCTCAACCTACTCTTTGATGAGTCCACTGTAGAGATGACGTCACGGCACCGGAGAGATAAGACACAACACATCAAGGCTGTATCTG